>NW_023597054.1:30317261-30486565 GCF_011947565.3 Pollicipes pollicipes
CAACCTTGGCAATACGACCTGGCACGTGATGCGTGGCAACTGGATGATTTAACGTGGCAAAGCGCGTGTTCAACACTCATTGTGCATTGGACACGCGCCAGTGCTTCGGCCGCACCAACCCACATCACTCCCCACCCGTCTAATTCTCCAGATTGAACTCAGTGCGACGTCTCACTTTTCCCCAAGGTGAAGTTTAACCCGCAGGGTCGCTATTTCAACACCGTGGAGAAGATCCAGGCTAAATGGCAGATGGTTCTTGACGCGCTCAAAGAACAGGACTTTCGGGAAGCGTTCCAGCATGGCAAAAACACTAGGAGCAGTGTATTGAGGCATAAGGCGACTTTTGGAGGGATGATAGCCGAGTTTTATGACGCACGTAGACTGTTTTTCATACACTTTCAGAGCCATTGAGCACGCCTCGTATATATTACATATCTATACATGCCACATCCAAGCTCTCTCTCTCTTCTCCTCTCTCTCCTCTCTCTCTCTCTCTCTCTCTCTCTCTCATCTCTCTCTCTCCTCTCTCTCCTCTCTCTCTCCCTCGTCTCTCTCTCTCTCTCTCTCTCTCTGCTCTCTCTCTCTCTCCTCTCTCTCTCTCTCTCTCTCTCTCTCTTCTCTCTCTCTCTCTCTCTCTCTCTCTCTCTCTCTCCTCTCTCTCTCTCTCTCTCTCTCTCTCTCTCTCTCACACATACACACTTAAGTTTTTGAATATTATGACAACATATTTTCCAGTTATTGTTGGTTCGGTTTGACTTGATATCATTGGTCGGATAATATCGTAGTGTGGCACCAAAAGAGACCGTGAAGAACAGAACCGAACCCCGTACCGCTGGCTTCCCAGACGCGCAGCTTAGCCACTGCACTACCGGTACCCCCACTTGAGAAAGCAATGTTCTAGGAAGCATCACCCTACTGAAGCAATGGTGCTGCGTCTCTGATCCAGGTTTGGGCATTGGCAGAACAGGCGAGATTTTCCGGCCGATTATATTTGTCACACGCGCGCCAGATTACAAAGCCCCTCACCCGACCGCACGCTCGAATAACGACAGTGTTGTCCCAATTTGCATACGGGGCGGTGGAGTCTGCCTCCAACAGTCGATACTCATAATGATGCTGAAAGTGTTCTAGTCAAAATACGGAGCGGAGCGCAAAATTCGGCGGGCGCAATCAAGCCTCCTTCAAATCGGCTAAAGCCGAACACAGGGGTACAACCACCGCGGGGGCCAAGGCAGTCGCATTTAATATCAATTGCACAATGATGTACTTGGTGTAGTCTCTCATCTAGCGCAGCACGATTGACAAGGTTATGTCTTATTTTTCACTTAAAATGGATGCCAAAGTTGATTTGATGTGTAAAATCCGCCTATCACAATATCAGGTCATCTGACTGATGGGTGACGAGATATCTTGCGAGGCGTTGTCACAACCTGAGTTGACGTGAATGAGTTGTTAGCTCCGTGGCACCAATGATCATACAGGAGATATTATCAACGCATATATTTTTGAGATCCAAAAAATCGCAGATTGGAACTGAAAAATGAACATACACATGGGTCATTTCGGAAAAGTGATCTCCTAAACTATGTTACAGGCCATTGTTTCAGCTTCGCACAATATCCGGTTGTAATTTAACTTATATTTTATTGTTGATTTCTAGACTTGGGCGAAGAAAAATTAACTACAGTACGGTGCTAAATGTACCCGTTGTTAACTAGCTTCTGTTTGACGCTCTTGAGTACCACATGCAAAAGATCATAGTTTGACCATGCATGAAATGTCCCAAAGGCAAAGGCTTTAACAACGTCTTTGTAATATATTAGGGGAATTTACTGCGGGATTCATTGTATACGTTAGACATCAGAGGGTTTCCGATGTTCAGATGTAACGAAACACTTCCCCAGTGCCTCCACAAATGACGTAACACTCCCCAGGGCCTCCACAAATGACAAAACACACTTTCTGGGGCCTCTTTAAATGCATCTAGGAAGAGAAGTAGAAGGAAGTGGCGTCTCACACAGGTAGAGGACAAACAACGTTTCCTTTCGTTGGCCTCTCATCGACTCCTGACAGCCTCGGGCACTCTTACCGTGCCTTTGCCGTTACCTTTACAATTCTCTTACCGTTACAATTTCACACTTTGTTCGTGCTCTCTCGTCAAACGATGCACTTGCTCCACATGTTCCTTCTGGGACCGCGCTAGTCGTGCTGGCTTATAGCCAATACGCATACAGCTAACAGGTACAGACCGGTCATGCATCAAACCATCTATCAATCATAATCATGTCAAACCAGTCTGAAGCGGATGCAAAATTCGAACACGATTCGAAAATCGCCACAAGCACAGCGGCAGACAACGCTGGAACGCCAGTACTACGCGACCTATCGCACGATAAAAATGCTAGTAAGCTGGCAGCGCACATATTTCATACTCCCCAGAGAAAACGAAGATTTACGTTTGGTTACCGTAACTTAACGAACGTTATGGCGGGTGGACCAGCGTACCCGCTGACGGCCCGACCTCAACGGCGGCCTCCATGATGCAGCGAACCTGTGATGGCTCAAACATGTGTGTTTACTCGAGAACCTGACGCGGAACCGCCGAACGACGCGACATCTGCGCCACCAGAAAATCCACAAACTCACTCACCAGCTCACGCTTATGCGAAGCCCGGCACCCAAGTAGTTATGCTCGCTCATTATAGACATCGGGAGCATACTTGCTTCAAATCTACCCCGCCAGCGATGCTCTTATTTCTTTGCGCGTTGGGAAGCACCATATAGGGACGCAGGTCGACAAGTGCACTAATGGTGCCGTCGCAGCCCATCTCCCCCCCCCCCCCCCCAGACCCACACATGCCGCAGGGAGACGCCCGTCAAGACCAAGCGCCCTCGCCGGCCGCGGCTCTCATATAACATCGGCCTAATGACCTGAGTCAGCCTAATTGTCTCATTAGTCACAATGCAAATGTGGGATTAAACGTGTCGCCGAATAGGTCTGCGGGCACAACAAAAAGAGCCGCCCTTGGCTGCAGCGAAACGCTCCACCAGCTGGCTAATGCCTAGATTTGCAGCATAGCCGCGGAATTGTTACAGTGATAATGTCACGCCGCGCGATGCGGCGTTGCCGGGTCGTTGGGCCTGTACTGTGTGGGAGAACCTCTCCCAAGTGCACAAACCCACCGTAGAGTGGGTTTGTGCACATGTGACCCTGTAGAGTGCTGGCCACGCCTGAGCAAGGATTCGCCGCGATACCCCGGCCTATTGAGCACCGCAGGATGCACCAGCGCGCGCCTACCGGCGTTAGCTAATTAGTGGATCGCAATGCAAACAGCGCGCCCTAATCTGCATCATCAATTGGGTTAGCCCATCGGCAGGGACGTGCATGCGTTGCCCAGTAGGCCTTTGCAACGCGACCAATTCCATACCGTTCGAGAGACCTTGTCTTTTCAATGTTGCATTCAGTAGCCACGTTGTACCTTTGCTACACCTAGCATATATGTATATATATATATATATATATATATATATATATATATATTATATATATATATATATATATATAACTCTAGTAATATGTAGCATACTTTCCCTCTCCCTCTCACTCTCTCTCTCTCTCCCTCTTTCTGCACATGTGTTTATTTGTACACGTAAGTACATTATATACAAGCATGCATACATGCATTGATAAGGTGAATCTAGCGTAAAATGCCATGTTTCAGTAACAAGGGGATACGTGGCATCTGTCCATTCATTACGGTGCATTTCATATGCCAGCATTCAATGCAACGCTTAATCCTCTTGCGATAACGTACCAACAAACACTCCTATAACTAAATTACAAGGATGCTAAGTTGGACATTGCTTGCCGGGAACCCAAAGGCTTTGTTGGGGACAAGCCCTTGCCTGCCTCACTGACGCATTTCCTCAGTTCCCACTTTCCAGGGAGAGTCGGAAGTGCAGGGAGTGCCGCCGATCCCTGGCATCCGTGATATTCCATTACGTGATTAATATTTTCTCGGTCCATTCACTAGTGCGCTTGATTGGTTTCCGTCACCGAGCCGAGAAATGGCAAGCTAGAGCCGCCCAGGGGCTTAGATCGGCAGAACCGGCAGCCTTGAGTCCCGGCCATGCTCGGACCCTGCCCCCTTGTGACGCGTCGCCGCAACGGCAATAATAAGGGGCCTGAGATCTCACCAGCGGGACAAACAGCGTCATTGGCGGCCGTGCTTTGTCGGTGGAAATCCCACAGCGTTCTCCGGCTTAACGCGCAGCGGGCAATATTCGTGCCTGGCAACACTTAAACGAGCGGTTGCTGCTCTGAACTGGAAACTTCGACCACAGTTCACATATCATTCGACCATATTAGCATCGGTCATTGTTCTGACGCGTAATCCGACGGTGTTACGGTGTTCGTTGCATGAAGCGACCAACAATTTATCGAGCACAGCATGTCAGTTCGGGAAAAATCATCGACCTCATATCAGTCGCGACGCTCTAGGGCGTTGCAAAAGGCGATAATATTACATTTTCATGTGTTAGCTTATTACACCTAATAGGTAAACAACGCGCGTAATAGTATGTAGTACTGCCTGCGCGACATATTATATGAGTCGTGTACTATAATGTGTGCTATCCACTTCGTCTCAGTACTTTCCATGTTACATCACCGACGACCAACAGAGAGATCAGCGGCATGAAATACGGCTGGATGGCTCCATTGGCACCGTGACGATTCCCGTCGTCGCAGCTGTTTTCAGTGATGTCACTCCCACTGGACGACCCCTTGCAGCAGCATGTCATAAATGTATCCAAGCTATTTCTGGGCAGCACTGACTGGGCAGAAGGCTTCGGTCCATCAGTAATTGACGATGTAACTAATTAATGCTGCTAAATCCGGGAATAGCACACCCACCTGGTATAAATTCGAACGTACTTTCTGCTCTCAGAATTGGCCGCATAATTGCGGGCACCGTCGAGCAGTGCAGCTCATGCACGCGCGACGCGTAACGTAACATACTGACGGTCGTTAAACGCATTACAGCTTTGATAATATGGCCCACGAATTCCACCGACACAGAAAGGACTAACTAGCAAAGCGATAGGCGGCCAAACCAGACGTGTGCTCGACCCAGATATGCACTCGACTCCAGATGAGCATAGTTGACTCGGGCTCAGATTCCAACACCAGGACTCCCATTACTTAGCATGGGGGGATCAGTAACGCTTAGGTAACGTTCTATCTTAATTTGGAAGCGGACCGGGCGGTTGTTTTAATCCTGAAGGCATGCGTATGTGCCGCGCTGCGAGACAAACGTATGTCGGGCGCATCGCTCCAGACTTGAGAAACCTCCTAATCGACGCCAAAACTTGGAAAATTCGGCACGCATGAATTTCTCCTGCACCCTCTGCAGCTAACCCTTTACCACAAACACAACACTGAGACATGACCACAACCAGCAGTCACCGGATCACCTCAGCACAGGCCGTTCCGACCGACGCTGTAGACACAACGCCAGGGCCGTCCGACCGGACGCGGCCGCTGTTTCGTACCGGCGGCCTCCGACGGAGCCGCAGCGTACGTACCGGTGGTGGGGACGCCGCCGGCAGCGGTGTGCGGCCTCCGTTGTCTCCAGCCGCGGCCTCGCCGGCACACTGCGGTCGCCGGCCGGCCGGCGCGGCTCGGAGGTCGATGCAGATGGCGCTGGCGCCGCGACCAGACGCCGCCCCAGGCAACAGGTGCGACGGCGGCGCCGTCTGGCGGTGACCTGGCACACTGCCCACCCAGTAGCGTCAGAACGACGTTCGGCTGACCGAGACCTCGGGATCGGGCGCCACAGCTTCACCTTCCGGTGTGAGGACCTCGGATACCATTCCCAAGCATCCCGCTTTCAACCACGAATGTGGTTTTACTCTGTTATTGGATGATTTGCCCTCCTTTGCCTCAGTGCGGGGCTTTGTTGACCCACCGCCCCGTGGACTGACCGGAAGAATCAGCGCAGGCCCCTCGCGCCGCTCCGTCGGCCAGCCGTGCAGCTCCCTCCGCCCCCGCCCCGCCGCGGGACGCCGCCAGGTACGCGGTCCGGCCCCGCCGCTGACCGGCTCTGATCGGAACCCTGTCCGCCCGCCCACGCCGGCTGCAGTCCGTCGCCGGTGGTTAAGCGTCAGACGCCGGCGAAGCCCCGGACCGGGACTCTCCGTCGGAGCTGATCTCCGGCGCCGTTCGATTATCCCGTTAGCCGTCCCTGCGGAGCGCCTGTTGGCGGCCGCGGTTCAGCGGCCGAGTCTGAGAAGGCCCCGCGCAGAGACCGGCAGGAGGCTGGCAGCCGAAGCTAGTCACTCATCACTGACACTCTCCACCTATGGAACGCCACAGAATTTGTCGCATGTCGTGGATTCATGAGTCGCAGAAACTAGCGAAACAGCTCAAGGTGGCGACATGAAAAATGAAGTCCCCGACACTTGTGAACTTTTATTAATATTTCATGAGACGCGTCCAATTTTGCAACAGAAAGCGCGACGAACATCACCCAGAGAAGTCCTCCCCGATTGACAAGAACTGTTCGCCAACTGTATTGTCTGTGTCATACCATGCAATATATGTAACTTAAATGTCGCAGAAATCGGTTGTACTCCCCCTTCCCAGAAGGAAAATGTATGTCTGTCTTCGAAGCAGTGTCGCGAACTAGGACATTCCAGTGCATCGAGATAGGCGCTCTTATTCTGACCGCACCAAATTTCAGCACGCCTGCAGACACCAATTAAACGTTTTTTATAAAAAAAATTGTCATTGTATTAAATGCTTGATTGACAATGTCGTTCAAGCAACTCTTTCTGACGTCTTGCAGGTTTATTGTGGTCAGCATTAGAACCCCCAGCTCATAATGCCGAAGACAGGAGCTAAATGCAGTTTTGTCAATTCCTATCAAGTAATGCTTCAGTACAAACAACACTGTAAATATGCACACTGAAGGCGGATTCTCTGCATATTGCCCCTTAAATGTATCACAGTTGAAGAATGTAAAGTTCTGGTCGGAAGCGAATGTCTAGCAGACAAAGGCAAAGAAGCAACGACTAAAAACGCAGGTCAGCTTTTTGCGATCTAATCTCACGTCTGGTGCCCCAAGGCCATGCCAAACATTGTGAGAGCGTGGAGGACGGCTCCACGGCAGTCTTGCTGCAGTTTATACCGAACCACGCCGCACCTAGAGACGACCTCGCCTTACCTCCCCATTACATCTTCCCAAGATCGCCGCGTTCGTGATGACCCCATAGTCGCCTAGTTTTCCAGCAGTATTCGTTATTAATGCTGGTCGTCTGCTGCTTCCACTCCATTCTATAATTCACGACGGCGGCCTGATTTCGCGAGCAAACGATCTGGCGAGAGCGTCGCGCGGGCCGGCCTGCGGCGTCCGACCGGCCGAGCCGGCGTATCGATCCTGTGCGGCCGGCTGACGGGCGGCTCCGCTGACTGTAGCGTGTCGTCTCATCTCACGGTCCTGCGGTGACCACACCGGCCGGGGAGCCGCCGCGGCCCGGCCGGCGACGCCGCAAACACGGGTCAGTCGGTAGCAGCCCTCGTATTGAGACAGGCCAATATCACTATGCAAACAATAGCCGACACCACGACTCGTGAGAGCGTGCAGCGACGCCACCGACGGCCGCCGGCCATCGGCAGGGCCGCGCCGCACGTCCGGGCTCCAGCGGTGTCACTGGGCGCGCAGCACATTTCCGCGAGTGTTCCCAAACAAGACAGCGGGTTTTGCGCGGACAACGCCGGGCGTTTGGGCGTGCGGCTGGACAAGCGGGTCATGGGAGCCGGGGTGACTAGGGCGGCCCAGTCAGCCCCGCCCACGACATAGCACATCACTTCCCCTATTCCTGTCCTAGACGGCGCGCAACGCACCGCTCCAAGCCCTCGACACGCCCCTTCCTCTCGCTCACACGGCGCGACTTCCGTCAGCGCGGCCGATGACACGATTCCTGCCCTTCAAAAGCTCACACGATTTACTCCACAGCCAATCAGCGCCCGGCGCAGAGATGCCTTCACAGTCCGCTGTCGTGCCCCCCGGCCGACCGCAGCCGCCCGGTCTGGCCTGAAGGGCGGGCGGGCGGGACGGCTTCGCCAGCGGAGCGGTGGGGGCGACCTCGGTGGCAGCCGCAACAGCAGCGCCGGTCGAGCCCACTCAGAGGGCGGCGAGCTAGAGCGCGGAGCGTGCGAGCAGCTCAGATCACAGTGGACGACACCAACGACGCACTGACCGAAAAAGGCAGCAGCGCAGGCCTCGCAAAAAAAATGCCTAACAGAATAAAGCTTTGCTCTCGTGACGACAACGAAGCACCGCGGCACGCCGTGCGGACGGTGTGCGACACCAAGTGGCGGCGGCGGCGGCGGCGCGCGCCGACCGACAGGTGCTGTCGGGTCAGACTGCCGCCCAGCCGGAACCGCAGCCCCGGCCGCCTAGCGGCACTCCCACACCTTGACCGTCTGGTCGACGCTGCCCGTGACCACGAACGGAGCCGAGGCGTGCATGTCTGGAACAGGGCGGAGGCGCCGGTGTAACGCGGCGTAACGTGACTAACGCGCGCACGACCGGCCGCCACAGCCGGTCGGAAAGGCACATGGGCATCGGTGGGGGGGGGGGGGGCGGGGGGGGACGGTGACGCGACTCCCTTATCGTCAGTCACAGGGTCGGTGTCTTTACGTGCTCTGAACAGTTTTGAGACCCTGGAAAACTTGTTCTTAAAAGTTCGACTAGGTGACATGGATCCGGTCTGATTTCATAACCATGAAGAAGTCAGCAACATTTGCCTCAAGTTTGCCACGTATAGCACACCTCGTTACACTTTAGTTGTGATCCTTCATTAGTTGTTGGAGGTTAATATCAGTCCGTGTGAGGCACACCTCATTTCACTGTCAACGATCCTTCAGATTTGTTGTAGGTTACAATCAGCTCGCAACGAACAGCAGCATTAGCAATCCCTCTATCGACATTCTTTATATCTAGTGTGATGCTTTCTTAGGCCTGAGTCTAGCCAGAGGAAAATTCAGATAGTTTCGTGTTATGAGTATCCGAGGAGAGCGTTGGTCTAGGAATGCACTGCGCATGTGGAAAACGCTGCACGGTGCATTGCTGCCTCATGGCAACGAAGTATTCTGCTGGTGTAATATGCCTATGGGTCGTTCATGTCCAGGTGATACATGTCAGGAGTTTGAAATTGTTCTCAACAGACTATGCAATTCACAGATGAAACTTCAATATCAATGCCCGCCCACGTGCCTGCAACTGTTAGTATATTTACATGTTTTACGGTAACTGGCGTTCTCCACTCTATCTTTTATTGCCATCAGCCTCGTGTCCCGAAACTCAAAACGTGACCTCGCCCGAAAGACCGAGAGACGCGCCACAAAGAGACGCGCCACACAGCGAGCCAGCGGGCGCAGTCAGCCAGGGAGGGCCGCGGCCGCTGGCAGCGGCGCCTCGCCGCGCGTGCGCCCTCACCTAGCGACGTGCAGAAGTGCTGGTGCGCCTCGAGCGTGCGGTGGCAGCGCCTGGCCTTGAGGCTCCAGACGCGCACCGTCTTGTCGTCGGAGGCGGACAGCAGGAACTGTCCGCCCGGGTGGAACACCAGCCCGCGCACCCAGTTGTCGTGGCCGATCAGCGTGAACAGACACTGGCCGGAGCCGACGTCCCAGATCTGAGGGCGGCGGCGACGGACAGGCGTCAGTCGCCTCCCGCTGCCGCACTCGCCGGGCGGAGGCCCGCGGCAACGACAAACGTGACGCACAGCGGACCACAGGGCACGCTTTCAACTGCAGAGCAGTGTACCAGGACAGGAGGGCCCTGCACACATAATTTAAGAAACAAACGAATAACGAAAGCAAGACAATAACACAATCAGGAGTAAACGTCCCTGCACTACACCTCGGGCGCGAGTAGAGGAGCCAGGCTCGTGCCCGGCGGATAACGCGGGCCCGGGCCAGTGCAGGAGTCACGGTGTCATGTCACTGCGACAGGTCACCGCAGGCCCGCAGCGCACGCTGCCCGGCCGCGTGGCGAGGCCACACCTTGATGGTCTTGTCGCGGCTGCCGGAGGCCAGCAGCGGCCCGTGGTGCGGCGACTTCTTCTCGTCGCCGGCCGCGCCCTCGCTGATTTGCGGCCAGGCCGACTGCGGCGCCCAGGCCACACATTCCACCACGTGCTCGTGATCACGCAGCTCCACCTGGGGGAGTCGCTCACGTGAGCGCGGTCGGCACGCCAGCTCGCCTCGGAGGGGCAGGGCACGAGCACGGTGACGGGCAGTCAAAACGCGCTTGGCAAGCGACAGATAACTGAAGCGTAGGTGGAACATACACGGAGCAATAGAGGAAACGAAAATACACAATGTCGTAGGAAAGGCACGAACGTCCATTCCATACATCACCAAACACAGCTGAATTTTAATTCGTTTCAAAACACGTGGAATTTCGACGCGATGCGGCACGTGCCTGGGGTCAGTAGCGCATTAGGCACGTCCTGATTTTCGATAAAGGAAAGAACCAACGCTCATTTCACAAATACAGAAACATCCCTGCCCGTTGGCAGCATGTTTGTTCTGGTCGTGCAGACGGCAACACGAACACATGTAATCATTCACCCCAGGGGAGAGAGCATGCCGGAGCTGACAGCGGTGGGACAGCCCGACATAACACGGGACCGCACGGGACCGTAAGCGCGTTGAATCGAAAACGGTCGCCTCTGGAGGCTTCCGGCGCCGCCTCGCGCCGACAGCTGGAACAAATTAGCCCGTCCTCTCTCGGGAAATCTCGATTACCACCCGTTGACAGGCCAGCCACAAATTCAGCGGCATGACGGGCGCGACGAGCGGAAGCGAAAAGCTCGGAATATTCAAACTTCCAGGCACGGCCTGAATACGGTCCGGGCCCGTGAAAATAGAACAGTGCCGCCGGGCCGCCGTCCGGCCGTCATTCTTCACGGCCGAGCCCGAGCCAGACGCCGTCACGGCGCGCCACATTGATCCGCTGCAGCCCTGCTGCGGTACCGGCGGCCCGGCCCGCGCCGCAGCAGCGGAGCGGGGCCGCCCCGGCCTCCGCCGGCGCCCTCACCTTGCACTCCTTGGTGTTGATGAGCCACACGCGGACCGTCTGGTCGTTGGAGCAAGACGCCATCAGCTGGCCGTCCGGGTGCACGCGCACCATGCGCACCCACTCACGGTGGCCCGCGAACGTGCGCACGCAGTACCTGCGGCCGGGTGGGGGTCAGCGCCGGCGGCGACGGACAGGACGCCGCCAACGGGTGGCTGGCTGCGGCTCAGACCGTCCCTTGGACATGTTCAGAAGCACGACGTTCCCAACGAAGAGAAAACAACGGACTCACTTAACGTTCAGCTTCTGACTAACACATCTCCCCATACGAGCACACTGTCTTTATAAAGACCCGAATGTCAACACCTTGATCGCGTCCCCAAGCCGTAACCCGAACAGTGGCCTTTCACGGCCGGGAGAGCACGACACAGGAGCTGGGTCCATTTCACAAAGCCGCTCAGGGCTTCGGCTGGCTTTCCGCAGATTCGGCGGCCGAACCGCGATGGCTGCGATAAGTCCCGGCCGGAACTGCCGGTCTTCAGGCGCGCGGCCGCCGCCATCCCAGCAACGACCACCGGCTAACGGGATATGAGGCCGGCCGACGACTTATCGGCCGGCGCCGGCGCCCTGCCCCCGGCCCCTCGCCCGTAGCAGTCCCCCCCCCCCCGTTACATGGAAAGGTGACACCCCGCCCAGGCCGTCACATAGGAAACACCTCCAATGGGACGTGGAGGGGGACGCCCCGCCCAGGCCGTCACATAGGAACACCTCCAATGGGACGTGGAGGGGGACGCCCCGCCCAGGCCGTCACCCAGTAACATCTCCCGTGACAAGGAACGGTCGTTGCTCCGGCTCTCACCCGGTGGCCACTTCCCACATTTTGATGACCTTGTCGCGGGACGAGCTGACGATGAAGTCGCCGGCCGGCAGGAAGGTCACGCTCGACACGTTGTGGTCGTGGCCGTGCATGGTCTTGATGCACTCGTAGTGGCCGCTGAAGCTCCACAGCTTGACCGACATGTCGGCACTGCACGACACTGCGCGCACGGGCCGACCCGTTCAGCGGCGTCAGGCCACAGGCGCCCACGCACCCGACATGTCGGCACTGCACGACACTGCGCGCACGGGCCAACCCGTTCAGCGGCGTCAGGCCACAGGCGCCCACGCACCCGACATGTCGGCACTGCACGACACTGCGCGCACGGGCCGACCCGTTCAGCGGCGAGAGGCCACAGGCGCCCACGCACCCGACATGTCGGCACTGCACGACACTGCGCGCACGGGCCAACCCGTTCAGCGGCGTCAGGCCACAGGCGCTCACGCACAGGTGCAGTTTGTAAACAGGAGCATTCAAGTTTCACGTCATCGAGGAAAGATCGGGGCACAGCTTCACGTGAGCGCTTACGGCCTGCCTGCCGTGAACCGGCAGCACGTGACATTACAACCAACGCTGGGGGGGGGGGGGGGGGGCAGTGATCGCCCGCGAGACCCAACCCCGCCGGACGGGACCTGTGCCGCGGACGTGCCGAGCCCGCCTCGGCCAAACACCTGGTCGCCTCCGGTCGACTACGGGCCTGTACCGCGGTCCGACAATTGAGCGTTATTGAACGTCGGACGGCAATTTCAGCCCTATCGGTTCGGTGGGCTGGCGGCTCCGCGGAAAGGGTGATTAATGGTGAAACTGTGCCGCGCAATCTATACCGAGCTCGGCCAACTTCAGGCGCCGTCCGGAAACTCGCGAGTTATCGCAGAAAACTCAGGAGTTACGGCCAGAGCGACGCGGGGCCCATTCAGATTCAACAACTGGGTGCCTGCCCATGAAGCGGCGCGCCAGAACTCGTCAGGACGGGCTGGCTACCCAGCGCTAGCGACGAGGCCCGCAGAGGGGCAGGGCTACCCAAGAACGGCAGGGCAGGCTGGTCAGAGGCCCGGGGCGCAGCTGAATCGCGGGCCGCCATTTGTGTTCCGCTACTCTGACGTGGGTGCTGATGTGGTGCTCAGAACAGCGTCATGACGCTCCGAGCTGGCCCGCGCTCTCCACCCGCGCCAGCGACAGAGACTGGCCGCGTGAAGCACGGCAGGAGCCTGTGAAGCGACATCATCACTTCACCAGCGCCGGCCGGTCCGATGAGTGACGCAGCGCTGGGTCAGGCGGCCAGGCCGCAGGTCAGCGCCGGAGCCGCAGGCGGACACCAGCCACGCTCCGGCCTGGCGCGGACGCCACTCTGTCAGCCCCGCCGCTCGCGCAGAACCACGTGTCGGGGATATTCAGCACAACCGTGCACACTCCCCCAGCCAAAACGGTCTTCCACTTCATGCTGATGTGAAACTGGTCACGCCCAGCTGTCTCGGGACCGCACGTCCGCCTCCCCCACGGTACAGGCCGGGATCCGGGGGCGCGAGGAGGGTACCGCACGTCCGCCTCCCCCATGGTACAGGCCGGGATCCGGGGGCGCGAGGAGGGTACCGCACGTCGCCTCCCCCACACGGTACAGGCCGGGATCCGGGGGCACGAGGGTACCGCACGTCCGCCTCCCCACGGTACAGGCCGGGATCCGGGGGCGCGAGGAGGGTACCGCACGTCCGCCTCCCCCACGGTACAGGCCGGGATGGGGGCACGAGAGGAGGGTACGCACGTCCGCCTCCCCCACGGTACAGGCCGGGATCCGGGGCACGAGGAGGGTACCGCACGTCCGCCTCCCCCACGGTACAGGCCGGGATCCGGGGGCACGAGGAGGGTACCGCACGTCCGCCTCCCCCACGGTACAGGCCGGGATCCGGGGGCACGAGGAGGGTACCAGACGTCCGCCTCCCCCACGGTACAGGCGGGATCCGGGGGCACGAGGAGGGTACCAGACGCCCGACTCCCCACGGTGCAGACGGGCCGGCGGGCACGAGGGGGTACCAGACGTCCGCCTCTCCACGGCACAGACCGGGCTCCGAGGGCACGAGGGGAGCCGACGGCGGACAAGTCGCAAGCGCCGGCCACGAGTCACCAGTCAGGGATCACAGGTCACGACCTCGGGTCACAGGTCACTGATCATGACCTCGGGCCACAGGTCATAGGTCAGGAGCGGCCGGTGGCACGTACCCAGAAAGCTGCCCGTGTGGTCCAGGGCGATGTCCTGTACGCTGTCCGTGTGACCCTTGAGCGTGCGTTCGTAGTCGCCGCTCTCGTAGTCCCACACCTTGATGGTGGCGTCCTCGCTGGCCGACACCAGCAGGCTGTAGACGGGGTGCAGCAGCACCTGGCGACAACGGCGGCAGCGACATCGGCATCAGCCGGCGCACAGGACGGCCCCCGCCTCAGTCACGCGGCATGTGTCACGGTCTAGCGCCGGCCACACGTGAACGGCCGCTGGGACAGTGTAAACATGCCTAGCCTGACCGTGTTCGTGGCAGGCCATGCGGACTTTTTTTCTCAGCCAGCCCGCACAAAGCCTCGAGTATATTTTAGAAGACACAGCACGTGCGTCACGAAACCGCTTCTCTGACGATCGCCGACGCTTGTCACCTTCCAGACCGCCAGGAAATCAAGAACATGAGCGGGCAAAAGGGGCAATGGCATGGATTTTCGGACTCGGACTGTTTGGTCCTACAGAATCTGACCTGAAAAGATCCTGCTAGTTAAAGATCCTCAAATGAAAAGATCTTGCTGTTTAGACGAGAGTGCTAAATGAGCAGAAGGACCAACTTGCCGGAAATATAATAAATCACGGCGTCGTGAGACGTGGCAGTTGATGCAGTTGTGATTTTTGCCTTCCGTAACCTTTAACTAGAACTGAAGACCTCAGATTCCGAAGAAAAACGAGTTATTGCGCATCGCGCTGGAAAGGAAAAGACACAGCAACCGTCCGCCATTCTCAACGATCTTCAGACACCTTCTAAATGGAATGAATCGAGGTCAGAACAACTTTGTATGGGGGCTTGCTCCGGCACTAAAACATTACGGGAAATGCAGGTCCCGCAGTGACGTCACAGCAACCTGGACACGACACAGACGCTATCAACAAACTCGTACTGGCGCTGAACGTCCCCGGACAGTGACGGATGGGTGACAAACGTGAATGTCTGAGGATTACACGGGTGGGAGCACTCACTTTGGACGAGTTTACTACATAGGCGCCCCATTTCAAATTTATTTTATCATGCTTTTGCTTGCGGTGGCGTATATTCTATCGGCCGGATTGTTTGCTCACGCGATATGAAAAATGCACGCTATCGTGGCACAATTCCTGAAATGCACGTTGGTGCCGGACGAATTCGTGCGGTTCAGTGTTTGACCTCTATCTAAGACATAAGATGAGACTCGCTGGACATGACGGCCAGTTATCAACGCAGCGATGCGTTACCAGTAACACTGATACGAGAACAATGCATGGAAAAAACTGATTTCAAGACTGGATTTGCCCAACCCCTTTTGGTGAAACGATCCCAGGCCCAGCAAATAAAGCCACATGCCATTCAGCCTGCACAAAGCATGCCTTGCTTTCAGCTTCGACTGTCCTTTGGCATTGATGTAGGATAACAACATCCCAGGGTGCGTCTTCCAAACGTCGTCCCAAGGTAGAGCACACAAAGCTCCATTAGTACGCAAACTATGGCAAACACGGCGGCGATCTTGCAAAAGTGCTCGATCTCATCGATCTTACCAGACGGCAAATAACCCCGGGGACGGCAGCAAACAGTTATCACGTCCTCAGTGTCCCGCACGAGCTCACCCTGCCGGTCCGCGCCTACGACCATCAGGTCTGCGCGGCGACCGTCCGGCTGGCCCAGCTCCGGCCGCCGGTCACGCCCGACACGGAGGCGGCGGCGCTGCCCCGCCCCGAGGCGCGATCCGCGGCCACTCCCCGGAGACGGCCGCCGCTAATGGACACACAGACGACTGTCACAGCCAGAAGCGGCCGGCTGGCTCCCGGGGGGCGGCCGCGGCGCAGCCGGAGACGCCACCGCGGCCCAGGTAACCGCCGGCGGCCGCCCGGACCGGCGGCGAGACGGACAGCGGCGGGCTCTGCGTGTCTAGCTCCCGCCGGGCCGTCACAGCGAGGCCACGCACCCACACACAGACGGCGATGGGGAGTGCCTCCGCTCAGCGGCCAGCGGTAACGCAGAGGAACCAGCGCCCGCGACAGACCAGGGGAGGCGACAACCCCGTCCCAACCCGACCCGGGGTAAAAGCTCTCACGGACTACCCGACTCACAGCAGACCCGGAGCGGAAGGCACGGGACAACCGTTCCACACCCGATCCGAGCTCTCGCGGACTACCCGGCCCGCAGCGGACCCAGAGCGGGAGGCACAGAGCACCAGTCCCACACCCGATCCGGGCTCTCCCGGACTACCCGGCCCGCAGCAGAGCCGGAGCGGAAGGCACAGGGCACCAGTCCCACACCCGATCCGAGCTCTCCCGGACTACCCGGCCCGCAGCAGAGCCGGAGCGGAAGGCACAGGACACCAGTCCCAGCTCGACCGGAGCTCTCACGGACTACCCGACCCACCGTGGACCCAGAGCGGGAGGCACAGAACACCAGTCCCAACCCGACCCCGCGCCGAGCTCAATTTCCGGACGGAGGAGCCACGGCGACCGCAGCCAATTCTGCGAAGCCGGCGGCGGTGTATTACCAAGCCCGACTCGCACAGTTCATCACCGCCGCCCGCCCCGTCATGAGCGCGACGGCCATGGTAATGGGCTGCGATCGATGGCGACGCCGGTGGGCGGCGCAGCTCCCGTCCGAGACATTGTGGCCAGCCTCTTCCGCTGCCTCTCGGTCTCTGCCGGTCTGTCTCCGCCTGTAATTGTCTGATGAGATGTCTATCTGTCCGTTCAATGCGTCCACCTGCGCGTCGATCCCCGCGCCGGTGCATGTGTCGGCGTCGGTTGCGAGCCGTCCTCCCGTGTTCCAGCCCAACCGGCCGGCTGTCGGTCAGGGTCATGAGCCGCCTCCATCGATCCAGCCGGCCGGTCAACATATCGACCTGACATGACCGCCGCTGTCGTCTGGCGGGGGCGGGGCCCGGTCTTGGCGGGCCGCTGGCCCGAACACGGACCGGGCGTCCCACCCGCCGACTCAGGCACCACCGCACACCCCGCGACATCGCCCAGAACGGGATCGGCCCCGCCCGGACCGCTGTCGGACCCCGCACGGGTGCGGCCTCGCCTCGTCTCCGCCGAAGCGTCCCCCGCACACGTCACCGGGCCGCCGAGCTCGAACTACGCCCGGCCGGCGGCACCACTCTCAGGTCCTCTTTGGTAAGCCCCGGGTCTAGGGGAGAGGTGGCAATAAGGGGTAGATACATCGTTGGGGTGGGAACATAATGGTTCGATTGGTCTCATCACAGAACAATGGACTGCAATGGAACACGAATGGCCAACACTTGAAATACAAGGATCATGAGCTGCAATTCAAATGCGGAGGGAACACGCAAGTAAAAAAGCAGTGGCAAGGTCCATGCCATGTTTATTATATGAAGCTTGCGCGATGAAATATACACGTAATTGAATCAAAACATTTGTTGGCTTGCTTCCATCCATCGTTTATGCACATAAAAATGATCAGCAGTGAACATTTTGGCACCAAATGGCCTTTGCTAGGATTTTAGTTAGCACAGAACTGTACAATACCATGCATTCATTCATGAACGCGCATTATTGGTCCATCCGTCTCCTTCACATGCCTTGGCGGTCCGTACAAGATAAGGAACGAAAGGACCTGGGAAACGGCGGAGCCTACCGTCTTTCACAGCACCTGAAGCAAACATACCTTTCCTCTTATGGATAGTCTGGGATGAGTGCCAAAGACCTCCAACGTTAAAGCACAAAGACATCGTATACCCAAGCACGAACGCTATCCCCGGAACACAAAACACTAGCTCTGTTTTCCATCATCAGTGCGGTGACCATCACACTTCGGAGGGCCCCGATGATGGCTAACTCCTGACAACAGTATGCTACACACTTGGTTTCTCCAGTGAATATTTTTCACCCAAATGGAAGGCTAAGGACATGGCAGCACTTCGGAGCCGAAGTTGGATCCTCCGGGAACTTACATCGCGTTTAAATGCACTTTGCCCGAAGGTTAAGAGGTCGAAATCGGTCCCAACCGGCTTAGCACAGCACCCGCCAGGGCCATCTCCACGCCGATCAGCGGGAGAAATCTGACGCGGCCAGGGACATTTAAAGCGGGGCCCGGTGACCTGAGGCAGGACCCGCTGACCTGAGGCGGGGCCATCTGACCTGAGACGAGGCCCGCTGACCTGAGGCAAGGCCCGCTGACCTGAGGCGGGGCCCTGACCTGAGCAGGACCCGCTGACCTGAGGCGGGGCCATGACCTGAGACGAGGCCGCTGACCTGAGGCAAGGACGCTGACCTGAGGCGGGGCCCGCTGACCTGAGGCAGGACCCGCTGACCTGAGACGGGGCCATCTGACCTGAGACGAGGCCCGCTGACCTGAGGCGGGCCTGACCTGAGGCGGGGCCTGACCTGAGACGAGGCCCGCTGACCTGAGACAGGCCCGTGACCTGAGGAGGGGCCCGCTGACCTGAGGCGGGCCCGCTGACCTGAGCGGGGCCATCGACCTGAGACGAGGCCGCTGACCTGAGGCAAGGCCGCTGACCTGAGGCGGGGCCCTGACCTGAGGCGGGGCCTTGACCTGAGACGAGGCCCGCTGACCTGAGGCGGACCCCCTGAGGCGGGGCCCGCTGACCTGAGGCGGCCATCTGACCTGAGACGAGGCCGCTGACTGAGGCAAGGCCCGCTGACCTGAGGCGGGGCCCGCTGACCTGAGACGGGACCTGGTGACCTGAGGCAGGACCCGTTGACCTGAGGCGGGGCCAGCTGATCTGAGGCGAGGCCCAATGACCTGAGGCGGGGTCCGCTGACCTGAGACGGGGTCCGCTGACCTGAGACGGGGTCAGCTGACCTGAGGCGGGGTTCGCTGACCTGAGGCGGGACCTGGCGATCTGAGGCAGGACCCGTTGATCTGAGGCGGGGCCAGCTGACCTGAGGCGGGACCTGGTGACCTGAGGCGGGACTCGCTGATCTGAGGCGGGGCCAGCTGACCTGAGGCGGGGCCCGATGACCTAAGGCGGGGCCCGCTGGTCTAAGGCAGGGCTCGCTGACCTGGGGCGGAGCCCGCTGACCTGGGGCGAGACCCATTAACCTGAGGTGGGGCCCGCCGAGCTGAGGCAGGGCCTGTTGATCTATAGCCGCTTCCGTCGATCTGTGGCCGGGCCTGCCCGCCTTATTCCTGCCTAGCTGACAGCAGCCCTTGCATGTCTGTGACCAGAATCTGCTGGTCTGAGGCTTGAACCCAATGACCTAAGGCCTGGACCAATTGACCCGAGGCGGAGCCACATTGACCTAAGCGAGGAGTCTCGGGGACCGCTCGCCTGAGGCCGGGTCTTCTGAGCCCAGGCGGCACAGGCTGGCGGACCGCGCCGGCCGTGGTGGCGCCGGCCAGACCAGACCGGCCCGGCCCGTCCCCCGGCTCTGATCGATTTGCGATCGGCCGCCGCGCCGGCCTCTATTAACACTACCGGCGCGCCGGCAGAGATGCGGCGGACCAGACACAGCGCAGGAGCGGCGACAGAGATGCGGCGGACCAGACACACGACCGGAGTGGTAACAGAGATGCAGCGGACCAGACACACGGCCGGAGTGGTGACAGAGATGAGGCGGACCAGACACATGGCCGGAGTAGCGACAGAGTTGCCGTACATGGGACATACATCACTAAGTACATCACCAAGTATCGTCAAGGATGCAGCTGAGCGGACACGGGGGGAGTGGCGGGACAAATGCGGCTGAGTGGACACCAGCGTCGCGGCTGAGCGGACACGGGCGGAGTGGCGGGAGAGATGCGGCTGAACGGACACGGGCGGGGTGGCGGGCAAGATGAGGCTGGGCGGACACCAGCGTCGCGGCCGAGCGAACACGGGAAGATGTCAGAGATATGACGCACCGAGCATATATGACTGAGAGTACACAGAATACAGCAGATGCGAATCACATTGAGTGCCAGTAGAGACGCTGCAAATTTTGTCCGCAGAAACGTGGCGCACCTGACATACACGCACGGTTGAACGCCATGCGTTCACATCCCGCGTCCAAAAACACGGATCCGGTGTCGCTAGATGGCGAAGAGGCGGCCATCAGTCTGTAAAAGCTCCACATTCAGTGGCTAGGTTCAGGCGCTCCTGGCGCTGAGCGCTGGCACTGCCGCGCGGCAGCCGGTCAACATCCAACGCCAGACGATAAGCATGCCATGCGTTGGATTATGAATCCCCCCCCCCCCCCCCGACATGCGGGAGGGCCACATCTGGAGGCTCCCTCCCCAGTGAAACTGGAGCTCTCTTCGAGAGCGCCTCGTACTGACCACCCGCCAGTAGCCCCACGGATAAGGAACGCGAGTGCTTGAACACCGTGCACTGCGAGGTGTTTGCATGAGCAGCGGCTTATCAGTGGTGACCATCGGATAAGTCCTGAGGGGTTAGGATATCTTGGGTCCCGATAATTGTCTGATTATTTTAAAAGCCCTGTGTTACACAGCAATCGAGTTCATGCCATTGCTCTCGCTAGCATGGCAATGCCGCTCACTTTTGTTTGATGGGGATGCCGAAGGGCCCTGAGCAGAATATCTCAAAGCCGCGGCCGTACCACCGTACGTCCAGCATCCCAGCCGGACATACGGCGGGGACGCTGCCGCGCCTCCGCCCGGTCTGAGGGCCTCGTCAGCGATCGCCATTCTCTGACGACCGGCCACATGCTACTGGCCACCACAAAAACAGAAGAAAAAAAACGCTACGGAGAGATCGAATACGCAACGAAAGTTTGTCGAATCGATCACGGGGTGCTCTCCCCTTTTCCAACAGATTTGAACGAGTCGGAGCGAAAACAGCGGCAACGGACGGCGTGCACATATTGGGAGCGGGACATGTGATGGGGCGGCCCACCAGCGGGGCACGGCTCAAACCGCCAGCCGGTACCGTTCGCCTCCCTCTCCGCCAGCGCCAAGGTCAAACATGCACCGCCGGGTCCAATTCAAATATCCGGCCGTTACACCCCTGAAGCGGGCAGAGCTATCTCAAGCGAAGGATGGCGGCGGGTTTACATCGGACGGTACTGTCGCTCCATCACTACACTGAGGGCTACCAGCCTGACAACGTGCCACTGGGCTCCTCCACACAAATGCAGGATCCCAGACGCGCGCATTCACAGAATTCGTGGTGCATTGTCTGGCTCAACGAGCTGCGCAGAGGGCGGTCCAGGGACGCCACGGACAAAAGGACGCCCTCGCCTGGACGCATCATGCTGTAGATGGAAGATCACCGGACTGAATGCCTGCGGCAAGCATATTCGACACCTGAAGCTAGAAGTATTGCGAAACTTCGCCTGTTACGCGGCGACCGCGTGCTGAAGTTGCGATCCATGTTAGCATCATTCAATATCATAGGTTGGATCACTGGCTTAGCTGTCACGTCAAACTTCTGTTTTCCTGTGCTGCAATGCAAGCTGGTCACCGCCCGCCAGAATGAATATTAAATGGGAAGAGGGGGGGGGAGGGGGGGGGAGGGAATGCCACCCACATAGCCATAACCAGTCGCGGTGGTGAGACTAAGAAACATCTTACTCAGAGCTGACATCTGATGACTGATTAACCAGTGTCCTTTCACGCCGCCCTTGTGCGTCACTGATCGTCACCTGCCTTGCGTTCCCGCAGTGATCGACCTTACTGTTCTGTCGGCATAAGTTCATCTACTGGTGCCCTGTCGTCTTAGCACGGCGCAGCCCCCAGGAGGGGCCCATCCTGATGACGTGCGTAGTGTGCCCGCAATGTGCGCGTGTCGGATGAAACCAGTCGCAAGACCGGCGACAGGAGAGCAGCATCCAGACAGCGAGTCTAAATTAGATCACAGCAGCTGCCAGAACGGGCTCACCCTGGCGACGGGGGCGCGGTGTCTCGACAGGGTGGGCTTACCCTGGCGCTGGGGGCGCGGTGTCCGGACAGGGCGCACATTGGACAAGGGTGGGCTTACCCTGGCGATGGGGGCGCGGTGTCCGGACAGGGTGGGCTCACCCTGGTGACGGGGGCACAGTGTCCCGACAGGGTGTGCACCAAAACAGGGTGGGCTTACCCTGGCGACGGGGGCACGGTGTCCTGACAGGGTGGACTTACCCTGGCGACGGGGGCACGGTGCCTGACAGGGTGGGCTTACCCTGGTGACGGGGCACGGTGTCCTGACAGGGTGGGCTTACCCTGGTGATGGGGGCGCGGTGTCCTGACAGCGTGGCCTTACCCTGGTGACGGGGGCGCGGTGTCCTGACAGCGTGGGCTTACCCTGGTGACGGGGGCGCGGTGTCCTGACAGCGTGGGCTTACCCTGGTGACGGGGGCGCGGTGTCCTGACAGCGTGGGCTTACCCTGGTGACGGGGGCGCGGTGTCCTGACAGGGTGGGCTCACCCTGGTGACGGGGGCGCGGTGTCCGGACAAGGAATGCATCAAAACAGGGTGGGCTTACCCTGGTGACGGGGGCGCGGTGTCCGGACAAGGAATGCATCAAAACAGGGTGGGCTTACCCTGGTGATGGGGGCGCAGTGTCCGGACAAGGTATGCATCAAAACAGGGTGGGCTTACCCTGGTGACGGGGGCACAGTGTCTGGACAAGGTGCACATTGGGCCAGGGTGGGCTTACCTTGTTGATGGGGGCGCGGTGTGCGAACAGGGTGTATATCAGACCAGAATGGGCTTACCCTGGTGACAGGGGCGCGGTGTCCGGACAGGCTGTACTTGTCGGGCGGACGCGGGATCCACTCTGCCGGCGAGCGTTTGGCGCGGGTCGGCGCCCCGGACAGGACCTCACGTTCGTAATCGGCCAGCTTACTCTCCAGCTCCATGTTCTGCCAGCGCATGCCATGAAACATAGCCAACATTCAACAACAAAGGCTATACATTTCCTATATTTTTCATCCTCCTAGTGGAGAACTATGCAAATCAATAACGTGCACTGCTATTAAATTCATGTGTGCTGCTGCCCGACTTCTGAATGTAAAACATCATATCACATCACAATCCAAAGGCAAAATATCATGGTGGATCCACAGCTGACCCAATGCCTGTGCTTTTCTGTGACAAGGCAGCCAGCCTCTAGTTGTTCCCTTCCTGGATTGAAGATGGTTTGATAACTATGTACTACATGCAATCTTACTACAGAAATATCCAGCATACCATGAACACATGATCATCACCATCATCACAGAGATGGCTGGTGATTGGATTGTGGATTGGTTGGATCTGAGACATGATAACTTCAGTCTATCCAGGAATGGTCAAATCAGGGTAATGACAAAGCCAATGCATCATGGCATTTCATTTACATTGCCTGTTCTAAGATAAGAGCCACACATACCATTGTTAAGTGCCACAATACTAGTATCACTCCTTTCAGCCTTACCCGCTTCTGGAGTCTCAAAACAGCTGTCCATTTTTTCTCAAGATGCCCAATATATCTCTTTTCGATCTCTCCAGGCATATCTGTTTCCCTTTTGAATGCCTCGAGGGACTCCATATAGCCATTGCTGCTGAGGTATTCAGCAATTGCTTTGTTCCTGAAAAATAGAGAATATATGGTGCTAAATATAGCAAAACATGCACACTGAGAAACATGCTACAAAAATGTTGGGGTGCTTTGCAATAGCATTGGTGCATACTTATGCATTAGTTACATGTTTTTCCCACAATTTTGTGCTAGCAAACCCTTACAGTGCTTAAATAGCTGGTTACTCCCTCTAATCCTTAGTATTTGCATCCATTACAGCTCTTTAATAGCTCATCAGTTCAAAGGCTTTGCAATGTACTTCCTGAAAACAAATAGCTCATAACAAACACACATGTAATTTGGAAACTTATTGATTATACTTACAATTCCTCTCTTTGACGCTGGGAAAGCATTGTTTTCATTGTCTTGTCACAGGCTTATTCTGAAAATGTACCAAAATAATTCATAATTAGACATGTACACACATATGCAGCCAAAAGCCGGACCTCAGGCTCTGCATTTGGACCCCACTGCAACAAAGTTCTGCTGGGACTGGAACTCACCCTTGGGATATATGCACACATTTTTAGCACACAATGCTGGTTCCTATAAAAATGGTTTACCCAAAGCATACTCATTCTAGCTGATACTGTCACTACGCAGGGTATTTCACTATCTGCAAGTGGAAATAATCTTTTTGAACAATGTGGGTAGGTCACACCGGTCAGGGCGATGTAACTATGCCGGGGAATGTTCTCGCTGTCAGAACTGGTGCCCTTGGCCGACTAGTGGGGAAAAGCGCAATCAGGGCAACACTAACATTAAGAACTTCAATCCAACACGGCAGAACCATACACCTAATGCCTCACGAAAACCCACTCTGCATCAATAATCCCGGCCACGCAGCGCAGCGCCGCCCTTCTACCGCGACTGTCGTTTGCGTAGGAAACCGTATGATGGTTTACTGATTAGTCAAGGACGTAATTTCAACTTGAGATTTATTTACATTATGCCAGTCACTGCGTGACGTAACTGGTATCCAGTTTTCGAGTTAGATGAATGCCGGTGATTGCACAGCCGGTAAACGGAGAAATGAACCTGCGACCGATGAACGTAAGGCAGATTGTTCGTAGGCAAATGCGCACACCGAGATGTTCGAAAACGCTAGCATTTGTAGAGCGATTATTCGCATCGCGATGTTCGTAGGCGCGATTGTTGGTAATTATTATGGAAAGGGGTATCTCAGATTTAAATGAGATTTTGAACCGAAATAATCGTCTTTTCAAGATCATTCCCCGGAGTTCAAAATTATGCCTTCGGTGGGCCTTCAAGTCCTATCGTTTCTGAGCTATGCGCAAACCTGTGCAGACTATTTCGTGGCGCCTGATTCAAAGCCGCGAGAGATGCATGACATCACGGAAGAGCCATACGACCTCCAACTCCCCATTGGTCATATTATGTCCAGGATTAATACAATACGAACATTGACTTATTCCAGTCTGAAGTACGCCAGCACGCATCATCACACAACGGGCATCAGTCGGTCGGCTTTTCCAGTTTGACGTCTTAAATGCTAGTGGCTGAAAGCCGAACCCGTTTGATGATAAATAATAAAGGTATTTCCGTAGATGTATCAGCTGGCACGAATGTGAGTCAGGGAATAGAACAACTAATATAGTTTTTGAGGAATAGCGTCATCCGGGAATAAAGACGGAAGTAAAAAAATGAGTACTGTCACGGAAAAATCATATAAAAACACCACGAGAGAACGCAGAAGCACGCGCACATGGCGATGGTCGGTTTTTCATACGCATGAAATAAGGAGCCACGTTGCGGCGAGTTGAACTACTACAAGTGTGTCAGCCTGTCGGCTGCAGCGGCATTTTCACACAGCCAGGCTGACAGTAGCTCTGACACCACAAAGATGTCCATGACGTAATCAAGCGATGACGTATTAAGGAGCATATATACGACATAATAATGATGTTAACTGCAGCATTTTTTGCACTTAAAGGAGGTGTTCCATATTTGTATGAGGTTTTGAAATGAAAAAGCGATCTTAAAAATTCGTTGCAGTTCACAGCTCTGTCCTTCTTCATACCTAAGCCCTTCTAGTCTTTTAGCTACACGCTCGCGAAGATGTGCAGACTTTCCGGGGAGACTATCGTTAGGTTGCCCAGGCATCCACGACGCCAAAATAGCGACATTCAAATGATGCTATTCCATTGCCCTTGCGGCGATTCAGGTTAAGGAAAATGTAGATGTGGAGTCGTTCACATCTGGCGATTGTAAGCACGATTTCCTGATACAACGGCCATCCATTGGCTCTCAGTTAATGTTTTGCAAGGTACAATAACGTTATCAAACAATGACCAATTGAGGTGCATATTTACTGGAGCAGACTTCCACTTAGAAGAGTATCCTAATAGTTACCAGTGGCCTCATTCCATCATATCTCACGCTTGCTTTAATATCTTCAAATGTGAACAGTTCCCTTCAGAAGCATACCAATAGTTGCAAGCGAGCATTCCGATCCTATAATGCCCACCTCAACATCTTCGAATGTGGACCATTCCCTTACCTCATGGCGCGCAGTTATTCGCATCGCAAATGTGTGTGAGCACGAATGTTCGTAACTGCTAAGCACGGAATGAACGTGCTGCAATCGCTCGTATTGCAGAGGCTCGTGAACGCCTATATTCTTAACCGGAAATATTGTAGCGGTTCTATTGTGTATCGATATTCATGTAAATTTGCAATTGTTCGAGTACATCCACATGCGCGACGGGAAACGTTGGTGGTCGAACGACGTATGCTCGTAGATTCAACAGAATGTGCACACATAGGCTGATAGACATACGCACACTCTTAAAGGAAGTGTTCCATCTTTGGATAGGATTTTGAGCTGAAATAGCTATCTCAAAGATCACTGGGTGGAGCTCACAGCCGTGCCCTTCTTGAGACCTAAACCCGTCTAGTTTTGAGCTACACCCGCGACGATGCGCAAACTTTTTGGGGGGACTATCTCAAGGTCACCTATTTATCTATGACGCCATAATAATGTCATTTAAATCCTGCCATTCCTTAAGCCATGCGGCGATCAAGACCAAAACAAAATAATGCTAATTGTCCAGTTGTTCATATATGGCGTTTGTGAACAAATTACCTCCAGATATGACACACGTCAGTTGGCTCTCAATCAAGGATGTGCAAGATACGATCATGCAATCTTACAATGGCGTATTGAGGAGCATATTCACTAAAAAAAGGAATTGTGTTGTCTAGAGCAGTCTTTTCCACTTATAACTACATCATTAGATATAAGTGAGCTTATTTTATCATTCATAATGCCTGCTTTAATACCTTCAAATATGAAACATTCCGCTAGTTGCAAAGTGTATTTGCGAAGAGCTCAATGTATGTGTATATATCTATACATAGATGAGAGAGAGAGAGAGAGAGAGAGAGAGAAGATAGAGAGAGAGAGAGAGAGAGAGAGAGAAGAGAGAGAAGAGAGAGAGAGAGAGAGTAGTGAGAGAGAGAGAAGAGAGAGAGAGAGAGAGATATGATAAAGAGAGAGAGAGAGAGAAGAGAGAGAGAGAGAGAGAGAGAGAGAGAGAGAGAGAGAGGGAGAGAGAGAGAGGGAGAGAGATGAGTATATAGATATATATCATAATATATAATAATAGAGCATATCTCTCTCTCTCTCTCTCTCTCTCTCTCTCTCTCTCTCTCTCTCTCTCTCTCTCTCTCCTCTCTCTCTCTCTCTCTCTCTCTCTCTCTCTATCTACTATCTCGCTCTCTCTCTATCTATCTATCTATCTATCTATCTCTATCTATAATAAATATATATCTCTATAATCTTTCTCTATTTTTTTTTATTATATATATATATATATATATACGAAAGTAGCAATTTAGCCTTAGTTCTGGTAGAGAAATCAGGAGAATGGAGATATAGATGCGTGGATATTTCGGCAACATGCGTTTAGCGAAACAAATAGGAGAAGTAAATTCACAATTGCCTGCCGATGATCCTACTCGATTTTTCAGGTTTTGTTTTGCAACAGTGAGCCACAGTTTCCACAGGTCACCGTCATCCAGGAGATTATGCAAGTAGCAACTGCCAGTCATTGCTACAACACAGTGGATATTTAAGAACAAGAAAACGCGAAAATACATGCACATACAAACGAGCTCAAGTTAACGGACATCACGCATCACGCTTCGTTCAAACATGCAAGTAATTTCAGTTAAACAGGCATCACGGATCCTGCATCAGTTAAGCATACAAACGGTTTCAGTTAAATAGGCATCGTTCATGACGCGTCAGGCATCACTCATACATGTAAACGATTTTTGATATAATTTGGACAAAAATGGCTAATTTGATATCCTTACTATGTCTTGACGGTGTTGAAACGGACCACTCAGTGTTATGGCCAGACGTACCTTAGCTTAGAGTCTCAATAACGCATGTTTTTGAAGTATGCCCCCGAAGGTGGGACACCCCCTTTCAAGGAAGTGTTCAACATTTGTTCGGGGTTTTTGAACTGACCTAGCCCGTTTGGAGGTCGTTCAGCGCAGCTCACAGCCCCGCCCTGTTCAAGATCTAATGTCCTCTAGTTTCTGAGCTACATGCCCGCGAAGATGTGCTGAACTGTAGACTTTTTCGTGCAGGATATTACAAAACATACAACCAGGGGCGCGGGAATGATTTTCAATTGGGGGAAAATGATTTGGCAGGCCTTCTTTCCTCATTTACCCCCCCCCCCCCCCCCCAATGTTTCGTCCACTTAGGTGAAAAAGTGATATGGTTCAAGGTAAATATTTAGTTCAAGGAATCAATCAACGAACCCTCATGCATATCACAACATGGCACACCACAAAATCCATATCTCCAAGTCCAATACCGTCGGCTTTTGTGTTTTTGAAGCCTAAAAAAGTCATGATGCCGGAAAAGCAGAACTCTTCAAAAGACCACAACTATTTAATATTAACGACGGTCATGATATGTTGCCCATGATTCACCGCACCCGAGGCACTAATCTTGCAGTAACTTTGCGTTGTTGCTGTGGTGACTTCACGCTATTTTCACTTCTGACACTGGGGTTCAGCAACAGTGCACTGCTGACTATCGCAGAGGTCTGTTTTTGGCCTAACTGGAAATGACCGTCAGAATATTACAAGATTGTTTATCATTGTTGACACTTGCATCCTTATAGCTACTTTCACCCTGCTGTAAGGTTTTCCAATACGATCAGACCACAGGTGCAATCATCGACATGTTTACGACTAGATAGCAAATTATGCGCGAATTCACATCAGTGTACTGGTTTTCTCCGCGTCTTCACCCATGAGCTTATGGATTGTGAGTTGTTTTTAAAATAATCGGCCTCCAATGCCTATATGCCCTGAGGCGCTGGCTTAACATTATCACGCAAGCATTGGCACACATTTTGAGAAAACTCGACTTTTCGAAACGGCCCTTATGGTCACAAGGGAACAATTATTTCCTGCATTATCTCATTTTCAATGTTGGAACACAGAATGCCGCAAAACACCTCTCTTTCCAACATCAAACATACTGCTTTATGGCCTCACGCTGTGATGTCATCGAGTTAACAGAGAAGTGTTTGACGATGAAGCTGTAACAAGATGTTTTATGGTTTTAGCCATTTCATTTGTAGGGTAAAATTAAATATCAGACATGGAACACTGCAACATAATTGTACGCAAACAGGTCATAAGACTACTGAGTGTTCAAAACATCTGCGAGCCTATTTTTGTTTGTGTCGAATTAGACATTTATGTAGACGACCGTGTATTATCATTTTTGTGGAAGGCAGTAGAATTATCCTTATTCCTCGGAGAAAAACTAGGAAAATGGAGATACGGTTGGGTTGATATTACGGTAACATGTCTTAATCTTCTGCTTTTCTTTCGATAAAGGCATGTTGCCGAAATATCAACCCAACCACATCTCCATTCTCATAGTTTCTCCCCGAGGAATAAGGCTAATACTACTGTCTTATCTATGTGAACAATGCTCCTCGCTTATGCGCTGAACAACTGACATTTTTGGAGAGCATTGATCGCTGAGCCAGGACTAGCTCCTTGGTTCCGATCATTGCGATTGTTCCGAATTATTCCGGGCTGGGCCCAGCGTTAGAAGGAAATGACACACGAGCGCATATTGGGATTGATATTAAGCCACATGCTCAGCATTGTGGCAGGCGTCGGTGGCTCGATGAAAATGCCGAGTTGAAGGCCTGCGACAGGATTGGCACCGCTAATTTACCATATAATGGTCGATTAACGACATCGCTTGATTTTATACATGTCCGTATCTCTGTGCGTAGTGCACTTGGAGAAATTACATCCAGAGTACGGCATAGCTGGCCCTTTTGAAGTCATGCATTGCACAACATTGAAAATGTGAATAATCTACAAGGACTCCATGGCAGATACATGATGGCACTACTTCTGCGGCCTCATGCCTATTGAACTTACCTAGAAGCGGCCGAAAATTAACATCCTCTCCAAAGTTTTTCCACGAAGCGTCTGCTCGGCTCCTTGATGTCAAGATTTTGCAGTCTCTCTTCGCGAACATGCATGAGCACTAGATGAGTTGGGCGATATTACCCTTTATTGGCGCGCAGGTGCGTTTTCAGCTGCTGAAGCACAGTGAATGACCTATCCGATGACCTATGCCGATCCCACCGTGCAGGATAGACTAAGTATTAGTGACAAGAGTGTCTCGCTCTCACTAAACATCCGGCTCGTCTGGTCATCCATCGCCGATAATTTCTCGCACCCCTCCGCGATAGAGGTCGGTGCTTCGAAAAAGCCACTACTCAGCACCGACAGCTGACAGTTAAGCCGTTCATGATCGACGGACGGCGGCACCTGTAAAGCGTGCAGCGGTGACAGCTGCTGACCTGACACACCTTCCAGAACTGCCTATTCACGATCTACGGCGAGCTGGAGACCCAGTGTATGGAAGCGGCTCTCCAGCCCGGCGATCATTAGGTCTGGGGCCTCCAACGAGGCCAGCCGTGCGACCTCCCTGGTGACATCTAGCAGTCATGGCCGTTAGACCGTCGCGCCGCACTTTCACAGGTGTTTTTGTGCGCCTTCTGGGTGGTGGCGTGATAAGGCCTAGATCAGCAGCCTATGCTGTAGCTTCCTCAGCCTCTCGCTTCAGTCCACCGTTCCGCAGGTCCTGCAGACGGCTTTTGAGTAGTTAACGTGACTGCAGTGCCGATCGAGCCGTGCTTAAGGCGTTCTGCGGGGACACTGCCACCATCTCACAAGGCTGAAAGGTGACCAGCACTAGTCCCAGCGAGAAGTATATGGAAGACTTTTCCGCCTTCGGGGAGAGTCCGGCGATTTTTGCTCTCATCTCACCACAAACTAAGTGATCCTCCTCCAGGTTCGAGAGCAGCTCCCTCATGTGGTCGCGTAGATCCAGCATCCGTTTCATGGCCGTCGCTCGCACGCACCATCTTGTAGCGCATATCCCTATGGGTTTTCGAAACGCCTCTCCGGCACGGAACAGCGACTTGTGCAGGCTTGTACGCTTTGCCGATTCGCTGATTATGTTCGCCACATCTTTGACGTGCTGCAGGCAGTCAGCTACTATGAGCACTTTCCTGCCAGCTTCTTAGAGGACCAGGTCTAGACTGCGGTTAGCACACGGGACGTGCACAGCCATAGGATTCAGGGACCTCAGTCTGCTCTGTACGCCCTGGCGGACTTCACTCATTTTCACGGCAGTGGCAAACGAGAAACCTGACAGCTTCGTCCCTGGACGTTGAATCGTGTCAGAACATCCATGACGATCTTTGTCGAAACTTCCCTTGTAGCATTTGAGGCGTGATAGAAACCCACGAAAGCAATTCTAGAAGTGGTGTCAGATTTCACGTAATGCAGGCATACACTGAATTATTCGATGCCACTGATATATGTGGTCCCGTCAGCGACCACGCCCATTAACTCTGCATTTTGGACCCCATACAAGATTTCTTCCTGGATACCGCGGCCAGTCATAGCGATGACCTCGTTTCGAATCGTATCTGACACCCAGTTGTCCCGCTTTTTGATAAACTGCACGTCACTCAGTCCGTCAGCCACTGCTCGGTCGAGCACTGGGTTAAAAAGGCCCGCTCTTTGTGCTCATGTCCACGGAAAGGGAACCCTTGTCTTCCTAGGTATAATGCGGATGGAAACATCAGAGTTAGCATCTTCTAAGCGGTGACTTAACCCTGGCTCCTTTGCAAAGTTATGCCGTGATAGACTGCACGGGAGTTCTTCAGCTGGAGTTTCAACATGGCATGTTGGAGGCAGTCGCTCGTGCCGTATCCTTCGAATTTCTCCAACTTTTTTCCATTTACGAAATCCCCTTCCAAGAACGTTGTCTTGTCACGTTTCTGTGTGTGCAGCAGACCTTCTGCAGACGCTTTGCAGCAGACTGAGCGCAACACTGCATCTCTTTTCGCACCCTAATCAGTCCATGGGAATGTTTGCTTCCACTCCTCTAAAGACTTTCCCCCTTTCCCCCACCGACTTGTTGCTGTACAGTACTAGGAGACGAGTTTTGGATAGTCGAAGGTGCACTTGTTGGTGGATCAGAGGGCTCAGGAACAAGGGATCGGGCATGTCAGGACTAGAATCCAAAACAGAAACAATCGCTTTCCACGGCCTGCTGGAGATGGTTTTTGAACACTGGGATTGCACTTATTTGAGCAGTGATTGAAAACGAAATGGAAAGAATCTAACAGAAACCAAATGTTTGTGATTTGGCATGTGCCCACACTTCAGTATTCAGCTACATGCTGTAGGTTTTAGAAGGTCTGTATTACGTATCCAAATTTATTTAAACCATAGATGGTTTTGTGTATTTCCATGGGATCTCATCCTCAAACCATTCATTTCAATCTTGACATTCATCGTGACCATGTCACATACAACAACACGCAGGACGTTGACTGCACACCTCTTCGATCTCCTGATCTCCCCAAAGTACAGCCGGTACGCGCTACTTACGTGATTCGCGTTAGCTGCTATTTTCTGCAATGCCTCTAAACATTGTAAGAATGGTACGCATGATCGCTGCAAAGGCCATTGGTAAATGGGTCAGGGAGAGCTACCATGTGGCGAGATAGTTTGGGGTCGAAACGCCCGCCTATCAGCCGAAAATTCGGGTGTAAGTCCCATCTGTCGCTTGGTGTCGCCTTCTACCAACCCACGCAAGATGTTGGCAGTGCTCCATCCCTTCGGGATTCGATGCGGCGTAAACTCACCACCAAACGGGAAACTACCGTTAAGAGCCACAGCGAATGGAACCTGAACGCAGCCTTACGCCAGGTTCACATGAGTGCACCATTGGTTCAGCGGAATTCAGGGTATATCCTATAAACTCATGATAAGATGTGGCATGCCCTCGTTTGATGTGGCGATGCTCAGTCATGTATATGAGGTCCTCCACGTGGTGGTGATGATGTTAAAATAATCCTCATGTTTTAAAAGCTAAGGATGTGTTGGTGGTCAAAGGAAACAAAGCAGAAACACGCCACACATACATGCTGATGATTGGCCAGCTCGTAGCATTGTTTGCAGGACATCGTTGCGATTGGTGCCCAGCACCCACATACGTTGCTGTAAAATCGCATCTACGGTTCAACTTTATATTAAGGCAAATACAACATTGCGACATATGACAGTATTAGATTATAGTTCCTGCTGTTATAAGGCGCCTGGGAGTCTGGAGACTAGCTTAGAGTCTGGAGTCCGTCTAGAGTGGAGTCTGGAGACTAGTAGGCTTGTGGAATAGATATAGGATGCAAATTCATCTTGATCATCTTTCTACCATGCGAAGATGAGGATGATGGCGGAAGAGCAGGGTCCAGTGAAATTATGTTAGATGCTTCATCGGAAAATGGGACGGGTGGTGATGGCACGATATGGATGGTCTGAAATATAAACAAGATGTGGCGCCTGAGAAGTCAATGCAGTAGGTGAGTTAAATGTTTCAATTGCAGAATAGAATAAACAGAAATGTTTCACAATTGTTTCACGCCGTCGGTTAGAGCGTCTGCAATCCGATTTACCAGTGGCACGGTGAGTTCGAGTCTCTTTAGGCGCCCACTTTTTGCCGCGGAGTGGGATGGCCTGCGGTCGGTGGTAGCGGCCACGCTAAAAGTCGGGTAACGTCACAGGGCAGGATGGACCGTGCTGTGCATCGCGAAACTTTAAGCTGTTGGCGCAAAATGCTGCCTTTGAACTGGAATTCCACGATTAGATAGTGGTGCCACGGCTCACGCCACAAGAACTGTTTAGCGTGGGCACTGATTCCAGAAATCCATCCAATCAAAGGGTCCGGACCAAAGTTTGAAAATTACATATCATCGAGAGTCAAGCCACATATAGATAAGATTTAAATGCTTGTGCTGCAATTCCAACGTGTTTTAATCCCACCATATACAGTCAGCCCAAATAGTCTTCATTGGCTTCAGTTTTTATGCACATCGCATCGTGAGGCACGCGAGCATGCTGCCAACTCCTGATCCCGGATTATGCCAGATCTAGCTGCTGCAGAACTAGCTGCTGAGGACACCAAACTGTTTTCATGTATCCAGATGCTGGCCCATCATCTCACGGCAGCCAAGCAGTTAAAGCAGGTAAAGACGAATCATTCCATGTAACCTCAGCTGATGGCAAATGTTTTCTTTTGCATTGCATAGCTAAGAACTGGTAAAAATTCATTATTTACTTATGTTGAGGATAACATAAAATTGCATAGCCTCACCTACCATGCCTGGCCTAACACAAATTTAATTAACACATCTTCTCCAAAAATGTGTTGCCTTTGCCGCACTTTGTGCTGTTTTTATTGTGAGTAACGTTTGGAAATAGTGGAGGACACCATGCAAGATGAACATTTTGAATTGCGTTGAGATAAAAAAGCATGGAATATATTTGGCAACTTGGCAATCTTTCCAAGAAAACACCTAAAAAGTGGAGAAAGGGGAAAAAAGGCCGTAAAAGGGGAGAGAAAATACGACCCCCTCTTCCCCTGCCGTTTCCAAGCTACGAAAGATGGGCCTCGCGGAAAAGAAGAGGTGGATTGGCCTCATCGAGATCACGCAATTGCTCACAAGCTTTGTGCTGCTGCCAATGACTGACCCCACAAGGCGTGATCAAAGATCAATGCCTCACAAAGCCATGTTCAGTGTTACCCGAAAATCGAGCTGCTTCAGGTTTACATGCCCATATTTGCAAAACGGCGTCACGTAACAACATGAAACTTAAACAGACGCTTTCCTTGTGTAATTATGAACGCAATGATAAGTAGTTGTGTGTGTTTGGAGCATGCATTTATGACGTAGGGCACCATTAATGTAGCAGCGTTGACCTGCCGTGCGTAATTGGCGGCTTTGTCGGTTGCCGCCAGCCTCCCGCGCACCACGCGGATTGCCACACAGTGTTCCCAAAAAACGGTCGCTACTCATACACCAGAAACAATAGAAACACGTTTGTGACACCCAAACATGCCCAATGTGTTCACCAGACTAGAGGCTACCACAATTTAGGTTCGATTGCACGACATGACGGAGAGATATCCTCGGAAAACCTTATAGGGGGTCGCTACCAGGCGAATGGGGAGGGGGGGGGGCGTCAACTGCTTGCTGCTCACAACTGGTTAATCAATTGCCTACCGCCCACCGCTGGATAACAAGAAAATACTGCACTCAAAATGTGCAGTTACAAATGTGGTGGGCTCATATTGTCTTTTGAATAAAATTGGAAACACTGTCATGAGCATTTGGTATGTTTTCACATAATGAGTCTCCTAGCTGATCTAAGGAATTGTTGACTTCTGCAGTGCTTTTGTTATTTGAAGCGGACAACTCCTTGATAATACAAATTCCACAAGGCATCAATTTCTCCAGCCCCCTGGCTGATGTTGCTGATTTCTACCATACCTATCTATCCCTTCTTAGTCTATAGCATGGGGAAGCGTTAAGCAGATTTGGTTAGTTTAGTGATGCCAGAAATGCACCTGCAGGTGCAGTTTTCAGTGCACTATCATCTCCACGGGTTTCGATTTGTATTCTTTTGGGTGGGCCACTGCCCCCTCCCCCAATGCCTAACTTACTCTCCCCCCCCCACACACACACAGAGTTTAGCACCAACCTTCTGAAGCCAAAGCTCAAGTAGGGCATTACAAAATCGAAATCAAAATTATAATAATTTTAAAGATGGTTTCTACTAATTGCTGCACAGGTAAAAGGAGCAACGAAAATGAAACACGCGATTAAATGATCAGTTAAGTGCAGCTGGCTGAGGTAGGCATGCAGTCAGAGCTCTGTGTTCGTACCGTGTTTACTTGAGTATTTTCTTCTTCTTTTTTCTTGCACGATACATGCTTTTCATTGCACGATAACTATGTTTTGTTGGTCCTGACATCGTTTTGTGTTTTTGTCTGAGTATTCTGACATTATTCGATAATGTTTAGAGATTCACGGACTGCAGCAAATTGCACGATTTTGCCACAATACAATATGATGTCTTATCGGAAATTGAAAATAAGCCGGTCAAATTTTGGCAACCGAAAACGTGAAAAAAATTAGTCGGCGACGCTCGAAAGAACCCTTGAAATGTGTAAACGTCCAACTCGACATGAATATTTAATGGAACAAATCAACAATCTCTGGACCAATCACACTTTCCCAAGGCGCATGGCTCCAAGGCACGGTCACTCCAATCCTGAAGCCGGGCAAAGAGAGGCTGTCCGCGAACTCATATCGTCCCATATCGCTCACAAATTGTGCGTGTAAGGTCGTAGAACAAATGGTCAGTGGCACGCCTGCGATGCTTCCTCGAAACAAATCAGCTGTCAGACACCTTCCAAAGTGGATTCCGAGGTAACCATGGTATAGCAGAAAACATTATACGTTACACTACAGATATACAGGCCAACTGGGATCGACAACAACCAACCGTCGCCATGCTTCTTAACCGTACATCAGCATTGAACAAAGTTCATCGCATGATCTGTAAGCTGCATGCTCTTGGCCTTTAGGGCCACCTAGAGTATTTTCTTTGCATTTTTTTTTACAAAACCGTTTCTTCATTGTATTCAGTGCATTCTATGTTTCTCTGCTCCTTCCTTCACTGCCAATCCACGGTATCTGACTTGCGCCTTACGGATCATGGTGTTCCACAAGGTGACTTACTTTCTCCAACGCTGTTTCTCATCGCCATCAATGACGGTTTACTCACACTCCCCAACAACCTAGGATGTACCCGGTATTTGCTGTCTGCTGGCGATCTTGCTATATGGAGCTCACGCAGAGAATGGCAATGACCTTTCACAGCTTTACAAAAAGTAATCGATCATTGTGTGAATTGGGGCTCAGAATGGGGCTTCTTTCTCTCTGCTCCAAAGTCCGCCATGCTCATTTTCAAACGAGATCCCCTGCTGTCACTTGCCGTCTCTCCACAAATTTGTGGTACTCCTGTACCGTTCTGCAAGTCGTACAAATTTCTGGGAATAACACTGGACCCACGTCTAACCTTCCAAGCACAAAAAGAGGATGTCAGAAATCGTTCCTTAAAACGACTTACCGTGATGAGGTGTCTTGTTGGTCATACCTGGGGTGCAGACTGAACGACGCTTACCACACCATGTGGTCTCATCCGATCAACACTGAAGTGTACCTGTTTCATATCCGACGATATCTCCATCAACCTTTACAAGCGCTTGGAGGCCATTCAATCAACCTGCCTGCGTCTAATCACAGGGGCCTTCCGCACGACCCCAGTGCTCGCCATCCGTGCTGACACCAACCTGCCAGCGCTGGCAGACCGGCGTTATTTCTTGCTGCTTCGATACTACTATAAATCTCAAAGTGTGCTGAACCACGCGGTATACGCTGCTCTGGAAACCAATAGACCGCACACACAAAAACAGCAGCGAAGGTCGTGTTTCCTGTCCGACCCTGTCCGACAGGCGCGACGAGCCCTTGCCATCTCATGCATACGTGTTGCTTGTAACCCACCATTGACGTCTTTCTGGATTTGCAATGACCTCTCAACAGAGTATCTATTTAGACATAAAAAATGGAATAGTCTCCTGTTGAGGTACAATTCTGCCTTCCTGAAGTACCGAAATACGCGCACCGAATCCGTTTTCTTGTGCACCGATAGATCTGCTCATGGATGGCCAGGTTGGTGTAAAAGCCGTCGGTCCTAACTTTCGATTCACCGGACGTCTTCCAGATTTCACCACGGTGTTCTCTGCGGAAGTATACACTATAAAACGAGCGCTGTTACATATCGGAGTCAGACGTATTCCTCAGGCTACAATATGCGCAGACTCCATGGCATCGCCGAAGGCCCTTCCGCGACTCGGTGATTTCAACCACCAGGGAGTGTATGACACCCATAATATGCTCTCACTTCCTACCGACCAGCATGTGACCTTTCTGTGAATGCGGGGACATTGTGACATCGGGGGAAATGTCCTCGCCGACACCCTCGCAAACGAAGGTGTCCGTCTACAAACGCCTCTGGAAGTGTCTGGCATTAGAGGATGTTCTCCATTTAACCTGCGTCCGTTTCGCTTGATATTTGCAGAATCAGTGGGATGTTTCGCATGCTAGCAACGTGCATCGAATCAAGCCCACACTCCAACCATGGGCGACGTGTCATCAGGAGAACAGGCAGAGAGAAGTGGTTTTGGTGCGTGTAAGATGTGGCCACACTCGTCTCACCAACAGCCACCTATTCATTTGCTCTTCACGACCGGTCTGCGAGACTTGTCATGTCCGGCTTACGGTAGAATACGTACTGGTTGGATACGCTGCTGTTTCTCGGAAACGTCGCTATGTCACGAGTTGCTTGTTAACACACCGCCTCACCCACATCCTTCAAATGTTGTTAGGCGACAATGATCTTGCCTTAACCGATCTTGTCTAAGACTTCGTGATTATTTGGGTACGAAAATCTGACGGAAACTGATTCGCCACTTAGCCCCGTGGTACGTACGAATAATGCGGGGAAAAGGTAACGGCCTAGCGCCTGACGCAACCAAGCTTTTCCTCACGGTTTTTTTCCCTATATATGCAACAAATTGTGATCTTGAATGGCGGTCCTTGTTGACCATTTTTGTCGTATTGCCTAGCCTATCAATACAAAATTGCATAGTGTAGTTTTCCCGTGCTTCCCCTCTCTAAAATGTCCGCCGGACTTGTTTAGGATGGACCGGTTTTTGTGCAGGATTAGTTACAGGGCCCCGCTTTCCTCTCTTGGCGAATAACGTAAGTTCAAGCCACAAAAAAACAGTGATACTTGGCGTAAATAGCGCATTATCGTACTTGGGGGCTACGTTTACGGGCCTTCACATTTTTGTCATAGCCAAGTTGCTGGAACGTTCACCAATAGCGACGAACAAGGTAGTCAGGTAGGCATAAACTACTTTTTAAATTGTAACAACAAACTGTTCGTGTAATCTGCTTAACGCTTCCCCATGCTATAGACTAAGAAGGAATAGGTAGGTATGGTAGAAATCAGCAACATCAGAGGATGATCGAACTTGCACGATGGACAAGAGTATTTAGGAAGCTCTGTCGATCTACGCAGTGAGTGTTCAGCTTGGTTCTCTGTCGTAGCTTGGAACACAGAAACTACTATTATGTAGTCTCTGTATTCCAAGTTACGACACCATATGAAGGACAACTTGGGAAGACTCTTTTTAACTGACAAAGTTGTTGCTAAGTTAGGTTTACTTGCTAAATATCTCTGCTAATTCTGACATAACCTCTTACAAAAATGTACCTGAAAATCACCTGCCATGTGGAGTGGTCCAAATTCTCAGATATGTCGAACTGACTGCTAGCACTCGGTCTTTACACAGTGCTCAACTTTAGTCAGGAATTACGCACACAAGAACACTGCCAGAGTCCTGTTTCTCACTTCCAATATCTGCATCACGCAGGCATTTAACATGCCAAACTCTGTGACGTCAAAAAATGAATAAAAAATTAAGGGGTGGAACCAGTCATTCCTCCTTATAGAGCGTTGGTGCACAAGTTTGGCCCAACCACCTCAGATCAAGAAAAATGTGCACATGTATTCACTATCACATTTACCTTAATCACTCCTCACAGAATACTTGGCACATACACACCACCAACGGCACCGGCATTTCAATGTTAAACAGCCTTGTTGGAAAATGTATATCGAGACAGCCCACGGTCAGCTCACAGTCAGTCCACGGTCGGCCCATATAAGCTGCCCCTTCAAAAGCGCTCAAAATGTGATACGTAAACGGTCCTTATGAACCGAACACATCCATACACTTCAATGCGCGGGGAATACAAAATTTTGGTTTCTTTAGCTGGTTTCCCAAAATTCGCACGCAATCAGTAAATACTAACCAAAGCAAGCAAGTAATATATTTAGAATAGCCGATTTTGTCCACTTTAATCAATGGTCTCACGGCATTTTCTCGAAAAAATCCCAGAAACTCGGCAAAATTGCAGTAAAGCCAAGTTTTCAGACAGGCCAAACCCCTGCCCACACTGAGCCCACGGTCGGCCAATGCAGGTGAATAATTCTCAGGTACGCTTTGGCTAGCCATGTGGAACGTCTTGCAAATTTGGATGGAGAAAGCAGGTTCTCACCCAAGAACCGACGGTGAGATATCTCACCAAAAATCTAATCTCACCGAATATGATCGTGTTGCACATCACAAGACTTGGCTTGACATGCTGAATCTAAATATGGGCCTTGTTTTCTATTTGCATTTTTGGTTGCTGAGTTACAGTGACGTGAAATCTGCTTTTCACCTCATGCTTTATTTCCCATTAAGATTAATATGGGAGCCAATAAGACTGATTTCGTCGGCTCCTACGATTTCCCTGATTTTCGAATGAACCGTGCCTGAACATCTAACACATCTCCCATGAAACTTATGCCGGGGAAAACAGACTCTCACCCATGAACTGGGGGTGAGATATCCCACCAAAAATGAAATCCCACCAGATATGGTCGTGTTGCACCTCGAACGACTTGGCTTGACATGCTGATTCTCAATCTGGGTCTGGTTTTCTCTTTGCATTTTGGTTGCTGAGTTACAGTGATGTGAAATCAGCGTTTCATCTAATGCCTTATTGCTGCCATATATGTTGCTATTTCGCCTAATCCTCCTGTCCCTAATGCTGCACCTCGAGCTCAGTTTCATGCCCAAGCGCTTCACACCGAAGCTGAAGGTGCAACGGCAGACGGACGAACCAGTCATGAAATATGTCGCCAAGCTGCAAGCATCGCCGTATATCGTGCAGCAAATTGTGTTTTGTTGTGTCTGCGTGCAATATTATTTCGGTATTTTTTAATGGAAATTTTGATCAACGTGATGCTTTTTTGCAGACTACATTATTCGTACTCCCTTCATTTGCGGACAGCTCCAGCACGAATGCATGTGTGCTCACAGTCCACACGCGTGTAATGGATTCGTCTCTGCGTCCAGTGCGCAGCAGCTCAAGTGCGTATTTTATGAGCAGACGTTGTATGACTTGCTCGACCTCATGCGATGAAAACGCTGGAGCTGAAAACACACACACACACACACACACACACACACACACACACACACACACACACACACACACACACACACACACACACACACACACACACACACACACACACACACACACACACACACACACACACACACACACACACACACACACACACACACACAATATATATATATATATATATATATATATATATATATATATAGCGTTCTGTGTTAAGAAATGTGACCTTTCTAAATGAATGGCAAATTCTAGGGATTGGGAGTGCGCCATTTGGCATATCAGTTGGATCGCAAATGCGTTCTGCGATGATTAAAACTCCCAGGTCATCCTTTAGCCACTTCTAGCTCAGCCCGTCACCAGACGTCTTCCTATTCGACAGTACCAATGTTACATGCATACATACATAGACATGTAAACGAGTTACCAGTGCAGCGCCAAGCACAATACCTTGTGTCACCAACGTGTCGTCAGCATAATGCCTTTCGCGCAGCTGAATGAGCGAACTTTTGGCGGTTGAAATTTGAGCCTACACTATCACAGAATGATTGAGATGAAGTAGTTTTGTGAATTATTACACAATTGTTTGGACATCATCCTTGGCTGGTGTGTTAGTATGCACGCTGATATACTAATGAGGCGGAGATGATTATACGGACAGTTCTACCATCCGGAAAGTCTAGACTTGTTCCCGTGTTCGGTTTCAGCGAAGTTTTCTCGACATGAAAATATCCCGTTTTCCGTGTAGCTGGATCGAGGAGGTGAAGAAGGAATCATGCTGTAACGCTGCTAAAATAGGTTGCAGCGTGACCAGGATGCGTCTTTGGCACTATAGCGCACAGATTGTGCGAGTTTTTTTTCTGAAAACTAAAGATTGTCGACACCGCCAGTGGCTGCAAAGGCCAAGTAACGCACTATCCGGGTCGGACCGGGACGCTGCAAATAAACCATGTCCGTTTACTTGGGGTGCAGATTCGGTCAGTCTGCATCCCCGCCCGTGATAACCGATTGCAAATGCTGGTTCGATAAAGCCGGCCGGAAGTCAACGGTTCACCGTTTCGCGATTCGTGTGACTACAACAAATTAACTGACCTCTAACCGCATCAGTGTTTTGACTTGAGTCTGTGTCTCCTCAAACTCGGGCTAGTCTCGCGATGCATGGTCTTTTTCAACGCCTGTTGAGGGGGTGCGTGCCATTAGATGGTGCCGCCGGTTATGTAGTTCGTGTCTCGCTCGCTCAAAGATAGCGATATTTTGCAGACCGTATTTTGTTCTCAGATTACGGCGTGGCAGGGCGTCAGGGACGCAACCGTAGCAGAGAGAGAGAGAGAGAGAGAGAGAGAGAGAGAGAGAGAGAGAGAGAGAGAGAGAGAGAGAGAGAGAGAGAGAGAGAGAGAGAGAGAGAGAGAGAGAGAGAGAGAGAGAGAGAGAGAGAGAGAGTAGAGAAGAGAGCAGAGAAGAGAGGAGAGAGCAGAGAGAAGAAGAGAGAGAAATGAGAGAGAGAGAGAGAGAGAGAGAGAGAGGAGAGAGAGACGAGAGAGAGTAGAGAGAGAGGAGAGAGCTGCTAGCTCTCGCGATCCTCTCTCTGCGGGCTCTCTCGAGCGAGCTCTATCCTCTCTCGAGGCTTCTCTCTCTCGCTCCGCTCGCTCGTCGAACTCTCTCTCTCGTCTTCTTCTAAAAATATCTCTGCGCTTTTCAGGCCTGCTATTTGATCGTCAGAAACCCGCAAGCCTATTTGATCGTCACCGTCTTGAAAGGCGGCCGTGGTTCGGTTTGTGGATGTAGGAACCGGGTGGAGGTAGCAGCAAAGTGGCTGATGAAATGATGTCCCTGCCAGTTCCGGTCCTTAATCGTCTCGTCTCAAGTGGGATACAAGCGCCAAAATACAAAAAGCTGCAGATGAACGTCTGGGATATTCGTAGATCTTTATGGCGTTGAATGTGCTGAAGTGGTTGACTACACAGGATGCGAGGCGCGCCAGTCCCATTCCTGAGATCCCGAAGCTCAAAATAATGAAACTGAAATTAGAAACGAGGTGGATAAATACCATCTTTAACAATCATCCTGGAGCGACAACCATATGATTTGCAATTACTATGCTAGAAGGCATGGATCACATTGCTATGTGTGGAGCTTTGCGTTGCCTTTGTATGTTTCCATACAAATACGTGTAGCCCTCACGATACGTAGCCCCGATACGTGTAGCCCTCGTAAGCAAGTTGGCTGCAGTGTCGTGGTCCATCGCCTGTTTGCTTACGTTTTAATTAAATGCGCACCGGATGTTTCTGTGAATCAAATGCATCTCGCAACGGGCTGCCTCGGACAGCAGTTCGGGGCAACAGACTGCCTCACCGTGTCCCATCCCAGGCCTGCTAGTGCTACGAAAATCAGAGCTTGTCGTTACGCTAGGAGCTTCGCCACATCGCATGGCTGACACGTAATGAAACAGAGGAAACCAAAATGTGCTGTCGTGACAGGCTGCTTGGGATCAGTCGCAATGGTCTAGGATGATAAGAAAACTAGTGGTACACTATTGAGAGCTTACCGTTTGCGATACGCTGGGATCTTTGAGCCATTCAACGGATGGGATAGTTCAGCTTGTGGCACTGAGTGTCAGATGTCCTGAGTGTCAGTCAGAGTGAGTGTCAGGATATATGGGGTCATAAAGGCCTCGCTTGAGAGATGAATGTGTTCGTGGCACTTCACTAGAGTGCATGTTAGTTGAAGTGCGGACGCTTTCTCATGACGAGATCATTCTGATACTTGTGCCGCGGCATATGCTACACAGTATGACTGTGCTCGTTATACCTGAGTGCGGATGCATGGGGCTGCATTGCTGTTGCTCGACTGGTATCCCGTTTTTATTTTAGCTTCTATCACGATGATGCGTCGCCGAACTTTAAGGTCTCCTCGTACCCATTCCAACAGAATGTCTTTGAATGTCTAGATTATCCTGTTAGCAGAACGTAAACATTCTAGCTCATGTGATCCAAGTTGATCCTTGCTGTGACACACAGGTACCGACCACATCGCCGTGTCTCAGGCTGACAATGACAATAGTAGTACCACAAGCCAGGCATGTGGGCTGTGCCGAAATATGTTAAAAATCCAAGGTTGAAATAACAATTGTCGTTCATGCAGCACACGGTACAAAGGCGTAAAAAGCAACACATCGTTATTTGTAACTGCTCCCTAAGTTTCGAATCGCCATAACCTGCGGTATGCCCAGCTACCATGAATCTGAAAATCAGGCAAATCGTAAGGGTGAACGAAATCAGTCCCACCGACTCCCATGTCAATATCTATGGTAAAACAAAGTATTAGGTGAGATACTGATTTCGCATTGGTGTGACTCTGGAACAAAACGTGCACGTAGAAAATGCGGCCTAGTTTGTGGATCACTTTGCCAAGCCGAGTCGGTCGATTTTCCCGACCATATTCAGTAAGATGTTATTTAACGCTAGAAGATCTCACCGCCAGTTTTTGGATGAGAACCTGCTTTCCCCGGCCTATCTGCCATGGAAACTGTTGTGTCAGATGTCCAGCAACAATTAACGTGAAAATCAGAGAAATCGTAGTGGCGGATGAAGTCGGTTTTATTGACGCCTATGTTAATCGCCAAGGAAAATACACCATGAGGTAAAGCTGATTCTTTATTACTGTAACTCAGCATCCAAAAACGCAGCTATGAAACAAAGCCGGGCTTTGGAATCCTTGTCATGTTGTCATTTATTTCATTCATTCATTCGTCGTTTTCAAATTGTCGAGTGGTTTAGGGTACAACACGACCATATTTGGTAAGATGTGATTTTTGGTGAGACATCTCAGCTTCAGGTCGTGGGTGAAAACCAGTTTTTTACTTCGTGGGAACTTATGTGTCAAATATCTAGCTATGGCCAATTTGAATATCGGGGAAATCATAGGGAGCCGATAAGATCAGTCCTATTGACTGGCATGTTAATATCATCGGGAAATAAAGCATTACGTGAAAATCTGATTTCACATTACTGTAACTCCAGCAAGAGAGATGCAAATAGAAAATAAAGCTCAAATGTATGGTTAGCCTGTGATGCCGAACTACTTGAGGTGCCTGGATTAACTGATTAAAATAATTTTTGCCCGGCCACGACCACTTTCGACACAACAGTGGACCACCGCACACAACAGCGCCAGGGAAGCTCACACTGCGCGCGCGAGCGGCACCAACTAGATGTCCGCTCATGGCTCATACACGCAGCGCATTCCGTGGCGACTGGCTGGCGCTACTATACCCCATTCCTAGGCGGTTTGCGTGCCTGCAAGGCGACGCACCGCCCCGGGCCGTGACCCTTCACCCCAGTCTGTACGGTGATGCGCCGCCCAGGGCCATACCCCTCCGCCTCAGCATGTATGGTGACGCACCGCCCCAGGCCGTGACCCCTCACCCCAGTCTGTACGGTGGCGCGCCGCCCAGGGCCATACCCCTTCGCCTCAGCATGCATGGTGACGCACCGCCCCAGGCCGTGACCCTTCACCCCAGTCTGTACGGTGGCGCGCCGCCCAGGGCCATACCCCTTCACCTCAGCATGTATGATGACGCACCGCCCCAGGGCATAACCCGCCGATACCACATCATACGACCATATCCGGCAAGATTTGACATTTGGTGAGATGTCTCAGCTTCAGTTTATGGGTGAGAACCTGCTTTCCCCGGCCTTATTTTCATGGGAATTGATGTGTTCGATGTTCAGCTACGGTTTATCTGAAAATCAGGAAAATGGCACGGGCCGACGAAATCAGTCCCATTGCCTCACATGTTAATCTCTATGGGAAATAAAGCATCAGGTTAAAACTGATTTCACATCACTGTAACCAAGCAGCCAAAAATACAAATAAAAACAAGGTCCAAATTTAGAACCAGCATGTGAGGCCGAGTCCTTTGATGTGCAACACGACCATATTCGGTGAGATTTGATTTTTGGTGAGGTATCTCACTTTCAGTTCATGGGTGAAAACCTGCTTTCCTCCGGCCTAATTTGCAAGGAAATAGATTTTCCACACGACCAGCGAAAGTGTATCTGATAATATTTCGTCTGCATTGGCCGACCGTGGGCTGAGCGTGGGCAGTTTTGGCTTGTCTGAAAAATTGGCTTTACTTCAATTCTGCTGAGTTTCTGGGACTTTTTCGAGAAATGCCGTGACACCATTGACTAAAGTAAACAAAGCAGACCATTTTAAATATATGACTTGCTTGATTTGGTCGGCATTGACTGTTTTCATGTCAATTTTGTGAAACTGGCTATGGAAGCCAAAATTTTATATTACCCGCACACTGGGGCGTATGGATGTGCTCAGTTTATACGGACTGCTAACATATCACATTTTGAGCGTTTTTGAAGAGGCCGCTTGTATGGGCCGACCGTGGGCTGACCGTGGGCTGTCCCGACACACATTGTTGAAAAGGTCACAAATGGGAAGATGGGTGGCATGACTGCGCACGAGCAACTTCAAACATTTCTTACCGGCACTCACAATAGTACTCTCCTGCTACGTTTAACGGCTCTATTCATGGCACGAATACGGCCAAGAAATAAATGACTAGTGTATGGATCATGTAGTGCATATCAATGCACCGTTCTATCTGTGTTGTCAGTAAATTATGACGCCGATGCTGTGCTCGAACCGAACAATTATCAAACCCTGTGACAAATTATATAAAAAAGTCCCGCGAAAATTTGTATGGAAAACGTCAGCAGTGCGTCAGAATTGAATCACTAACAGGTCTTCCCAGTAACATTAGCAGTTTTGATATTTTCACAAGACTATCAAAAATGCTCTTGAGTCCAGACAAAATTAAGAGAACTTGCCGCACCCCATTCGAACACTATGGATTAGGATCACGCGGCAATGCGCGGCCGACCAAATGCTTGGGGGACGTTGGCAAGCAGGATTTCTAACACCGATGATAGCGGCTGCTAGGAGACGCGTGTACGAAAAAGATTTGCGTGCGCGTAGCGCGTAAGCAAAAACAAGGGCGGGCGCCATTGGGTTAACGTCGGAGCAAAATAACACTCGGGGGTCAATGCTGAGGTGCTGGCTGGTCCTGGCTCAGATTTAATGTGTACCTGATGCATGGATATGGCGGTCACAACTATAAAGACGAGTACACCTGTCTGGAACACGGGTAGGGAAAACATCGCGAGGGTGGCACTGCTAATCTGGAGCTTGCCCAAGGAGATCTTGGTCAGTTTGTCACGTTAGAATACATGCATGCACTGGCTTCTAACCCACCTCCAGCCATTTGGGATTTTGTTGAAAAGTATGTTTAGGTGATGACAAGTTCAGATAAGAATAAATGCTGAATTTTTCCATTTAAATGTTACACTAAAAAGACATTGGGAAGTGCAGCATGGTGAGATGATTTACATTTTACAATATATTTTGCAGCTATGCTGTCTATTGAGCAGCATGATGCTCATCATCATAGTCTGCCCTATTATCAAAGCCCTAGGGAACAACCTCTGAGTTGACAGAGAGAGCACACCACTGCTGCTGTTATTGTGGGGCAATCACATAGCTTTACATGCAACATGGAACATGGCTCCACCTAGGATTTTGCTTTTTGTCTCTTGTAAGCACAATGTATGCATATTGTGGTCTTTCAAGTTCTGGATGTCCTGGTAATCTTTTATTGGAGCACTGATGTGTGCAAACAGAATGTGTTAATGTGACACAAGTAAGTGTGATATGTAAGCTTTATTACTGGTATATCTGCATTCCATGGTTGAGGCCCACAGGTGTGAGGTCTCTGATCAGCAGATATTTCCACCTGAAGCTTGAAAACCATCCATGGCCTACAGCCATGATATTTCTACCATAGCATATGGTACAAAAGTTCTCAAATATAATGGATAACTCTCTATTTTCAGATGCTCCAGGACAAGAATTGCAGGGAAAATTGCATGGCCAAATAAGGCCTGCATCGCACCAAGACCAACATGGTGAGTTTCATATAAGGCATTGTGTTAAAGAAGGTAGTAGGGTCGTGGAAGGATGCTCTTCAAGCACAAAAACATTACAAATCGATCTATTTTATAACTGCTCAATCAGATCTCGTCAGCTACCATCATTACACACTTCTTGATATGTATATGTACATATGCAACACGTGAGTTGCGCACAACGTGCCTATCCCACTTTTTTTACCGCCACCTATTTGCACTACTTCTGAAGTGTTCTGGTGGCGGCGCCACTAGCACGTAGGCGGAGTCCGCTCGCGAGAGATGACGTCACGCGACGGCGGGCCCGCCGGCGCGTCGGTTCAATATTGCCACGAGAGTGCGTCCGACGGTACCGACGTGGGCACGGTCCGGGTCGCGGCCGGTCCGCGGCTGGTGCGGTTCCGAGCAGTGGGGACGCGCGGCGCGCAGGCGGAGGGGCGACGCGCTCTGTCGGCCGGGCGCGGCTGGCCGCGCCAGACGTCCGTCAGCACAGGTGAGTTTTGCATCGATCGGGGCCGGCGCCGAGCCCTTCCTTGCTACATGCCAGGATGAGTGCGACGGACGGAGTCCTGTCACGCAGGCACGCTGCCGGGAAAGTTGGGGGAAGTCCTGAGGCCTCTTGGCATGTGTGGTCAGCGTACGGTTGTTGTGACCTGAGGTCGGGAGGGCCGGCCGGCCTTGGCCTGGTCCGCCAACCGGCCGCGGCGCGCCGATGAGGCCATTACGTCGTTATCGACACGTGTGAGACGATCGTCGGCGCTCGCCGGGACGCCCGTAATTGGCTGGCTAAGCTCTGCCAAGTGTGACGGATCACCTGGCGAGCGGCTGCGACCCACACCGGTCAGTGTCGCTGGCGGTGACGTCTACGTCGCCCGGCCCACGAGATGAAGACCTGCCAGCAGCGTCCGCCGGCCGACCTAGACGTCGGCTGATGTAAGCAGAGACGGCCACCGCCAAGACCGGGTCAGCGTTGCTCTCTCATGTGTTTTGTTTTGCCCATCATCGCGCGCGCGGTGTCGCCTGAACTGGCTGCGACGCCCTCAGCGTCGGCCTCGTCTCGTCCGTCCCCGCGGCATGTGCGTGTCGGCCGGGCGACGTGCCGTCCGTCGCGGCGGGGAGCAGCCCTCCCCGCCGCCGCTGGCCGGCTGTTTACGGCCTGGCGGCCCGGCACCCCTCCCGGGCTCCCCTCACCGGGAGAGGTGCCGCTGGGAGCGCGCCCTCCGCCGGCAGGCCCTGCTCCCAGCAGAGGCCCTGGTGCGCGGCGGCTGCCGATGACCGCCTATCCAGCGTTCGGCCGTCTCTCCATCGGCTGCGCGCTGGCGGGCGGCGCTGTTTTGCCCTGACCCGGCAGGGCGCGCAGGTTGGTCGGGCGTCGCCCGGACGCCAGGTGGCGGCACCAACCCGGCTTCGTGCTGGGATCCGCCCGCCCACCGCGCCCCCCCCCGGCCGTGTCATGTCGCGGCGGGCTTCCATATCCGGCCGCGGGGCCGCGTGCGGCCCGCGACTGCGCTGCACCCCCCGGCAGCGCTCGACGCTCGCCGCCGGCTACGCTATTTACGCCGCATCGGCCCGCCGCGGCGGCCGACTCGGCGCACCCCCGTCCGGTTGGTCAAGGTTCGGTGGTTGTGCATGGCGCGTGAGCCGGCTGCCGTCTGCTGGCGGCTCGGGTTCGGGGAGGAAGGGAGGGGTAGTGGGAGCGGTGGCGGCCGGCTGAAAGTGTGGCGCGCGCTACTGGAGCTCGTTCTGACTGCCCGATGTAGACGGATATCTGCGTATGACGCTCGGGGGCGCCTGATAGCATGACAGCTAGGATTGCACCATCAGTGCTGCCCTTGGGAGCGCGTCGTATCTCTTCAGTGGTGCAGGCTGCGAGAGATGAGCAACAGCGTGGTAGGAGTGAACTCTGATCACCACACCATCTCCGTCAGCCGGGTCCTCTTCCGAAGATCTGGCGCGTTTGAAGAGTCCTCGCTGCTCGGCGACGCTAGGTCCACCTGGCCCGGTGCCCCCTAAAGTCGGTGGTTATTGTCAACGACTGTATGCGGCCATGTCTGACAGGATCGCGTGCTATGTCTTCTATTGCACACTCCAAGCTTAACATTCACGGATACGTGCGTTTTCGAGAAAACCGATCGACGTATTCGGTTGCCTTCAAATTGTCCATCGACTTTGGATGCATCTTCTGGTACAAGCAGAAAAATCGCGGGAGCAAAATACGTGGTGGAACTTGCTCACCATGAAATATTTTTGCTAATCTACGGTGAGTCCTCAAATAATTCCTAGTTATTCGGTACTGCCGATCACCGGCATACACCTGGAATGTACGTGTGGTGGTTTGTGCGATTTCATTATGTGAACTACTTTGGTAGACGTTTATTCCTGACTTTAACTTTTCAAAGCTTTGAGGCACACCTGGCGAAAATGTAAATCCAAGTACTCGCCCCGAAAACGTTTCCCAGTGCAGCGCTGAGCTGACGAAACTTTGTGGTTTGTTGCAAAATGTGTCTATAAAAGCTCATCATCCTAAACTTGTGTCGAGATCGTTTGCAAAGGCGCAAGAGATCCGATGATGAGAGGGTATCAAAGCTTCTTTATGACATGTTAACTAGCTTAGCCATTCCAGGCTAACATTTGTTGGATATGAGAGGGGAGGAATGGAGACAGCATAGAAATCAGGAGATGAACAGCAACAGCTCTCGGAAGTCCGTCCCGCCGCTGTCTGGCCGGGATGTGTGGTCCACAGCATCCGGGACAGGTTTCGGCCCATGTCCCAGCCCTGGTATGTGCCCGCGTGCCGTCGGTACGAACGCTCCAACCCATCAGTCTCGCCAGGTCGTGATTCATCAGGCCGATCCGGCAGAGGACGGGCGCATTCGGCGCTGGTAATCAGTCTGACTCGGGGCCGGGCCGCGCAGGCGCCGGCCAGGCCCGCGCGGCCCCGGCACGACCGGGCCCGGCCGATGGGGCGAACCCGGTCACGCAGGCGCGCGGCATTGTGCGTGAGAAGGTCATGTATTCACGAGACATTCACGAGCAGTCGCATGGCATTGTGTCTCATGTGCTGACACCACGCGCCCAACAAGTGGTGTTAGGCGCACAGATGTACACACGGCCCACCGCTCAGTAAGAATGGGCTTTTCTGGCAGCATGTCAGACGTGCAGTGGCGCGTTATGTCATTTATAGCTTGCCGTTTAAGGGTTTTGATATCGGTGCTACAGCGCAATGATCCACCACTCGGCATCACTTGAGCTTTTATGAAATGCGAACATAGGCACATGACTCTAATCAGTGCGCATTGGAAACAGGTGTTTGTTTTTTAGCCCACCACCCTCTCACGGTGCACTTTCAATGGACCTCTCATTCATTGCCATCGAAAGATCGCATCCCCCCAGTTCACACGGCCGGACCCGGCGCCCGATGCGCGCGACTCGGCTGCGGTGCGATCGCGCGCGCGCGTATTAATAGCACGTCGGCCGTGGCGTCCCAGTGGCGCCTGCTCTCAGGCTTCGCGCAGGCCGCCTTGACGCTCTCGCCGCGTGCCGACCATGGCACGGAGAAGGCGGCCGCACCCCGGCCAAACCGTTGGTGCTGCGGACGGAGGGCAGAGACGTAGTTGCGCGAATCAAGTTGAGTAGAGCAGGGAGAAATGGCTAAGCCTATCTTCAAAATACGCAAAAAGCAGGTTTTCTAGGATTTGTCTCACGGACTTGTCCCACTTTCCTCTCGATGTTGGGTGGGGGCATAGGGGGTAGTCCCCCATCGGAATAAGAAACCACACCCCTGGCGGAGGGCAAAGGTAGTGTAGTGCGGCGCTCATAGTTTTCTGTGAACAGAGCCCATAGGCTCGGCGGGGGTCAATCGGTTGAATTTGAGTGCCCTGGCCTGACGTGGGTGCAGAGTGTGAACTGTGGACAGTAGCGATGACTCATTGGTGCTCGAATGCTCGACACTCAACACGGGGGCGGAGACGAAGCTTCATCAAACTATTTGGTGGCTGATAACCAGATCTTCGTAACAGCCATGGGCCTGGTGCTGTTTGCAGGTGTCTGTGGGGTGATTAAGCTCACGTTAGGAGCCGACACCAACATGGGGGAGGGGCAAAGCGACGGAGACACAGAACTTTTTAGTTTGTAACGCCGTCGGACTAGGCGACTTCGCTGCCACCTTGCTGGGCTGTCGCCGCCGGCCTGTCGCTCCGCTAGCTGAGCCTTCCACCGGGCCAGCCGATGACCGTGGCGTCTGGTATCGCTCGCGCCTGCCCGGCACGTGGCCGCCGGCGGTGACCGTGGCGGGCGCGGGTCTGTTGCATGCGGCGGCACGCGACCGGTGACGTGACGGCTCGCTCCGTCACGGCCCGCGCCGCCGCCGGCAGTCGCGACGCCGAGCGGCGGTCAGGTGCGGCGCGCCGCCGGTCTGATAACGCCAGCGTCGATAGCCGGCCGGAATGCGCCGTCTGACGGCAGTATCGCGGCATCTGTCCGGCCGCGGCGTGTGACTGGGCTGGCCCGGGCCGCGCCGCCTCGCCATGGCCGTGACCATCGCGTACGAGAGGAGGTCGGTGGGCATCCAGGTGGGTGAGACCCGCCCTGGCGCCGCTCCGCAGCCGGCCGGCCGGCCCTGAGGCTCGGAGGCGGCCGCGGGCCGGCGCCGCGGCTCGGCGGGGCTGCGGTACACACCGCGTGAGCACGCGTCCCGTGCGGCGTCACGCTGGGCAGTGCTGTGTCGACGCGCTCCGGTGACGCGGCCTGCCGTCGGGCTCCGGCGTTGAATGGCACACTGTGACATTACATTCCCGCCGCTGCCAGGCAGGGATCCAGCTAGTCTGGCCGCCTGCCGTGACCGATAAACCGCGACTGCCACAGCCATGGCCCGTGCTGAAGCGAGGTTACGGACGATCGGGCCGAAACGTGACAGCTTCGACGGCACTGGCAGGTTGGCAGTTGCCGGCACGGGACATGCCGGTGCCGGTTGTGCGGCTTGGCGCGGCGTAGAGTTGGTGCCGACCGGGTCAGGTGCTGGGCTGAGGTTGCTCGTGTTGGCTGGGGGATGAGGGGGGGGGGGGTCGGCCGAGCCATCCGCCGTCGGTGCCAGATAGGCCGAGACGCCCGCCAACACAAATAAACAGCCATTACACGGTCACCGCCGACACGGACGCCGCCGCGACCACCGGGCGGCCGTCGCCAGTTCCTGGTGGGGCGGGGGAGGGGGCTCTCCCCGGGGGACGCCGCCGTCGGACTCCGCCAGCGGTCCGCCGGCCGGCGAGCCGAGCTACATCGCGCTCGTCAGCGGACCGGTGTCGGCCGGCTCGGCTCCGCGCCGCTGCTGGGCGGCGCCGGCGGCTCCCTGGGCCGGAGGGGCTGCCGCGCTTTGCCGGGTGCGGACGCGGCATGCGGGCGGGTCAGCTGATAGCTAGTCGGCAGGGCGGCCGCCGGAGGTCGGCTCCGCGGGACGCCGTGGCCACCGCCGTCGAGAGTCAGCGGCGGGGCGCTGCCCGGCCACCAAGGACCGCCCGACGCGCCGGCGGATGGTCGCCCCAGACGGCCGCCCCATCACATATCTCCCGGAATCACCCGCTTAACCCGTTTCTCATGACCCGACCCGACCATGTGCCAGACGTGCGGCTGCCGACGATGTTCAGCCGTGCCCTTGCCGGTCCGCCTCGTTCCACGCAGCTGCGGATGGGCAGCGCTTTGGCCGGGATCAGGCGGACGAGGCGTGACGGCCAATAAATCAATTCGATTTGCATATTGTGATGGCTGAGATACCGAGCGCCACATGCTTCTGCGGCGGCGAAAATGCGACCCATGATCGTTTAATCTTTCGCGGTCCGGATCCAGTCCTGTGACGGAGTAAAGTTGCTCATGGCAAAATGGAACGGTGGTACGGCGACCAGGACTGTCCTTAAAAAAGGTACAGTTGCTGTTTTACGATGGATTCGACGGCGCTTGGCGTAATAAACGGACGGGCAAAAAACTCAAGGCCAAAAAAAGACGCGAAAAAGCGGACCCGGTGCCGGCCATGATGCTCTATGTGGGTGGTTTTAGCTGACGTGGGATGTCAGCGTCGTAACCTTGCATTTAATATATATATATATATATATATATATATATATATATATATATATATATGTATATTCTTTGCATATGCCTCGCTCATCTCTAGCATAAATGCACCGTTGTTCCGCGGTGTGGGGCACAAGAGCATGGTGGCCCTCGTTCAGAGATATGTTTGACAGGGTAGCACGCTGGTGAGAGCTTAACAGCCCTGCCGTCAACAGAAACGAGCGCGTTCGCACCGGTATCAAGCATTAATTCTCGCAAATGGGCGGCTCCTCTGCTACGCTCACCCTCGAAACAAACGACACGTCACGTCCCGATGGCACCATGCAGTCGATGGGATGCGATCCTCAAAATGTCATTTTAGCTTAAGTATGTGGAGCGAGGTAGGAAGCCGGCGCCACAAATGAGACCGTTACTCACTAATACCACCTTTCGTTTGTGCACTGTCTCTCGCCCGAGAGTGACACGGAGAACTAACGGCCGCCAAACGCGGTTATTTTGCTCTGGTTTGATTTCCGCGTTACCTGGGCCCCTGGCATGTTCAGTTTGGCCAGGCCATATTTGCCAAGCATGATGCTAATTTTTGTCCGTGTTTTAGAGATATTTCCGTTTGTTCCAAGTGTACTACCTTATGTGGGGACCCCGTGCTTAGCAGTACTTGGAGTGCATTGTTATTGTTTAAACTGCTTCGGATGATGGGAAACGCGATCATGGCAGCGATCATGGCTGAAACGCTGATCAGCGACGTCATATAGCCACAGCAGCTGAGTGCGTCGTAAAGCCCCGATGACACACATGCAGAAGAAGGTATCGGGCCAGTGCGCACGCACCTTCCAGTTCGTTTACTTACTGAGGTCGACGGTACGGGTGACAGGTTGAGAGAAAAAAGGTCAGGAGTATTGAGAGTTTCAAGGTATTACATTACGTAAAACGCCCGTCATGCGCGTAATGTTGCACTTTAAAGCCGAGGAAGCTGTCCCACATTTGAGCCACAACCCGACCCGCTCCATCTCCATTCCCTGCGGTGGGTCCCGAGAGATGCGGTGAATGGTGATAGGCTTCAGGACAGAAGAGGACTCAGGGGGTGCCGGTAGCGTAGTGGTTACACTGCGCGTCTGGGAAACCAGAGCTGCGGGGTTCGATTCCCCGCGGCGCCCGCCCCTCCTGCCAGGGTGAGAGGCAGGCGACGTCATATAGCCACAGCAGCTGAGTGCGTCGTAAAGCCCCGATGACACACATGCAGAAGAAGGGTCAACATCTGAACACTGACGATTAGTGCCACTTCCGTCCAGTTGTGAGCGTGTGAAATTTGCACACGAATTATTTTGTGGGGTAGTAAGCCGTGTGTACCTGGTAACGAAACTCACCGCGGACAGTTTAGGACATCTTGACACGGACTTAAACTTCGATGCACGAAACCAGCTCACGAGGAGACGCACGGAAGGGTGTTAACCAGCTCACGAGGAGACGCACGGAAGAGTGTTAACTTGACGGTCATGCTGAGGCCGGTGAGCCGCTTCTTCCTCAGGTGTTTGTTTCATGATTCGCTTCGAAGTGAGCCGGAGACCCCCACCCCTCCAGATATGACCCAGGAGACACGGCAGTAGACGGCTCTGTCGTTCCCAGGGAGTCGACTAGGTCGGTCACCGATCCCGGGGCGTGACCTGTGCTAAGAAATGGGTCGGTTCAACCGACGCCGTGCTGAGCTTTTCTCAAGTGTCAGGAATTGCGATGCCCGGACTGATCGCCAGGCCTGGCGTCCCGGCTGGTCGTTCGATCCAGTGTCCCGGCTGGCTGGTCGGCCATGTGTCGCCGCCGTTCTGTCCGGTGTGCTGGCCGGGGTCCTGTGCCGCCGCCGGTCGGCCGGCCCTGCTCCCTGCTGGTGGGGTCTGGTGGCCCCGTGTCGCGTCCTGCGGTGAGCCGTCTCCCCCCCCCCCTTCCCCCGGCCTGGCCAACTATTTCTGGCGCCGACTGGCCGACCGACGGCGCGTCGTCAACCGCGCCCCTGGGCCGTGGCCGCCGCCTGCTTATGTGTGCCCGCTGACGCCCCGCGCTGCTCCGACAGGAGTCGTGCCCACCTTGGCGCGCCACGGGGAGTGTGGTGCGGTGTGGTCGCAGGGAGTGATCCGGACTGCCCTAGCCACGCAGTCACTGATGTGGTATTCCCGATGGGACCGATGGTCACGGCCGCTGTCGCGTCATCAAGACGCGAGGGCGCTGAGCCCGGCTGACCGGGGCGGACGGCACAGCGGCGGTGATGCAAGGTGCGACGAGGTGTAGCGCCTGATAAGGCGGCGCTGCTCGGCCGGCTGGGGCCGCCTCAGATGGCCGGTATTGATCGTGTCGGGCTGCCTCGGCTGGCGGGCCGACCCCGGCCGCTCCTGCCCGGGTCACCGGCGCTGGCCGAGGCTCTGGGACGGCGCCACGGGCAGACCGCGCCCCCTCTACAGGCTCACCGGGCCCGCTCCCGGCTTCACGGCAAGGGACGAGGAAGGGTGGGGCAGAGAGCTTGCAGATGCTTGTTGGTTGGTTGATATTGATGCAAACTTGGGTTGCAAAGACCTTGACCTTATCTGTTGTTCAAGATGTGGCCCGGGAATTAGCCTGGGAATGTGAGCTAGCCTGGCCTGGGAATGATTAATTTGTGAGTGAGCACTGCACTGAGCCTGGGCGAAAACAGTGCTCTTCTCTAGGCGGCAGAGGCCAGCTGTCTCCCGAATTGCACCGGTGGCACCCGCGGCGTCCAGCCCGCTCATGCCTACCAATAGCTGGCTCTGGCTGTCCGGCGCGTCACTGCCGGTGTGTGAGGCAGCACGGCACGCTATCTCGCTGCCGTCTTACGCAGCCTGGGACCTGGCGCTTCTGAGAAGGCTTCACCTGTCGCAGCGTCCCCCCGCGTCCGGAAGGTGGGCGGCTGACTAGAGCCGATCCGTTCGCGTGGATGTGACGCTGTGGGCACGTCTGAAGGAGCGCCCGTTGGCAGGCAGACTCTTCCCTCCGTGGCAGAAGCATGGGCGTAACTACCACTGCGACCAGTGGGGTCCAGATCACAGCCACTGTTGGGAACGCTGGACTGTTTTTGTATGTTGACCAGGTCAGAAAGCACCGAAACAGCAAATGGGCCCCGGTGACATTAAAGCGTGCAGCGTTCAAGTCAGTTTTTTTACATAAACAAGATATGAAAATGCAGCCCAGACTGTCATGGATGGCGCGGATAGAAGGAATGTTTAAGTTGCATTTTTTAAGTTGTTTTTGTGGTTTTACATTAATAAGAGATGAAATGAGGCCCAGGCTTCCATGAATGGCACGGATAGAAGGAATGTTTACGATTTTACCGGCTCAGGACGGCCGCATTGCTATGTTTGAATTTGGTGGCATGCATGGCGGGTGGGATGCTCGATACGTCCCGTGGCCGGTGCGGGCACGTCCAGTGACGACTTCAACTCACCAGGTCGACCACGTATCGGCCTGCCCAGGCTGACCGCCCGCGTTTATCCCGTGCGGAGTTCGCGGCAGTTGGGAAGTGTTGGCGGGCAGTGGGGGGGCCAGGAGCGTTCATTGTATCTGTCGAACAATCTGTATTTCTTTGACTTTGTATGGTTCATAAACCTTTGTGCTGATTAAGACAAGCTTACGAGATGCATAAGCGCAACGTACATGCATACATATATCCCTTGACCGCATCTTCATGGCGACATTTGTAAGAATACCTTTGAAGATGTCCAACCCTTTAACTGTAGAGTCAATATTACGCCGACGCCATTCGTCTGCGTCTCGCAGCGGCACCTGCCAGGTGGGGGAGGCCATCCTGTGCACCGTAGACGTCATTGTGAGCCGCACCGCTGGGGTGACACGCTCCTCGGCCAGGTCACGGCCGCCGTCACCGCCGCGTCGGCGCTGGACCTCAGCCGCGCCCTCTGGCTGCTGCCCCGTTCAGAGCCGCCCGCGTCAGGCCGCCGCGGGGCCGAGCTGTCACCGCTCGCCGCGCTGCGGGCACGGGCTCGGGCCCTTCCACGCCAGCCGGCACGACAGCCCCGGATGTGCCGTATGGACTGAAATGACTGGCGATTACCAAATCGCTACGTGCCCCTCCCCCTCCCCCCAGCATAGGTTCAATAGCGTAATCGTCGGCTCCCCTTCATGGAGGCGGCTGCCGTGCCGCCCCGGTGATTAATGTATGGACCGCGTCACGGAGCTGACGGCCGCGCTGGGATCAGCTGACTGGCCGCGACTTTGCCTCCCATCTCTCTGCCTGTGGAGCTGTCGGCGGCGCCGGGATCAACTGACTGGCCGCGACTTTGCCTCCCATCTCTCCTGCCTGTGGAGCTGTTGGCCGCGCCGGGATCAGCTGACTGGCCGCGGCCTGGCCTCCCATCTCCCGCCTGTGGAGCTGTCGACCTCGCCGGGATCAGCTAACTGGCCGCGACCTTCCTCGCATCTCCCGCCTGTGGAGCTGTCGACCGCGCCGGGATCAGCTGACTGGCCGCGACCTTGCCTCCCATCTCCCGCCTGTGGAGGTGTCGGCCGCGCCGGGATCAGCTGACTGGCCGCGACCTTCCTCCTATCTCCCGCCTGTGGAGCTGTCGACCGCGCCGGGATCAGCTGACTGGCCGCGGCCTGGCCTCCTATCTCCCGCCTGTCGCTGCTCTGACGCAGTCTCCTCCATCGCGCCGGTTCGAGCTGACACGGCTAAGTGTCAGTCTCTGACAGCTGGCTTGTCGCTGGAACACCAGCTCACCACTCCGGATTGAGCTGACGAAGCTGAGGGTCGGCGTCAGACTCATTATCGGCGCCGAGCTTTGGTTCGGGCCTGCTACGTGGTGAACATAAGACACGGCTAATCCGCGGCGGCGGTGTACCTGATGACACCGCGGGCGGTGGCGGCGGCCCTGCGTGCTGCTGCCGTGTTTGTGTCAGTCGAGGCAGCGGCGGTTCCGCCCCGTCCCGCGCTGGTTACCGTTGAGCGTTGAGCCCCCGCCGCTCCGTGCATCAGTTATTCATTGCGGGGCGGGCAATCGCCTGCCTCACCTGGCGTCGGCCGCTATCTGGGCCGCCGCGGCCCGCCGCCCTGCCGCCGCGTCTGGTGCCGCTCAAATCACGCGGGCCGCCGGCTGTTCCGCACGTCACGCGCCGTCGGATCAAGCACGTGGCATCAGAGCACGCGTTTGTCTTGTGCTGTGGGCACCGAGACGGGCTTATCGCGGCCTCGGTGTGCGAGGCCCAGACGCTGCGGCGGCGCGGAGCCGCTAGGTTTGGGGACCACTGGCGGCGGGCGGCCTCTCGCCGAACCGGCTGCGAGCGGCAGGCACCCCAGTCGCGATTCACTGGGATTTGAAAATAGTGCGGTGCTGACTGGCTTGCAGACGGCCGCGGTGACGAGTGCCTGTCCGGCTGTCGGGATATCGGTGCCAGTCGGTGCAGCGAGAGCCGCCGCCATGTCCGGAGTGCAGGTAAACACGCGGCGCCGTGCCGGAAGCCGACCTTGGCCCCCGCCCTCGGCGGGATCGGCCGCCGCTGAGGCATTGTTCCGACCGGAACAATGGCACAGTTGCGTGCGACTCGCCCCTGTGTCACTGCAGCCGACCACGCCCGTGCCGCGGGCGTCCGCGCGCGCCGCTTGTACACGCACGTGCCGCCCGGGGATGACGAGCTCGGCTCGACCCCCGGGCTGTCGGCCGCTGTCCGACGATGGGGTCACTTATCCTGCCAGTGATCGGAGGACGTGTCGCCGACCCGGTCAGAGGGTTGGCGCTGCCCTGTCCGACAGGCCGGCCCTGCGTCCGGTCATGGGCTCGGCGCCGTCTTGTCGGCGGCGGGCTGCCGCCAGCCTCTGAGCGGGACGGGCGATACACGGCCGGCCCCGCGCCCGGCCATGGGCTCGGTGCCGTCCTGTCGGCGGCGGGCTGCCGCCAGCCTCCGGGCGGGGTAGGCGACGCGCCGCTACTCGGCCAGCGCGCGTGACATGGCGCCAGTCAGGCGAGCCCTGTCGGTGCGCTGATGTCGCCGCGAGCCGAGACCGAGGTCAGCCACGAGGTCGCCGTCGCCCCCGGTCGCCGGGTCGGGCGGGGTCGGGCGGTGGCTGTCAGTGGCGGTGCCGGCGGCCGAGCGCGACAGGGGCAGTGGCAGCTTCGGTCAGAGATGCGTGCTCCGGACATGCTTGCTGCCTTCAGAAGGCGCTACCACCCCCGCCGCCAGCGGCCCGGGCCTGTACTGCTGACCAAGGTAGGACGGGCGCGGCGCGCTCGCGCCAGTTCGTGCACTGCAGAGGACCGTCCGGGTCGGCACCAGGAACAAACAGCGTAGCTCACCAACTCGGTCCGTCTGCAGCAAATATACACACTGGCCTGTTGCGCGATACCGGATATGGACTGCTCTTAAGATATCCAGGTCCCGCTGCACTGGTGTGCTCCTGCAGGCGTGATGGCAGCACTGAAGTTTTGTTAGTGTGAGCTCAGCGTATTCTCGCCGTTTTTTCTCCAGCTTCTTACCACGGGTTTGAAAAAAACCATCCATCTCTGCGTTATGAGGTGAAATTGCATATTAATGTCATCGGAGCCTCCGATTTATGCATGACGGATTCATCAGATCTAACGACTGAGGCGCTGTGAGGACACCGCCTCTACCCTCTACCGCAAACCACGGTGTTCCGTGCTTGATCGCGGATAACGCTTCAGCGCCCTGTTTGGGAAGTGGAGTCCCGACTTGCGTCGGCGTATCTGTAATTTGTCTCCAGCCATATCAACGAACGATCTTCAGATTGCGCCCGAGTGTGTTGACGGCTGCGTGATGCTCGACCACGGCCCCTCAGCCAGTCTCTGACGCCGCTCGGACGGTGGGCAGACCCGACGACCGACTTGCGTGAGCCCGGCGCGTGTCACACCGCCGGCCAGTTATCGGTCGGCGGGCACAAGTGTCGCCAGGCTCGTCTGACCCTCTGGCCCTCGGTCACGGGGCCTATGGGTCGGGATGCGGTCACGAACCTCGGGTCTGCGGGGCCGGGAACAGGGACACCCGAGGCCCTGTCGGTGCCCTCGGTGAGGTCACTTTATCCACGTTTCGAACTGTGCCCATTGTACACTCCAAAACGCAGGGACCGGTTGCTGATAAGTCAGATGCATGGATGCTCTGCATGCGGCGTAAAAGTTCTTGTTCATGTTCGCACTATCCATGTCAGTTTTCCCCAACCATGCAAAATTCAGTCCTTTTATGGCAACGGGGAAATATCGCTACAGAGGCCCGTTTGGTACATGGCGTTGTAATCTCTTCAGGCTCCCCTTTGTTACGGTGTGTCCCAGGTTATTGGGCAGCCGACCTTCTAATACACTGAAGGTTATCACGGTGTAACAATGTTGTTTGTCTCTTCTGCGGAGCCACATGTCGAGGTCACAAACGAGTCGTTGGATTACTGGTATTGGCGTGTTGATGACCTGGAGCGAGACCGCAGCCCGCACAAGCACGAGTCGTACTTGAGAACAGAGAAAGCTTTGCAAGTGGGCGAGCCGGCCCGGCTTCCACGCTTTCTAGTCGGTAATATCTCCGCAACCACTGATCACGGTCTGTTGAAGTTTGCAGCAGCGAGGAGCGCAGTTTTTAGCTGTGCTGTAGAGGCATTTACCGATGAGGTGTTCTATCAGACACGATTGTCTAGCGACATTGTGATAGAGGCGGCGTTCTCTTCCCCGTCAGATTGACATGGGAAACGTTAACTGTTCTAATTTCAAGAAAGCTTCTCAGCATTGCCAAAAATTGGGCCTTCTTTTGCCGCGCCCAAGCCTTAATGGCGTGGCATGCTACTAACAAGGGGTCAAGACAGTTTGACAGTAGTGAGAACGAAGAGTGTATTGACGGCGGTGTGGGTCGTTGTGTGCAGGTGGTCCCGTGCTCTCGTGCACAAACCATGGATCCCCCGGGCTTTAGCCGTTGTAAAGACTGATGCCAGATCTCGTGGCCAAAGGAATAATTGACTTGAAGCGCACCGCACTGTGTAAGCGAAGCGAATGCACCTGGCGCCAGCAAATGACCTCGCGATGTGAACACTGCCCGTCGCGCACCGTCGCATAGTGCGTCAGTAATCCGCCGGGAGACGGCGAACGTCACCTGATCCGAACTTCCGGCTTCGGAGTGCAGCACGCTCCGGTGGCCGCCGAAACGGGTTGTCGGTGAAAACCGCGCGGGTGTGTAGTCCAATTCATCGCGTACGTCTTGAACCTTTAATCATGGCAAATTCGAAACATTCGATTCCGTGGACCGAAGTGGCCGGACCTGGCCAGGCCCACCTTCAGACAGTTCCCAAGCCATGTGGTTTTTGGAATTAACGCGCGAACGACCATTAGTGAGCCTCTTAGCTGGATGTCCTTGAAAGGTGACTTTCCAGCGGATTGGTGATAACTGTTCAAGCCTATTGGTATGAATTCCCAAAGGCGGACGGGCCGAAGAGTTTGTGTTGGGAACTGTCTGCATGGCGGTAATTGATAGCTTTCTCGCCTGTTGACACCGCGCTCAACCCGCGCCGCTCCAGACGTCTCGCTGGTATGCATTTAAACATGTGAAACTAGAGTTCGATTGAGCCTCGCTCTGGAAGTCCAGGCACGTTGGGTGGGTGCATTAGCTGGCCGTCACCGGGGCAGCGTCACGGCTGGAGTATTGTGCGGTGGCCGGGCGGCTGTCTCACCCTCGGCGGCTGGCTGGAGTATTGTGCGGTGGCCGGGCGGCTGTCTCACCCTCGGCGGCTGGCTGGAGTATTGTGCGGTGGCCGGGCGGCTGTCTCACCCTCGGCGGCTGGCTGGAGTATTGTGCGGTGGCCGGGCGGCTGTCTCACCCTCGGCGGCTGGCTGGAGTATTGTGCGGTGGCCGGGCGGCTGTCTCACCCTCGGCGGCTGGCTGGAGTATTGTGCGGTGGCCGGGCGGCTGTCTCACCCTCGGCGGCTGGCTGGAGTATTGTGCGGTGGCCGGGCGGCTGTCTCACCCTCGGCGGCTGGCTGGAGTATTGTGCGGTGGCCGGGCGGCTGTCTCACCCTCGGCGGCTGGCTGGAGTATTGTGCGGTGGCCGGGAGGCTGTCTCACCCTCGGCGGCTGGCTGGAGTATTGTGTGGTGGCTGGGCGGCTGTTTCAGCCTCGGCGGCTGGCTGGAGTGTTGTGCGGTGGCCGGGCAGCTGTCTCAGTCTCGGCGCTGACTCAGCACCGACATTGTCTGGTGATTGGCACCGGCGTGCTGGGCGTCAACAGTTTACAGCGGCGACACGGCATGACCCACCTGGGTGGGCCAGAACAAAGATCTGCTCTCAGAGCTGCTCTAAATCTGAGATAAACACTGGCGGAGGATCTGGACGGTCTGTGCGCCGGCTCACCCAGAAATTCACACGGCGCTGGTCCTAGTGTGTGGCTTCCTTCCCAAACGCTCGACTTCAGCGTAAGATCGGCTGGTGGATGTGTGTGGAAGGGGGATGGGCGTGGGCGGGGGCGTGAGCGTGAGCGTGTGCACGTGTGTGTGTGTGTGTGCGTGTGCATGTGTGTGTGTGTGTGTGTGTATGTGCGTGCGTTCGTGTGTGCGTGTGTATGTGCGTGTGTGTGCGCGTGCGTGTGTGCGTGTGCGTGTGTGTGCGTGTGCTTGTGTGTGTGTGTGTGTGTGTGTGTGTGCGTGTGGCCAGCTTCAGCAGGTTTTACGCCTGACGCATGAGTCAGCCGGTCTGTTCAGCTGACGTTAATGGTGATGCTGGCGCATGGTGTTCAGCCTAGTAGAACACCACCACATGGCATGTGTATTCTGACCGGTTTCCTCAGACGCCTGCGCCCGGCGCCGCGCCCATTGCCGTGTTGTCTGACGCGTGTCCTGTCCAGTTTCAGCAGACGCTGCGCCCGGCGCCGCGCCCATTGCCGTGTTGTCTGACGCCGTGTCCTGTCCAGTTTCAGCAGACGCTGCGCCCGGCGCCGTGCCTATTGCCGTGTTGTCTGACGCCGTGTCCTGTTCAGTTTCAGCAGACGCTGCGCCCGGCGCCGCACCCATTGCCGTGTTGTCTGACGCCGTGTCCTGTTCAGTTTCAGCAGACGCTGCGCCCGGCGCCGCACCCATTGCCGTGTTGTCTGACGCCGTGTCCTGTTCAGTTTCAGCAGACGCTGCGCCTGACCCGTCAGACATCGACGGGTCCGCAGAGCCCGGTGGGCAGAGCGGCCCGGGACGTCCCCGACATGGCCGACCCGTCCCAAGGTGAGCCAGACCGCGCATCGACAGCCGGATCCTGCCCCCGTGCCTCCCTGCGGCCAGCGGCGCCCGCCGACTGCTGCCATCGCAGGTCTTGGTGGCAGTTGACGGCGTTTACAACAATTTACAGTCAGCCATTTAAGTCTTCAACAAGTTGCACTTAACAGCAGTCAACAAGGTACTCCCGACACATGCGGCGGCCGATACCATAAAGCGTCCGTGTGACCTTTTCACGTGCAAAGCTCAACCCTGTGACAATTCACAGCCTGTCATGCACAATGTCCGCCGCCGTCCGATGTCACACTCACATCATGTTCCCGTGCAGAATGCGGCGCAGTTTCTCGCAAATCGTCTTCTACTCATCCAGTGATACCGTTCAGTGTGCCAAGTCCTGTGGTATGAACGCTGCCGTGAATTGGAAACACGACTACATCCAGACGGGACCGGTCCCCGCGGATCCGTCCCTGTCACCGGCCGTCGCTGACCCTTCACCGTCATCCAAACTGGACCGGTCCCCTCGGATCTATCCCTGTCGCCGGCCGTCGCCTACCCTTCACCGTCATCCAAACTGGACCAGTCCCCGCGGATCTATCCCTGTCGCCGGCCGTCGCTGGCCCTTCACCGTCATCCAAACTGGACCGGTCCCCGCGGATCTATCCCTGTCGCCGGCCGTCGCCTACCCTTCACCGTCATCCAAATTGGACCGGTCCCCTCGGATCTATCCCTGTCGCCGGCCGTCGCTGGCCCTTCACCGTCATCCAAACTGGACCGGTCCCCTCGGTTCTATCCCTGTCGCCGGCCGTCGCTGGCCCTTCACCGTCATCCAAACTGGACCGGTCCCCTCGGATCTATCCCTGTCGCCGGCCGTCGCCTACCCTTCACCGTCATCCAAACTGGACCGGTCCCCGCGGATCTATCCTTGTCACCGGCCGTCGCCTACCCTTCACCGTCATCCAAACTGGACCGGTCCCCTCGGATCTATCCCTGTCGCCGGCCGTCGCCTACCCTTCACCGTCATCCAAACTGGACCGGTCCCCTCGGATCGATCCCTGTCATCGGCCGTCGCTGACCCTTCACCGTCATCCGAACTGGACCGGTCCCCGCAGATCCGTCCCTGTCACCGGCCGTCGCTGACCCTTCACCGTCATCCAAACTGGACCGGTCCCCGCGGATCCATCCCTGTCACCGGCCGTTGCTGACCCTTCACCGTCATCCAAACTGGACCGGTCCCAGCGGATCTATCCCTGTCACCGGCCGTCGCTGACTCTTCACCGTCATCCAAACTGGACCGGTCCCCGCGGATCCAGCCCTGTCACTGGCTGTCGCTGACCTCACCGTCATCCAAACTGGAACGGTCCCCACGGATCCATCCCCGTCACCGGCCGTCGCTGACCCTCCGCCGTCATCCAAACTGGACCGGTTCCCACGGGTCCATCCCTGTCACTGGCAATCGTTGGCCCTCCACCTTCTCCTGCGGCGGCGACCCGCTTCCTGCCGCCGCACCAGGTCACCACTGGCGTGCGGTGCGGTGCGGCGCGGTGTGGTGACGTGCCGCCGCCCGGCCGCCAGAGCGGATTGTGATGACACCGCTGCCGAAGCGCGGCACCACCTCGGCCATCCTGGTGGAGCGGGTGTCGGCGCCGCCGGCCGAGCCAGCCGCTGGTGGTGACGTGCACGTCGCCGGCGGCGATCACCACGGCATCGTTGTCAACAAGAGCAGCAAAACAGGTGAGGCCGCGCTGCAGAGCTGTCCTCGTCAGCAGCTGGAAATGGGCCAGGTTAGGCTCCCCTGTTACCTTCAACCACAGCAACAAGCAGGGATAGCGGTCTTTGACAGGGGCAGAGCTCTTTTTCATTGACAGCACCAGCTGTAAGTGGCTAATCAACATTTTGGAGGCGCGTTTTAGCTGGGCGACTGTACTGCCACACTCGGCCAGACCAGCCCCCGCGTAGCGGTGCGATGTGTGGACAGGGAGCTGCACTTCTCGCAGTCGGGTAGTGAGAGGCGACCGGCTGTTTAAGCCTTGTCACCGAAGTGCTCATTTTACTGTTTTATATTATCGTACGCCTCAACACGTCCTGACTGTCGGAATTGGCTAGTTTAGAATACATGTTTAAAAAAACTTGATCAAGCCGTCCTTGAATCTTTTTTCCGGCATCGGTAAGTGAACAGTGTAGCCCCAACAGCGCCGGTGCTGGTCGGGGCACAGCCGACGCCGGCGGCTCCCCTGTAGCGCGACAGGCGGGGTACAGCCGACACCGGCGGCTCCCCTGCAGCGCGACTGGCGGCGCCGCTCCGAGTGGTGCTCAGCGCCGCTGACCCGGCCGACGGGCGTCCGGCCCGTCATTGGTTTTCATCAGGGCCGCTCGCACGTCCGGCCGTCGGCCCGCGCGCGGAGTGAGGCGCCGCCTGCCGTCCCTCCCCTGGTCTGGCGGCGTAAATCTGTACGCTCCCCTCGCTTCTCAATGGCTTCCACCCGGAAGCGGGGAGCTAGGCTGGAAGACGGATGAGGCTCAGTGCACGGACAGCAACGTCCCCCTGCCTCGGCGGCGGCCCGCGTATGGGTGGGCTCGGTACTCTGCCGGGCGTCCCCCAGTCTCGACGCCGTCCTCGGTCGCGGGCCGCGGGTCCGTTAGCCGCAGCGACACGTTGGCACAGGCTTGGCCAGCATTTGTAGGGCATGTGGTTGTATGAGCGTGAAGTCCAGGGACATGCCTCGATTCCCTTTTGCGGTCGTGAGATGAATATTTGAACTCGTTCAACGGTGTTTGTAATTTTGACATTGCATATGCTGCTGGCACACATACGCCTGTGATCTATGAAGGATCATAGGCGTCGTTAACAAGGCAGTTAACGGACAGACGGTTATAGAGTTGCCAACACTATATCGTCACAATATATCACTCCGGCGCCTTGGTTTACGGACGTGTAAAGCCACAGCGATGGCGTTAGTGCCAGCAAGCGCTGCCCGTCTGTTATGATTTTGTCTGTCACGAACGGTGTAGTGATGACACGGCAGGCATTGCCCATCGCCAGACGTGCTCGGTAAAGTAATGCCGTGTGGCTATGATGTGATTGTGCGCCGTCCTGCCGCTCCCATTGTATTGATTGTGTCGTGCTCTCCGTATTCCCAAAACACCCCCCCCCCTCAAAAGGCCCATCCAGTGCTCCCCCTCATGGTCGCTCTGTTTCGCGAGCGATGCGGCGGTGCACTCGGCGGCCCAGTGGCGCGTGTTTGTCCGCCTGTGGCTGAAGGAGCGGCGGCCCCTTGGGCTGTATCCGTCCGGTCCCGGCGCCCCGCCTCCAGACCCTCAGAGCATCTGCCTGTTTGTCTGGCTGGCTAGTGGCGGCCGGCTGTCAGTGACAGGGTCCAGACGACCGGTGGGGGCCGTCAGCTGACCACGCCCATGCCCCAGGCCACGCCAGCCCCACTGGTCGTACGCACCAGCCTCTCCGGGCTTCTCGCCTGGCTGTTGGCGACTTCTTGTCCGTGTCATGGACTGTGCCAGCGTGCTTCTGGCTCAGATGTCTTGCAAATGTGTTCTGTCTGGCCGCCGGTGGTCCTTTGACCGTGCTGTTGACTATGCTGGCTTGTTTTCGGCTCAGGTCTACGTGGAACCGTTTTGCCCGGCTGGCTGGTGGTGACCCGGTATCCGTGCTACTTACTACCTTAGCTTGTTTTCGGCTCAGGTCTGACGTGAAGCCGTGTTGTCCGGTCGGCTGGTGGTGACCCGGTACCCGTGTTGCAGACTACTCCAGCCTGCCGCCGGCGCAGATGTCCCTCGAGTTCAAGGTGTTTCTGGTGAGCGCCGCCACTGGTATGCACACACAGGAGTCGCGCACCCTCCGCTTCTGGTTCAAGGACTACGTACCGGAGGCGGAGCAGGCGCGCTACTCGCAGGAGTTCTTCAAGGAGCTTGTCAGCCCGCTGGACTTCCCCAGAGGTCAGTAGTGTCCGTTACGGAGCTGTGCCGCGTGCGCGGTATGGACCTCTGCTCCGGGTATAACGGCCCGTCCTCCGTCCAGCGCTCACGTGGTAACTCGTTTCCAGGGTCAGCACGTACTCAACCTGAAATGTCAGCAGCCCTGCTGATCTGTACCAACAGCTGACGCCATGACAGCAGCCAGCGCTGTGCTGGCGCGGATCTAGCCGGCCACTGTCGGTGCCACTGCCGTTCGGGGACGATGTGACGGATGCCCGCGTGACTGGTGATAGGTCTGTGCAGTGCGCCCGGCCGCCGACGGGCGTCGGGAGGCCGCCAGAGCCCCTTCCGGCGCTGTGTTCGGTGCCCGTAATCAGTGGCGGTGCCTCGGGCGCGGCCCGCCACTGCCCGTCGCCTGACGCCCGCGCCTCGCGTCCGCAGACTATGTAGGCTTCATTAAGAAGATCATGAAGTTGATGCAGACGAAATACATAGACCTGCGGCGGACCGAGATCGAGCTGTGTCAGCTGACCGAGTCGGCCTCGGCGCCGGTGCGCCCCAGTGAGTACGCCCGTACCCGCGGCCCAGCCCGCCCGCCGCTGGACCCAGACCGTGGTCCCGCGGCGGGATAGGCTGCCGATGATTTGTGTGCCGTATCACGTCAGTGTGTCTGGCCTTTGGGCAAAGTCGGCAAACTGCGTGGCAGTGCGTCTGTTTTTCAACTCAACGCGGCGTCCCAGGTCGTGGCGGATAGCATATCGATGCCATGCTGAGTTATGTGGATCTGTACCGGTGCCGGGTCGGTCGCGCCTTCTCTCGCTCGGTGTGTCCATCTCCGCTCCGCCCCTGCCCTCTCGCTGTTGGTCCGTCTTCGCTCCGACCCTGCCCTCTCGCTGTTGGTCCGTCTCCACTCCGCCCCTGCCCTCTCGCTGTTGGTCCGTCTCCGCTCCGCCCCTGCCCTCTCGCCGTTGGTCCGTATACACTCCGCCCCTGCCTTCTCTGGCAGTGTGTCCATCTCCACTCCGCCCCTGCCTTCTCGCTGTTGGTCCGTCTCCGCTCCGCCCCTGCCCTCTCGCTGTTGGTCCGTATACACTCCGCCCCTGCCTTCTCTGTCAGTGTGTCCATCTCCACTCCGCCCCTGCCCTCTCGCTGTTGGCCCGTCTCCGCTCCACCCCTGTTCTCTCGCTGTTGGTCCGTCTCCACTCCACCCCTGTTCTCTCGCTGTTGGTCCGTCTCCACTCCGCCCCTGCCCTCTCGCTGTTGGTCCGTCTCCGTTCCACCCCTGCCCTCTCGCTGTTGGTCCGTATACACTCCGCCCCTGCCCTCTCGCTGTTGATCCGTCTCCACTCCACCCCTGTTCTCTCGCTGTTGGTCCGTCTCCAATCCGCCCCTGCTGTTGATCCGTCTCCACTCCGCCCCTGCCCTCTCGCTGTTGATCCGTCTCCACTCCACCCCTGTTCTCTCGCTGTTGGCCCGTCTCCACTCCGCCCCTGCCCTCTCGCTGTTGGCCCGTCTCCACTCCGCCCCCGCCCTCTCGCTGTTGGTCCGTCTCCACTCCGCCCCTGCCCTCTCGCTGTTGGTCCGTCTCCACTCCGCCCCTGCCCTCTCGCTGTTGGTCCGTCTCCACTCCGCCCCTGCCCTCTCGCTGTTGGCCCGTCTCCACTCCGCCCCTGCCCTCTCACTGTGCGTCCGTCTCTGCTCCGCCCCTGCCCTCTCACTGTACGTCCGTCTCCGCTCCACCCCTGCCCTCTCGCTGTTGGTCCATCTCCACTCCGCCCCTGCCCTCTCGCTGTTTGCCCGTCTCCGCCCCGCCCCTGCCCTCTTGCTGTACGTCCGTCTCCGCTCCACCCCTGTTCTCTCGCTGTTGGTCCGTCTCCGCTCCGCCCCTGCCCTCTTGCTGTACGTCCGTCTCCACTCCACCCCTGTTCTCTCGCTGTTGGTCCGTCTCCGCTCCGCCCCTGCCCTCTTGCTGTACGTCCGTCTCCGCTCCACCCCCGCCCTCTCGCTATGTGTCTGTTGCCGGTGGTTGACGCTGCTCTCCCCTCAGCCAGGCCGGGCTACATTCTGTGCTCGGTGGGAGCTCCTCAGCGCCCCTGTAAGATACGGCTGGGGCGCGCGCTGTCACTAATGCCTCACCGCTCTGCCACGGCCAGGGCGGTGGGATGCCGGAATGCTGGCCCGCTCGCTTACCCACTAACGTCGGCAGGGTGGCAGCGTGGCAGGGGCGTGAACGTACTAACTTTGGCTGTCGTGGTGTGACCGCCTCCGCACATTAACCCACTGACCGCGTCTTAGAACGCACTGAAGTCGGGCTGATGACTCGGTCTGAACTAACTCGCCGGCATTCTCTTCGGGCGTGCATGTCTACTGCAGCGGCGTTGGTCGGGCTCTTCCGCCGACTGTCTGTCATTGGCCCGGATAATCCGCCCACAGAAGTGCTGAACTGCTGCTAATTAACAAGCGTAGAGGTGCACGTGGAACTAACCCGGACTGCTGACAGCCTTATGCGTAGGAGATTGCCGGTGATGGCTTGCCCGACCAGCGGCCACTCCTGTCATCCCGTGTTGTCAAAAGATGTAGTGGATGCTGTTATGATTGTGCTCTGTGAGCGCCGGGGTTGACCCTACCGTGCGGTGCGGAGGCCGCGTGAGCCATGCCCCTCTGTTTGTGACGTGAAGCCCTGAGAGCCGCGACCGTGCGGCAGACGGGCTGCACAGTCCGGAGCGGCACGCACGGCTGCGGCCGCGGCGGCCGTCAGCCGGCGCCCGGCCGGTGCCCTGTCCGCGGCTGGCGCCGGCCCCTCCTCCCCGGCTGCCGGGCCTAGAGCGAACCGCTAGGGCCGGTCCAGCCGGGCTCGCCGGCGACCGGGCCCCGGAGAACACGACCAGAGGACTGAGGAACGGCGGCGCGGCGGCACTGCTCGGAGCGGAACGTCCGCCGGCGCTGGCTGGCGCTGGAGCGGCTGGAGCGGCACAGAGACGAGAGCCGCGCAGTAGCAACGCTGCTCGGAGAGCCGAGTTCTTCGGAGAGACACCGAGTCCGGGATATGAAGCGAGGACGCCCCTGTCGAAAAACGTGGTCTCGATGAGGGAGAAGAATGGAAGCGTGATCTCCCCGGACCGGGCCGGCGCCGCCGCTGCCAGCCGGGAGCGGGGTCCGAGAACCCCTCCAGCGCGTCACTCCAGTCTTGTGTACACCCCGGGCTCGCACAACGGGCGAGGACCTCTGCCAGGCGGGGCTAGTCAGGCCGGCACGCCGCAGCCGCCCCGAGCCGGCCTGGGCGGCGGCGTTGAGCCGAGTCGACAAAGCTGGGTGTATAGTTCGGCGCCCGGCCGCCTGCCGGCCAGCCGGGCGGCGCCTGGCTCGGACGGAACGAGACTGGGCGCTGAGCGGCGCCACGATAGAGCTGCGCCCCGCCCGGAGCCGGGCAGGAGCCCCGACCGGAGCCGCCAGCGCGACGCTGCCGACCGCCGAGCCGGAGCCGCGCCGGAGCAGGAGCAGCGGCCACTGGTCCGAGCCGCCGGCTACCGGACGTCCTACCGTCTGGCGCTCGGCACGGAGGAGGCGCCGGGCGCGAGCGGCCGCGCGCTGGAGCCGCGGGCCGGGGGAGAGCGCACCGCTGGCGAGGCGGCCGGCCGGTCGGCAGGACCCGGGACGGAGAGGCAGGAGGCTGGCGGATCCGGCCAGGCGGCCCGCCGCGGCTCGACCAAGCAGCACAGAGCCGGCGGCGACGAGCCCGGCTTTCGCCAGGGCTTCGAGCCAGAGCGTCGTAAGAATCGGGACGTCGGGTCGCGGCCGGGTGAGGCCGACCGGAGGCCGTCGAGGAGCGAGCGTCAGCCGCGCAACCCAACCCTGGTCCCGGCCCCACCGCCGACAGAGCCGAAGACCAGACCTGCCGTCTCGGCCCCAGATGACACCCCAGCGCCGGTGGTGCCGGACGAAGCCAATGTCGCCTCTCCTGGAACGGACAGCCTGGAGCGCCATCGCAAGCGCCAGCGCAAGATCATGTCCCTTCTGCAGGCCCGCAGCGTGCCGGCGGAGGTGAAGCAGCAGTTTGCGTCCGACGCGTCGCTCTCGACGGCTGAGAGTGGCAGCCTCTGCCCCAACGGCGACGAGCAGGACCGGCGGCTGAAGCGCGAGCGCAAGATCCGCTCGATGCTGCGCTCCTCCAACCTGCCGCCGGACATGAAGAAGCAGCTGGCGTCCGAGCTACTGCTGCCATCGGCCGGTTCGCAGCAGCATCTGGACGCGCTCGAGCCGCAGTCGCGGTCGGTCAGTGCGCCCTCGCTGCCGGCGCGGTGTGCGGATGCCCCCAGCAGCTCGTCGGCCGGCGCCGATGAGCAGCAGCGCCGCCGCGAGCGCAAGCTGCGCTCGCTGCTGGCCAAGGCCACCGTGTCGACCGAGTCGCTGGAGAACGGCTCGCCGTCGGGGAGCACCACCAACGTGGACCGGCTGATCGCCGAGATGAAGCGAGGAGATGTGGACCGTCCGCCGGCGCTGGCGCCGGCGGAGCAGAAGCGGGAACGGTCAGAGGTGGGCGGGGCGAGGAGCAGCACGGCCATCGCTGGAACCGCGCTGAGCGAGGCAGGAGCCGCCGGAAACGAGACGGTAGAGGACGACGGGCGGAGGAAGAAGGCTGGCGCAGCCGGGGGACTGGCGGGGACTAAGGCCGGCGACGCCTCCGAGCCGTCGCCGACTCGTCGGCCCGGCACGTCCGAGTCTTCACTGACGCGCAGCTCCGAGTCGCTGGGCCGGCCGGACCGGGTGACACCGGAGCGGCGGAGGCGGGACCGGCTCTCGGACCCGGGCGGCGTGGTGCGGGCGCGCCGCCAGCGCACCGCCTCCGAAACGGCGCGGGCCGACGACCTGAAGCGTTGGCCGCCGCCGGCCGACGAGTCGCGTAGCTGCGAGACGCTACACCGGCCGCGGCGTGCTGCGCGCCGGCCGGACAGCCCGTCCGGCTGCCTGCCGGGCGGCGGCCGGCGCGGCCGCTCGCCGGCGCCCGAGCGGCCACCGCCGCCGGCGCCGCCGCGCGCCCGCTCGCTGCCCGCCGCTGGCCGGCTGCACTTCCGCGAGGCGGCCCGCGCCCAGCTGTACCGCGAGCTCTACCGCAACTACCGGCGCCGGCAGCGGCTGATGCGCGATGCGGCGGCCGAGGCGGCGGCCGGACCGCCACGCCGCTGCGCCGTGGCCGAGCAGGCGGTACTGGCCGAGCCGACCGAGCCGATGCCGCCTGCCGAGCGCCGAGAGCGTCTGCTCCGGCTGGAGGAGGACATCCTCGAGGAGCTGCTCTTCCTGCTGCCTCACAGTTTGAGTGCGCGCTTGTACCACGGTGGGTGCGCTGGCCGGCGCGGGGCTGGACGCCATCCGCCAGTGCACTACTGCCGTGGACATGCGCGGGATTATTCGGCGTTGATTTTTGTGTGGTCGGGTTGGCACTTGACTCCGACAGGGACCTGTCTCGGAGAGGGTTGTGTGGCGAACGCAGATGTGGCTAAAGCGATGGCCAAGTCCAGATCGGTGTCCCGCGAAAATCCTGGCAAACTATTGCCGATATTGGCGTCGTATCTGGCGATTTCGATTTGATAAATGTTCTGTGGATGCCGATCGAGTGTCGACATGCTGTTATGAGCATCTTACATCCGTGGTGTTCTGCTGACGATGGCCGGCGGTGGGCTATGATTCTTTGGGTACTGTATGGCACGTTGTCCTCTTCCATTGTTTCGGTGGTGGGTACAATGCTGCTCTGTTATGTATGACGGCAGCACAGGAACGCGAGAACGTGGTGTTGGATTGCTGGCTCGGCCCCATCGAGTCAGCAGGGCGTGAGAGAGACGACGTCAAGTTTTTGCGGGTGTTGGTGTTGGAGTGGTGTACGCGTTCTCCAGCGAGCTTGCCACCACGTGGCGGCTGTATGAGCGACACTGCCGGGATGACCGCATGAGCAATGTTCATCATAGTCGTGGGCTGGTGACGGCATTGTTTATCCTTACAAACCAGGCTGGCGGTATATGTTTTGATGTCGGATATCTGCACAATGACTCACTATCAGCGATGGTGTGTCACATCTGCGGCGAACTCCCCAGGGGTTTGCAATACCGTATTCGAATGCTGTGATTCGGTTGTGCGTTGGCGATGCAGGGGCGTGGCATATGGTGCGCATTGTTACGCCACGCGTGGATGCTGCGCACGCATTACGTTATGCAGCTTCTTGAATGTGCTGCTGCGATACTTACATGCAGAGAATGCGTAGACATAGACGGGCTGGGGGTAATCACTCGACCGCATATGCGGGTGCACATTGCGCTTTAAACTGCGTCCCCGTGCATCCGTTCGGAGCTCCGTCCTGTCAGCGGTATGATCGAGGACAACGCGTCAGCCTGTTTGTTTGCCGTAATGGCAGCCAGGGGTGTGAGCCAGACACTCAGCCGCTGTGCCAGTGACGTATAACCTCGTACGCGCGTGGTTCTCGGGTGTTTATGATGAGTCGGTCGATTGAGTGTCCGCTTAACTCGCGATGACAGCGAGCGCCGGGCTGAGCGAAGGGGTGGTGAATGCATGTGACCGCAGAACGCAGCCGGCCATGTGACCTGGGCCGCGCTGAACGGTGGGGCTGACCCGCCGTGCCGCTGTGTGACCGCCGGCCGTGTTGCAGTATCGCCTGAGGAAGGCCACGCCAACGGCGAGGTGGAGCTGACCGAGGCCAAGGTGCTGGAGATGATCGAGCAGTCTTACCCGAACCCCATCACCGTGCAGCAGATGGCCAAGTAAGTGGCGGTCGGGCCAGGCGGTGGGTACCGCCGGAGCGGACCGACTGGTCCAGGGCGCAGACAACGCCTGGGATGCCGGCCGGTGGATAGTCACGTGAGTTAAGGTTGTGGGCGCGCGTCTGGAAAGCCGCAAGTAAGGACGCTGGTGTTTGTCTCTTACAGCACCGAACGTGCACTTCGCTGCTTACGGTGGGCCGTGTCCACGAAGCCGTTGTCACAGACCTGCCGCAGTGTGAGGATGAGTGTGAAGTGCTGTGGGTCTACACCCTGTGTCCGTGCCGTGTCCGTGTCCATGTCCGTGTCCGTGTCCGTGTCCGTGACGGCGGCGGTGTGCGGTCGTCCGCAGGCAGACGTACCGGGCCGCGGAGGAGATCCAGCTGCACCTGTCCAGTCTGACGGAGCGCGGCACCGTGCGGCCGCTCGAGTCCGGCGCCTACACGCGCGTCCAGCAGAACGACGCCGAGGTGACCGTCGTCAAGCAGATGCCGACCGTGGTCAGCTCCAAGCAGCCCACCATCGCCATCATCACGGCCAACTACTGCGAGAAGCTGGCCGTCGACGCCATGATCGTCAACAAGGAGACGTTCGTGCGGTTCACCACCGTCGGTGAGCGGGAGGGCCGAGGTGTGCCGTCTGTCGCGGGTCGGCGGGAGGCAGAGCGGGACAGAGCGGGCGCGTAGTGCTCGCCACTAGCTCCACAGCACGCTTTGGAGCGGCATGCTGTGACAGGCTCTTCTTGGTGCCATTCTGCAGACATGATTTTCAGTAACGCCTTTTTAAGTAGTGTAGGTGAGTTTGGTTTCTATTTGAGCAGGTTTTATTGGGTACAAATAACCACTACAATCGGCGCAACCGAAAATCTCAATAAACAGCAACAGCTATCAGTTCTTGTCATACGTCTAAGCAGCGGAGCTTTCTCCCTATCACCGCTCGCAGACAACACCGTTCCGCCGGAGCGCACGCCCCGACCGCGCCCGCCTGACCCGTCTCTGCCCCGCAGGCGAGTCCAACGTCTACACGCTGGGCAACGTCGGTGCGCACCGTGTGGTGTCGACCAAGCTGCCGACGGTGGGCCACACGCGCGGCGCCGTCATCGCCGCCGGCAGCACGACCACGCGTCTGCTGGGCTGCTTCCAGCAGGTGGAGCACGTCTTCCTGGTGGGCGTCGGCGGCGGCGTGCCGCACTACACGGACTACGCCCGCCACGTGCGGCTCGGCGACGTGGTGGTGGCCGCGCCCACCGACGGACAACGGTAAGCGGCCAGGACCGGCGCCGGTGGTGTGGGGAATTGGCCTCTATCGAGGGATATTGCATTGGGGACACCTTTTGATATTTAGTCCGAATCCTTTATATTTCGATTTGACCAGCGCCCACGCTAGGCTTATTGCGTGAGCCCTGACCCCACCACCCGGTCATCAAATTCCGATTTAACGGCAAACGTTTGCGGTCGATGCTTAACGTGCCGCTACATTTGGCATGGTCCGCTCTGCCTCTGGCGTCACCTGACCTATTGCGCGGCCGCTGGCACCGGTCCGCACGCTTTACTCGCCAGGGGCAAATAGCCAGCCCCTATAGCGACTCGAACTCACCCAGCTACGAATAGGTGGATTGGAAGGCAGACACTCAAACCAGCTGCGCTATCGGGAGGAAATGTGCTTTACTGTGTCTTGTTCGTGGGAGTAAACAGCTGTCATCTTCCCTCGTGCTAAGCATTTTGACTTTTAATTTTGATTTTCCTTTGTCCAAAATGTGCATTTGCAGCTCCAATACGAGTGAGTCATGGCTCAGCGGGCTGTGGACAGTATAGGGTCCATAATGTCCCGGGTATGTCGACGGCCTCCGTGCCGTCCGGGTGAGCGCCACGACAGTCTCCATACCGTCCGGGCGAGCGCCGCGACGACCTCCATACCGTCTAGGCGAGCGCCACGACGGCTTCCATGCCGTCCGGGCGAGCGCCGCGACGACCTCCATACCGTCCGGGCGAGCGCCACGACAGCTTCCATGCCGTCCGGGCTAGCGCCACGGCTTGTGTCGCCCTGGCAGCGCCGTCTTATCTGCTGACTGTGTGTATCTGGTGTGCCGCAGCTTTATCTACCTGCACTGCGAGCGGGCCAGCGAGCTGGAGTCGGGCGCGTTCGAGTTCGAGACCAAGTCGTGGGGCCCGCCTTGCCTCGACCTGCAGAACATCGCCGCGCTGCTCAAGCAGCAGGGCGAGGAGCACCCCGACTCTGCGCCCTGGGTCAAGTCAGTCGCTTGCGGCGTCCGCTCCGCTCCGCTCCGTCCTGTTACTTGTTACCTGTTACCTTTAACCGCCAGCAGACCGTTCCCCGCGCGCGGCCCTCTGTGGCCTCCCGATTGGAGACGGCGGGCCGTCCGCAGTGAAGGCGCAATAGCGTCTGACCCGCGTCCAGTCATGGCCGCACAGCACACAATGTGCAAACGTGTTTATGAACAAAGGTGCTGGGCGCAGTTGTCGTCGCAGGATATATCGACCCTCTGATGGGCGCTTGGGGACCTGCGAGTTGCACGCCTTGTTTGTTGTTGACCAGCTGGGACCTATTCTGGGTGCCAGGTGGGCGGTGTGTCACCAGTGTGTTTCGCTCCCCCCCCCCCCCTCTCTCTCTTTCTCTCTCTTCCCTCCCAGTGTGTGCCGTTTTACAAACGTTACCATTACTCGTCTGGGTATGGCGCCTACCCGTATGATGATGTTCCGCATACTAATGCCTCCCTTACCAGTATGACAATGTCCCGTATAATTATTTTCCACATGTGCTTCGATTGCCGGCAGATTGGCATTACCGTTTAGGTCAGCAGACCTGCCGCCTGGCATGCCCCATGTCGTTCCCCCCTCCCCCCGCTGTGCATTCAGTTGGCCTTTGTGTGTTGTCCAGGTACCTGGCGGACGGCCAGCAGCGGCTGCTGGAGCAGGACGCCGCCTTCGATCGACCGCCCGAGGACACGGACAAACTGTACATGGCCATCGGCGAGAAGGACTTGATCGAGGTGGCGCACCCGGCGCCCGCCGAGAGCACCCTCAACCTCAGGTCAGTCACGTCATACGCCGCGGGTAGCCTACTTACCCAACCGCCGGGGTAGTTTAGCAACCCACCCGTCAAAGGTAGTCTAGTTACCCACCCACCATGGGTAGTCTGGGTGCCCAACCGCCGAGGTAGTCTAATCACCCACCCGCCGAAGGTTGTGTAGTTACCCACCCGCTGGGCTTAGCCAAGTTACCCGTCCGCTGGGCGTAGTCTAGTTACCCACTCGCCGAGGGAAGTTAAGTTACCCACCCGCTGGGCGTGGTCTAGTTACCCGTCCGCTGGGCGTAGTCTAGTTACCCACTCGCCGAGGGATGTTAAGTTACCCACCCGCTGGGCGTGGTCTAGTTACCCACCCGCCGGTGGTAGTTTTAGTTACCCACTCGCCGATTTGTGGGGTTATCCACCCGCCAAGGGTGGTGTAGTTACCCACCTGCCGGGAGAAGTTTAGTTACCCACTCGCCAGGGGTAGTTTAGCTGTTGTCCCTCCATGCTTAGGCCCGAGCCTGGCATGGCACCGGTAAGTCACGGGTGCCTCCGGCCAGGTCTGGAACGTCACTGGACACCATTTGACCGTGCTGTGTGCTGTGCGCTGTGCGCAGGGAGCGGGGCCGGCCTATGGTCCACCTCGGGCCCGTGGTGTCACTGGACACCATTTGACTGTGTTGTGTGCTGTGCGCTGCGCGCAGGGAGCGGGGCCGGCCTATGGTCCACCTCGGGCCCGTGGTGTCACTGGACACCATTTAACTGTGCTGTGTGCTGCGCGCAGGGAGCGGGGCCGGCCTATGGTCCACCTCGGGCCCGTGGTGTCACTGGACACCATTTAACTGTGCTGTGTGCTGTGCGCAGGGAGCGGGGCCGGCCTATGGTCCACCTCGGGCCCGTGGTGTCACTGGACACCATTTGACTGTGTTGTGTGCTGTGCGCTGTGCGCAGGGAGCGGGGCCGGCCTATGGTCCACCTCGGGCCCGTGGTGTCACTGGACACCATTTAACTGTGCTGTGTGCTGTGCGCAGGGAGCGGGGCCGGCCCATGGTCCACCTCGGGCCCGTGGCGTCACTGGACACCATTTGACCGTGTTGTGTGCTGTGCGCAGGGAGCGGGGCCGGCCCATGGTCCATCTCGGGCCCATGGTGTCACTGGACACCATTTGACCGTGTTGTGTGCTGTGCGCAGGGAGCGGGGCCGGTCTATGGTCCATCTCGGGCCCGTGGTGTCACTGGACACCATTTGACCGTGTTGTGTGCTGTGCGCAGGGAGCGGGGCCGGCCCATGGTCCATCTCGGGCCCATGGTGTCACTGGACACCATTTGACCGTGTTGTGTGCTGTGCGCAGGGAGCGGGGCCGGCCCATGGTCCATCTCGGGCCCATGGTGTCACTGGACACCATTTGACCGTGTTGTGTGCTGTGCGCAGGGAGCGGGGCCGGCCCATGGTCCATCTCGGGCCCATGGTGTCACTGGACGCTATTTGACTGTGTTGTGTGCTGTGCGCAGAGAGCGGGGCCGGCCCATGGTCCACCTCGGGCCCGTGGCGTCACTGGACACCATTTGACTGTGCTGTGCGCAGGGAGCGGGGCCGGCCCATGGTCCATCTCGGGCCCGTGGTGTCACTGGACACCATTTGACCGTGCTGTGTGCTGTGCGCAGGGAGCGGGGCCGGCCCATGGTCCATCTCGGGCCCGTGGTGTCACTGGACACCATTTGACCGTGCTGTGTGCTGTGCGCTGTGCGCAGGGAGCGGGGCCGGCCCATGGTCCATCTCGGGCCCGTGGTGTCGCTGGACACCATTTAACCGTGTTGTGCTCTATGGGCAGGGAGCGGGGCCGACCCATGGTCCATCTCGGGCCCGTGGTGTCACTGGACACCATTTGACCGTGTTGTGTGCTGTGCGCAGGGAGCGGGGCCGGCCCATGGTCCATCTCGGGCCCGTGGCGTCCGGTCGCCAGGTGGTCAGCCACGATCAAATGAGACAGGAGTTCTCCAGCCAGGTCGGCATCCTGGCGTACGACGCCGAGTACGACTCGGTGGTCGAGAGCATATACGGCAACAGGAAGGACAACTACATCTTCATCAGGGGCATCGCCGGTGAGCGTCTGACAGGCCATATGGCGGTGACCTGGTCGTGCCTGGGGCAGGAGGGCGGCTGCTGTTGGCACCACGTACACCAACTTCGTCGCTCGTGTTGAAACACGTGACTGGCGTAATCTGCGCGTGTTGTTGCCTGATGTCGGAGGGAAGCCAGCCTGTTTAAAGACAAGGAGTGGAACAGATGTTTATGATTCAGCAGCTGCCTCCGTGTAGTTTGTGAGCCGACCAGTTGCGGCCGGGCAGGCCGGTTACCACGTCAGTGACGGCCACTGGCAAGGGTGCCAGCGGTGGCAAAAGAGTGGTGCGTCGTCTGCCCATTGGTTTATTTTCCAATCATTCTCAACCGGAGCGTTCTCAGGGGAGAGGCAGCTTCGCATGCGGCCCGTTTGTGCCGTTTCCGACCTCTTCCCAGCTCGCTGTCTGACCCGCAAGGACTGACCCCGCGTGGCATTTCAGACTACAAGGACGGCAGTCGGGGCCGCGAGTGGCAGCCTTACGCCTCGCTGACGGCCGCCAGCTTCATGAAGGCCGTCATTTGCGCCATGGACCCGCCCAACGACGCGTGAGGCGGCGGCTGGCCGGCCGGGCGCCGAACGAGCAGTGCCGCCGGGCGCCGCGCCCGAGACGGCACGGCACGTGCCCCTTGGCACACCGCAATTATTGTTTGTGCGTTTTATATTATTTAAAGTATGTGTTCGTTGCGATGAAAGCTTACGCATTTTGTATTTGCGAACCGTGGCGACGGAGGCTGGACTGGATGAGTGTGTCGGTGGATGGGGCGGCACGATAGGGTCGGGCCGGTCGATTGGACTTCCTCTACTGGCAGCTGTGAAACTCTCCACTGCCGTTTGTTGTATTCATAATGTTGTGTCATATGCAGCTCAGAATACCATCCCATGCCTTCGGATGCTATGCCCTGACAAGTGAGAACTCTTGCACAGTTAATTAATAACTGTAGCTCATAATACCACTCTATGCCTTCGGATGCCTATGCCCTGATAAATAACAACTCTAACTTGACTGTCACTTTCACTCGCCTCGCTTGTGACCTGTCTCGAAGTTTGAATCGATACCGAGCCTGCCGGCGACACTTCTGAATTCATCGCGACGTTTCGTGAACTGAACTGTATTGTTGGCGTCGTTTCATCAGCTCCCCGCGTTTTCATGTGACGTTTAGCAGTTTTTGAATAGGCGACCCTCGCCGTTGGGCGCCTAAACCGCTGCTGCTGCGTTGTTGACCCGGTCGGACTCGCTGTGGCGGTGGGCGCAACTGAGGTGTGCTCGTCTGCTCAAGCTGTGCACGTGTGAGGCATTGGTACGAGTCGCGCCGCTGCCGCGTCCTCGGTGACACCGGGCAGTGTTCCCTGGCCGCCATCCAGCCTGTCATGGACGCCCCGTTCCTCAACACCAGCGCGTCTAGGTTACGACCATGCGCCGGCCACGTCCACCACCCTCGCTAACTCTGTCGTGGCGCTGGAGGTCACCGCCCGCACGTGGAGGGACCTCGCTATTCTGCATCCGTCCTCTTCACATGCCATATTTTGATGCGTTCTTCGATTGTGTTAGCAATGTCTAGAAATCTGGACGTGCTCTTTGTGCGCATTCCTTGCATTTTCTTCTCTATGTGGCCATTTCCGTTCATGTGCTCTAGTGTACGCATGAGTCGCTCCACTTCATTCTGGGGCTGTAATTCCCTGCTTCCCTAGTCCGGATGCTGCTCGGTAGGTGCTACGAGTGCTTGCCCTCGTCCTGAATAACAATTATGAAGGAAAGTGTCGGAGCGTTGGTGAATAAGTGTTAATTATACCAAGAAAAACTTGTGTGGGGTGTAACATTCGGAAAGTGAGAAGCGTTCGTGGAAGTCATTACGGCGTTCGTTTGGCCCAAATTACGGCCGGGGCCGTGACGCATTAGATGTGCGAGCTAGTCAGCTATTGCATTACGTGAATATTTGCAAGTGAGTAAATATTTCCTTATTGCATTCAGTAAAGATGTCGCACCCAGTGAGGCGGCCGCCTGTGCCGTGGTGTATTGCTTTCACCGTGTGCGCTGCCGCGTGAGCAGTGCGGTGGGAATCGCCGGAGCTCGGGCTATCCGCGGCTGTCTGAGGCGCCCGCGCCGCCTGCGGGGCTCGACCGGTCGCGTCACCGCTGCAGGGCTGGTCCCGCGCGGGTGTGGTGATCCGCTCTGCCTAAAGCCCAAGACTATGTTATGAAACTTCTCGGAAAAAAATATATCTGAGCTACCAGAATCCACCTACTGGCACTTGAAAAACCGACAGTTTGAGGGATACAGACAGCCCCATTCGTTCTGTCCACACCGCTGTAATGTAGCTCACCTACTCGTGCCATTCGGCTCAGCCAACGCGTTGGATTTGAATATCCTGTTCTCTTCTAAGTAATAGCTCTCGTGAATTCAAGGCAGGGGTACTGGACTTCCTCATACCAGACCGAGGACTGGATCCGCTTACCCGAGTATAACATTACGGTGCACGTTGCGCTGAGCTGCTGAAACCGTAATGTGAATGCATATGTACAGCACGCACGTGCTTGCAATATGCCACAATATTCCTTAATTAAAACTGTGACTCATCGTTTCCGTGAAGTAGGGACCAGAAAAGGACTACGGGGTTCCTTAATAAGTAGATGATTAGGGTGACCGTTTGCGTCAAAGTGAAAGTTTAGGGAACAAAGTAACAGAAACCCCTTAGATTGCAACTGCGTTACAAAACGAACCCAAGCGATGTTGATCGCGCAGCAAGCTGCACAGGATACGGCATTGTCACAGGGCCTTGCACGCGGCGCCATCGTATCCCTGCCAGATTTGTGATTGATTCCGGTTCAACGGAGTCAAGTCGGACTGCAATTCAAGGATAAATGATCAGTCGCGAGGTCGATCCTGACAATGGCAATTCAGGGACGACAACTGATGAGGTAAACGGCCCATTACTCCATGAAGGCGTCATAAACCATGCACCCGGGTAGCAATAAAGTTATTTCAACTTTTCCTTCAATTAATGAGTTCATCGGGAGTCATACACATGGTGGATATTATGGTTTCAGGTCATAAAGGTAGAGCATGAAAAGGCATGCACAAAAGGTACACGAAAATGATGCGAGCAATGATCAGAGCTAAAACAGACCTGTCAACGCACTATGATACAGATCAGATCAGCTGTCAGTGGTTAAAATCGCATCGCGTATGGCGGCCTTACACGCGTTCAGTGCTGTGACATGGCGGGTGCACGATGGCAGGCGGTTCCAGGCTAATTCGATTCAATACGAAAACGGCCTCTGTGATGTGCCAGTCGGTGTGTGGCAGGTGCAGAGTACGTACGTCCCAGGCGCACGATTTACGACTCGAATCAGCGGGGCGGGAGGCGCAATATCCTTTGGGCCACCACCGATAGTATTACAGATTCCATTTCATTATGAGCCTATTAAAATAATATCTTTATTTCGGCGATTCAATCTTGATTCTGCTCTGAATTTACGTAATCACGATCTACACTGCTATCCACCAACAAGGGAACTTGAGGCTCGGGGGATCGAAGCCCTTGGTAGCGAGGAACTAAGTGAATGACCAAACCTGTTGATAGCCCCGTGCTCCGAGCCTATTGAACCGATCGACATCAAACCGTCTCCATCAGGTCAAAGGTCACTATTAGTGCAAAAAACAGGCAAATAAGGCTGCAGACAACCCCATGCTCCGAGCTTTTAGCACCGATCGGCATGAAACCTTCACCATTCGATGCGCCACAGTAAACCTCCTATCCTTTACAGAACATAGTGACCTTGGATCAGGTCAAATGTCACCAAAAATGCCCAAAACCACCAAAATTAGTTGCAGACAATCTCATACACCGAGCCCATGGCACTGATCAGCATGAAATCTTCATCAGTTGATGCGCCATAGCTGACATCCTATCCGCGTTAGAACATGGTATCCTTGGGTCAGGTTAAAGGTTACCACAAATAGTAAAAACCGGAAAAACAGTTGCAGACAGCCCCATGCCCCTATTGGTAAAAGTTTCATGCTGATCAGCCATAGGCTCGGAGCATATAGCGCTCTGCAGTGAATTCTGGTGGTTTTGGGCGTTTTTTTTCGTGACCTTTTACATATTCCAAGGTCATTTTGTCTGGAAGGATATGATATCGACCATGGCGCATTGATTGATGAAGGTTTCATGCTGATCGGTGCTCAGGCTTGGAGTATGGGTTGTCTGCAACCCTGTTTTCCGTTTTTTTATTTATGGTAACCTTTGACGTAGCCCAAAGTAATAATTCTGGAAAGGATAGTCATTGACTAAGCGGCATCGAATGACGAAGTTTTTTGGTGTCGAGCGGTGCTGTTGCTCAGAGCATGGGGCTGTCATGGCATATATAGGCTCGGAGGATGGGCTGGTTTAGTCGATCGTTTACTTCCTCCCATTTAGTGGACAACACTGCTTCGTCGCCATCCATGCAGAAAGTCGTAAGTACGGCACCGCAGTATATATTTTCTTCAACTAACACTTCCAGCAAGCTAGGATGCGGTTTCGTTAGCAGCTCTGAAACCGCTGACACCAAGTCACCATCTTGACCTTCAAAAATGCATAAACCTCTGGGGCATTGCAAGTAAGTCCAAATTCAGAAACCGCCGGCGGATCTGCCTGGAACCTTTACCAGAAAATAGAGCATACGCGATTTGATCAGCCGTTGTAATACTGGTGGCATCTGGTTGCCATCCTTAACCTTCAAAACCCGCATAAACCACTTTAGGGCATTGCAACCGAGTCCACGCACGGAGGCCGCTGAACAAATCTGCCTGGAACCTTTACTAGAAGATAAAGGACACGATTTCATCAGCCGTTCTGAAACTGGTCACCTCAGGTTCCCAGATTTACCCTAAAAAACCTTATAAACTACTTTGGGACATTACAACCAATTTCAAGCACGGAAACTGCTGAAGAGATCCGCCTGGAACCTTTACCAGAAGAAGACACGCATGCGATCTCATCAGCCGTTCCAAAACTGGTTACCACAGGCTCCCATCTTCACCTTCAAAATCCGCATATGTGGCGCGCGGCGTATCTATCCGCTGCGGGCCACATGCCGTTTTTTTTTTTACTGCAATTAGGTTATTCTCATCACGTGTGTATTTTTGTAAGCCCGGGGACTGGATTGAAACAGGTTAGCTTCAGATGTGGCGCGCGGCATCTGCATCTGTTTCGCAAAAGTCTAGGTAATGTCGGCGCGCCAATGTTTTCGCCACCATTTGCAGTCGCCCCCTGTCAGTCGGCTTATGACAGGGAATTGCTTCCATGGTAATTATCTGCAGATCAATACTGTGGGCCAATTAACTGACTGCCCGCTGTACCAACCAAGCGCTGTCCTTATTTGGTAGCCTGTGTGCCCCACTCAGGCCGACAAAAATGGAGCTTTGCAGACAGATGTACGATTCTCGGAGCTCTACGTGACATGTGCGTTGAGTTATTAGGCCGGGCGGTGTGCTGGGCCGCGTGGTGCACATGTGGTGTGTGAGCAGCCCATAAGGAGTAATCGCCGGTTAATCTGAGAAGTGGTTTAGCCTGCAAATATGGCTTTGCCGGATGAGATTGCCCAAGCCATTGGAATTCAGGGTCTAGGGAATGCTGCATCTGTATTGAGCAGACCTGCTGACGAATTTGGCAATGATGTGAGTTGGCATTCGTGCAATTCAGGGCGGTGAGGATGTGCGCGGATGAAGTCGTGTTCCCTTCTCAGCAAGGAATATAAACTTCATCTTCAGCATCCCATATGTAGAGGGTTTGTTCCACACCTACACAGGGCTTTGCCTCTGGGATACTGTATCAGGTATCCCACATTGTTTGCTAGATTATAGGGTGTTGCTGGGCAGTTCAGTCATCTTTTCTGCACCAGATTGTGAAGAAATGCCTTACTGAACATGCCAAGTATACTTTCATGTGCAGCATGCTCTGAGTTTGGTTCAGTTCCTGCTAGATCAGTCCAAAGAGAGGCATCATATTGGGGGTTTGGGATGTTACGGTGATAAACGCAAGGAGAAATTCCTCTTGGATATTTTCAAGGAAGGTAAGTTACAAATGGGATGCTTTCAAGCATGAACTGGTTTTAGAATACATATATGCTAGGCTCAGCACTTTTATGTTACTTTGCACCTTGTGCAGTGAATGTATATTTTAGACTGGGGTCTACCAGCATTGAAAAAAATTAGTTGGGACTTTGGCACCAGAGAGGTCAATATCCATTAATGCTCTGAGAGCTCTGTCCTCTCTCTCATCTTTGCCTCAACCATGCCTTGATGAACTGCTATTACATTGCCCTTTTACCTTGATCCCCTACATCTTGACCTTTCCACACAATTTTCAACTGAAGTCCTAAGTAAGGGGAGAAGTTACATCCATTGGAACTGATGACATGTTTGTAGTGGCATGGAATCATCAGCATACTTTTGATTGAACTTTACCTCACTGGGGGCCACACAGTGAAGGCTGAGGAAGGGATTTCTTTATGAAGGCTGAGGAAGGAATTTCAGCCAAAATAATTATTGGCAAGATTGGTGCACATGAGTGTGCAATTATGATGCCACAGGTCAGAATGTTCAGATGTTATTGTTGACTGAAAACACTTGCACACTTGGTTGTGCAAGAGTTTTGATGAATCACTACTTGGACATCAAGAGTACACTTCTGTTTGATTGCTCTGTCGCTGATCATAAGCTGATGTCGGTTCATTGCACAGGAATGTATATGCATATTACTTTCAAAAAAATGTGCCAAGCTTCTTGTGAAGAGGAACCATTGGCTGGGCAATTAGCATTCCCTGTTTTTTTCCAAGGGTGTACCATGTCCTTTCCACAATCAGTTTGGAATATTGTAAGGCTAAGAGACAAGGCATCTGTATAAGCTGGTGCACTCACTGAAGCTGAACTTCGCTGTTGGAAAAAATGACTTAGTGCCATTGAAATTCATTAGCAAAATTTTTTCTGTCATATCTAGGTGTGTTTCACTAAAAGCATGGGAATTCCTAGGTTCCCAAGCATGGATGGCCAATTGAAGATCTGAGTTCTCAGGGTGTGGTGGCCCATAAACTGTTGATGCCTTTCTTTTGAAGATGTTAGCACAGATAGAATGCTTTGTTCAGTTAATAAGCTCTTCTTGTATAGGACAGGAAAAGGCTGTTTATTGCAAGCAAGACAGATATGTTGCATCATGAATGCACCAGGAGACCATATAGTAGTGTCACAATATTAGTTCCATGGCAAAAAGTCCTACTGACAGGAGAGCTGCAACATTACACTGCATTATTTCTTCTGAAAAGTAGCTGGAGGCCACTTATATGTTATATTCATTTTACTGCAAAGACCCTGTGTAACATGAGTGTGATACATCCAAATGTTTATTTGAAAAGCATATACCTGCATCACTTCTACAGCAAAAATGTATGTGTGTCATGAGTGCTTAACAGCAAAACATATGCAGCATTAACATATATCCATGAATGACTTTACAGCAAACATATATGGTCTTCTTATATACATAGTATTACTTCTGCAAATAGCATGACCTTAGTGTGACATAACAAAACTTATACTAAAAAAGTTAAACTTGTCCTTACACCTACTGCAAAAAGCTGTGTAATTCTTGCTTGTAAGCAAAATTGCTTCTGCTGTCGATACTGTCATGCCACATATTTTCTATACTGCACTCAACATACTTCACTAGGTATAGCTGTCTCTACATGGGCAGTCAGTCATCTTACACTCATGTGACAAGCCTCAACAAAAAACTGGAGGGGGCAAGTACAAACATGCCTGGCCAAGGAAAATCACAATAGGGGTGCCTTCTTCATGGTGTCAATACATAGTGCTCCAGGTAATATTACATTTTTGTTGACAGCTTCACAATGGCAATAGATCTACACCATGTGCATTACGCAGTCTTGTCAAAAAAACTTGGCAAGCACAGGGTTTTAGTGTTGTGAACAAGGGTGCAGTTTCCTATATTCCATTGGACAGGGGGCTCCAGCCCCCTCGCTGCCTAACTTGGGCTCCGGCCTGTTTGAGAAAAAATAGGCCAGTTCCTAGGAGAAACCCATTTGGTGGCGTATTTCGGGAACAGGCTGGCTGCGTAATTTTGCACTCGCCACATTTATTTAGGAAACTACGCCCCTAGTTGCAAAACATTCGGGTGATAAGCAGGGGAAAACATCCAAACATGCCCCAGAATGCGTAAAACACATCATTTGCCCTGAATGTGACATATCCTCCTACCACAGATGAGAGGTGGATAGGGTTCCTGACTGAATAAACTAAACCCCTGGTGTGGTGTTCACCAAAATGCGACACCACTTCTTATGTGAGGCTTTTGTGCTACACAGGAAGTCTAATGCCGGAAAAATGTTTGTCAGTCATTGAGATTCCGCAGCCAAAACTACAGCCTTTACTAATGTACCAAGCATGACAAAACGACAAAATAACGTGAAATGAATTGAAACAATTTTTGCATTGGCACCACGAGATTTCAATTCCAGTATTAGTGGTTGTGGTTCCTTCCTTTCTTGTGAATTGTGCCTACATCCCCGCTAGGTGTCCACACATTTTGCACTCCGCGGCTAAGTATTAGCAGTTGAAGTAATGTCGTATTTACACAAAGGCGGGTGTGCATTTTTGAAGCATAGATTGTGTCTTATAGTGCTAATGTCGCCCATAAGTCCGTGGTGGAAGTAATGCCGTGTATTAGTAATGGCAGTAAGTTTTGCCGCAAAATGAATGACGGGCTCAAATACGATGCCTATGTGCGTTAACATTAGCAGTAACGTCATAGCACTCTTGACCGCAGCAGTTTTGCTGTAGCACTGATGTGAAGCATGCGCAGCTCTGTTTCTCTTGTTAACTTATCTGTGTGGAATGTTCGGCCTCATACCCTCGTTGAATTACGCAGCGCCCAGTTATCATCGCATCATGTGCAGGGATTTTTATTTTGTGCATGTTGCCATCACATACGGAAAGGTCCTAGATATAAATATACGTCTAACATTATTGTATTTTCAGGCATCGTTGGAAGCAGCTTGGGCAGTAAAAGCTTCAGAACACGCTGACGTATACTTCAATGTAAGTTCCTCATTGGGTAGTTGAGTCATGGAGTCTGTCATTGTAACGCGTCAGCCAGATATTCCTGAGTCATTATCTTTCCTGCCTTGTTGGCTAATACTTAATCGTATGTTTATTATATGTATGTCCGTCCCGGTGGCTCAGTTGGCAAGAGCGTCTGCCTTCCGATCCACCCACTCGTGGCGAGTTGGGTTGGAGTAGCTTTAGGTGCCAGCTATTTGCCTCTGACAGGTATGGCCTGCGGCCGGTGGCAGCGGTCGCGCTAAAAGTCAGTTGACGTCAGAAGGCAGGACGGACCGTGCCGAGCATTGCGGAATGTTAAAATTTTGCCGCTAAATTCTGCCGTTTCCCGGAATTGCGCGATCGGACAGTAGGGGTCAGGGCTCACACAACAAGGACTGCTTGGTGTGAGTGCTGATCCCAGAAATCCATCGATTCACATGATTTGGATAAAATCCTTAGAAGAAACATGCTGTATTTTCAACTCAGAACTGTCTAACTTACGAGGGGTTGAATTATATTTTGGTACTGTTCATGGCTCACTTGTCTGTTTTGAAGGAACTGTAACTGGTCGTCAACTGATGCCGCAGATTATCTGTTCTGTGGACCCCAAACTGCTGCGTCTGACGCCGCACGATGACGAGATCTACAAACGGTTCCGCGAGCAGTTCCCAGAGCTGCCCGTCCAGAAGCTGACCACCGACCAGATCAAGAATGAGGAGGCCAAGAAGGTGAGAACGCTGGGCACGCCTGCGACCGTCGGGGGAGGGGGGGGGGGGGACATGGAAGGCTGCAGCTACTGTTTGTCTGCCTGGGAGGCCTGCGGTCTCAGCGCGCCCGAACGCCGCTCTCAAGTGATCCTTGCGCCGTCCGTTTGCGTCACAGGAGTGGCGCGCGTTCTGCAACAGCTTCGAGGGCAAGGTGGAGGACTTCAGCTTCGCCACGCTGCTGCGGCTGGACAGTGGGGACGAGTACTCGCAGGACAACACCGAGGTGGTGCCGCGCGTCCAGTTCTACGCCGTGGAGCTGGCCAGGAACCGCGAGGGACACAACGACAGTGTCAAGCTCAAGTTCAAGCCGCAGCCCCGCGCCAAGGCGGTCGGGTAGTCGAACGCCCGGTCTGTGACGTGATGAGGGGAGGGGGGGGGGGGAGACATACTGACCGGAGCACGCGGGCGCATCGTCTAGCGTGTGCGTGATGGGGAGGGACGGAGGGAGGGAGAAAAGAAATGGCGGCGGGTTGCGCGGTGCTTTGCGGCATAGAAGAACTGCGTCCCCAGTCCTCCGTTGTTTGCAATCTTGTGCATTTTCAGCAACGTGTTGATCGTCCGCCACGGGCTACTGTCGTGTTGGAGCTACTTGTCGATTGGAATGTCTTGGCTGCGCATGTACGATGTACGTGATGATACGTTTTTTCTCGAAAATGTGCAACAATGGTCTAAACTACTGCGGAGGCTCTGACTTGAATAGCAAAAAAGCACGCGATGCGTAAGTACAGCCTGTTTAATAATTATCGGCCGCGACACAGACGGTGGCAATCTATGCAAAGAAATGTTTGAGAGCCACTGACGGGATCAGATTGAAATCGGATTACAGTGTTGCGTGGTGGCCGGGACGATTCTCACCCCAGACGGCTGCCCGGTGAAAGGTCAACTCAGGCCCGTTCGTCTCATGGCTCGCTTGGCGAGAGCTTGGCATCGTATAAGGTCGGGTTGGGGCGGGCTTCTGATGTGCAGTTTTCGGATTGCACCGGCGGTTTGTTGATATGCACACGTAGTTACGTCCGTTGGCAGTGTCCCGCGTTCCAGTAGCTACCACTTGATATCAGTACATTCCGCTGACAGGTTTCAGTCTGGTAGATTTAGCGCCAATCCTTTTGGGGTTACTGGCCACAACTGGTTGAATTTATCAGTTGTGTTTGTGCTCACTGCCACACATCTCTTCACGTCGGAGTATATACGAATCAATTGGATGAAACCAGTAATGGATGGATCGCGCGGTGCGTTACGACGTTGCCACCCATACTGCTTACCCAACAGCACACATAAGCGGATAGCGGGCACAGACGGTGTTCCGTCAGACGCAACAGAAGGGTACAGATTGGTGATGACTTGCTGCATTGTGAATTGCTTGCCAAGCTGTATACGTGCACTTAAGGCGGCTCAGTGACGAAGAACCAGAACACATGTAGGATATTCTCCGTCCGACTCTGACAGCGCTGAAAGTGATCTGAATTTTTAATCCCGTATAGGTGCAGCATGCGGTTAGTCGGTAAAATTCTGTGCAAGATTTGAGTTGGAGCCGCTTCACTTAAGTCCTCAGTTGTGGTATGTAGGACTTTATATACCTGTGTCCTTTGTTCTTTACTTATAGCCCCCAATTTGTGCTCCCTTTCACTTGTGAGTACATAGGTAGGGCAACGTTTGCGGGTGATAAGTGCATTATAACCCCACCTTGCCATGCCCATGCATGTGCTTAAATGGCCATATCCACACGGGCAGGTGATAGCAGTAGCCTTTTCTTGCGTCAGTACCTCTTTCCGTGATCGAGTAATTGCATGCAGTACGGACCGCCAGGTCAAAAAATGTCCGCACCCGAACTGAGTGCGCAGTTGGTTAGCTTTCAGAAGCTTTTGATTCTGGTAGTCAGAGGTCACTTATTTGAACGGCTGAATGGCGCATCAGCTGGCGCGTGTTCATAGACTTAATCTCATCTAAATTCATATCAGAGTTGTTCCATAGAACCTCGACTAGAATATTTCCCTAAGTTAGCCCAGGCTGTGTTGACCGCACGGCTCGCGTCAAAGCGTTTACTACCTCTGACCAAAATACACACTCATCTAACAAGTTCAGTAACTTTTTAGGATCGATGTCATAGTGCAACGGTGATATGTTGTCCTTTATTGTAAGTCGATATTGTGCAAGTTCCTTCCACTTAGCTTTGTAGTCAGAGTCAAATATCTTCTTAATCCAGATAATTTTGAGGCTATCGGCTTGATCTCATGGATCTGGGCCTTGCAAGTTTTCCATGTGAAGATGGTTTTTGAGTACAGCTCATTTTGCTTTGTCTCGCGATCTATTCCAAAATATCTGATAAATTATCGCTTTCATTTTCTTAAAAATCATCCTGCTAACCTCTTCTAATGCTCTCGTGATGCGAAAGACACTTCATCACGTGCACCCTTCCATAGACCGTAATGCTCCGTCCAAATCGTAGGTTCAGGTTTTCTTGCAATCCTATTTGTTCCAGGGTAGTTAAGATCGCATAGATCCTTGCGTGTTGCTGCTAGTTTAACTCCTAAGTAACTTTTTGGTTTTCGCCCCCTGATATGTCTATCTGTGGACAGGTGCTATCAGTGCGGCTGCAATGCTGTCCACCCAAACCCCTCGCGCATTTTTCTTTTCAAGGCCAGGATTGACACATGTATGTACGCGTTGAGGCGTTTAGAGCACCCCTTAAGAGGGATATCTTTATTTCTGTCTCGCCAATGGTGAGCCCCTTGATGCTATTACAGTGACGGATTTTGTGCGCTAACGGTTCAATTGAAATAAGAAAAAGCAGACAACTGAGCGGGCATCCCTGACGAAGGCCCTTAGACATTATGTATGCTGCTGACAACTGTCAGTTTACCTGCACACATCCACTACTATGAGTGATCCCTGTTCGATTATAAAGCATGCTAACCCACTTCTGGATATCGGGTCTGAAATCCAGTGACTGGCGAACACTTCCAATAACCCCAGTCCACAGAATGGTAGGCCTTACGCCAGTCACAGAAAGGCATCATTCCGGGTGTATCACGCATCTGCATATCGCGTTATAACGATAATAAGGCGCATATTTTGCCTGATAAATCTTCCCCTAAGAAAACCAGTCTGGTCTTCGTTTATGATATGATGCATCAGCGCGTTTAGCCTACGAGGAAATGCCTTGGTTGATGTCTTAAAGACAACATTTAAAAGGCTGGTGGGACGAAGTGAGTCCATTTATCTCTTGTTTTTGTCCTTCGGTATAAGAACGGTGGTGCCAGATTTTAGAATATTTGGAATAGCTCCCAGGTTAAACATTTCGAGCAGTGCGGGCAAGGTAATTTTTTCAAGACATCCCAGAACATTTTATAGAACGGCACATTGAATCCGTCTGGTCCCGGAATCGTTCAGGCTCTCAATGGAAGACTGGACGGTTTACGAATCGTTTGAATATTTGAACGAACGATAGGCTCTCACTGAAAAGCGTGCGGTCTTTAACTCAACTGTCAACGGGCACTCACAGTGCTGCGCCAGATTCCTCCACGCAGGTTATGCCGTTAACGAATGGTTCAGGTGCAGCGAGGGCCTCATCAGGGGCGTACAAGATCTGAAAAGAAGCGCGTCTCTCTTCTAACATTTGTTGTGCATCCGCTGATTCATTGCCCTGCTCGGTGAGCTCAAGCTGCATTGCTCTGAGTGTTTATTTGGTTGCTCCCTGTTGTTTCTTTTGTTCAGAGCATGAAAGTATTGTGTGCCCTTCTCTGCAAACTGTCGCCAATTCGTTCTGGATCGGGACATATTGTTTTTACTAAGTGTATCCACAAGTACGTCACGCTTTGCCTATTGCTCCTCTATCGTTTCAGCTGGTAAGTCGCGGTTTAGTTCACCATTTATTCTGACATCTACCTCGCTGAACTTTATTTCGGCAGCTCTTTTCTTGTGGCTAGCGTACTGTATAATACAGCCCTGCAGAACACAAAGGAAGGTGGCCAGCGGAGTTGTCTTTTTAATCGTATCGGACTCGTCTTGAACTATGTCCTCTATTTATGATTTGATCTCCATCACAAACTCATCGACAAGCAAAAACTGTACAATTTCCAGAAAGACCCTCCTCTTGTATTTCCCACAGGAATGAACAGATTACACATCCTGTGATAAGTCGAGTAACCGTTCGCGATCAGAGCCGAAGGCAATGTCTCTTCCATTAAGGATTTTTTGCCAAAGAAAGCCGATCCTTAACTTCCTGGGAGGACTGGATCTATGACAGGCATGTTGCTTTGTGCCTATATTTTAGGTTTTCCATACGTCTATCAGGTCATTTTCAGTCATACTGCGTAACTAGCTGTTTATACCGAGTATGGTTTGATGTATCGCGTCTCACACCTTTTTTGTTATAGTTCATTAACACGCGCCCGGGTGGCCGGCTAAATACCTTCGCTCGGGTGGGGGTTCAGTTTGAACCCGCCCCCCTGAGATCTCGACAACTAAGAAAGCTAGAGATACCAAATTTACAGGGTGTGTTGGACTGTACGTGAACTCACTTAGGGCAAAGTTTCAAGTTCCTAGGTCATGACCTTCGGGTCTAAAAAGGTCAAACAAGGTCAAGTTCCAGGTAGGTCTCCAAAGTGCTCCCAGAACCTAGATAACCGTTTCTAAGCAGAAGATCACATGCTCATTCAAGGTCAGTGACCTTGTTTGACCTTTTGAAAGTCAAGGTAACCAAAATCATGCAAGATCGCTTCGAGTTTTGCATTTGATTAAGCGACAAAGATTGCGCTAGGCAGTATGTTCCTAAAGCAAGATGTTGACCTGGGTCATTTTAGGTCAATGACCTATTCTGACCTGCAAGAAGTCCATGAAAGATGTATAATGCGGTTCCTGCTATCAATAAGTTCGAAATGAGCACCAGAAGCTATCCCATACAGCAAGCCCTAGCGTACAAAACAGGTTGGTTTGGACTTTAGTGTGACCTTCATGCCCGACTTAAGGTCAATGTAATTTGCTTATTCAACTGTTGTGTTGCCTAAGAAAGCATCTCACAGATGCATGGCTTCGTCTAGCACTCCGTTGTTCGATCAGATTGAAGATTTCCCTAGAAATTACCTTCGCTGAAACCATGGCCTGACTTTGATCTGACATAGGTCAGCGACCTTACAAGGTACATCTTAATTTTTGGTGCCAAAGGATCTGCTATTCAATTATCTACAGTATGCAAAATTTGGCACGGCTATGCCCACCGTTCGGAACCATTCTGGAAAAAACCTTGGGGGGGGGGCAATTTGACCATCCGACCACCCGAGCGCGTGTTGAAGTAAACGTTTAAATCCTCCCTATGATGTTATAACCGCTGCTCAATTCATCACAGCGGTCGAGGAAGTTCTTAAAGGGATTGCTGTGTCGTTATTTGGCCAGTACACGCCACCAAGTGTACTGGCCAAATAACTGGTGGCTACGTTAACGTGCCATTAATGATTACCCACAAGGTGACAAACGTCTGTTAGCGCGTTCCCGGGTCTGTTTCCCCCAGGTGGGCCGCCCATGTTGGACCCAGTTGGTTGCCCATGACATGCCCACATGGGATCAAAGCGGGAAGCCCTGATGGGCCCCATATGACTGCCCATCTCGGACCCACATGGGTCCCAGTTGGACATGCTGGTTGAGATTATTCCTTGTACATCATTTGCAGCTGCGTTAAATGAAACGCCGGTGCCGACACCTGGGCTGCCCGAGTAGGACTGGCCAGCATTTAGCCGGGCCCATTTCCACATTCCACATTTAGCCGGGCCCATTTCCACATTCCATTTAGCCGGGCCCATTTCCACATTCCACATTTAGCCGGGCCCATTTCCACATTCCACATTTAGCCGGGCCCATTTCCACATTCCACATTTAGCCGGGCCCATTTCCGTATTCCACATTTAGCCGGGCCACATTCGAGATGTCCCGCGAAGGTGTTTCCTGCTCGTGCGGTGCCTCCCCTCCCCGAGAAGCATGAGTGCGTGTTTGATTAATGTGATAAAATACACGTACTGGATGACTGTCCGTTTGGTGAAGCGTCCCCCGTTCACAACGCTGCAGCAGCTATACCTTGGTGATGGCGATGGCGCTGTTTGGTGAGCACACCCTTTGAATGAGGATACTCGAGACGCGGCTGCTTCCGTTCGATGTTCAAGACTCACAGGGAAGAAGCGACCCACCGGCCGCTTTAGGTCGTATGAACCAGATCAAGTATGTTTGATCCGTTTGGAACGCTTGAAACGGATTGATTGATGTACTGGGGCCAACATGACCGTCTTAGAACACATGAGGTAAGCTGCGGGTGTGTAACCTACTGAGGTCACACCGTCCGCGTTAGGACGTGCCGAGGTCACGCTGACCACGCAAGGACGCGTAGTGCAGGCAGCCAAAGATGTGGCGTTTACAGCGGGACGTGTGGCACGTTCTTGGAGCCTGCGGAGGACACCATGAACACCGTGGGATGCATGTGTTGAGCCTTGTATGCAGCGTGGTAAGCCTCAGGGAATACCTGGGGGCGCTTGGGCCGGGGGTATTGTTCAAAGCTAATGCGGTTACGGAGGGATCTATCGCAAGACTACGCATGAGGTCAACTAAGGAAAAACGCTCGGCAACAATGACGGTTCGTAGCTAGAACATCACGTACTATCCTGCTAAGCTCAGCTGTGGCGTCGAGATTGTCGGTGTTACCTACAAGCTGGTCTGATCTGAGACCGCTGTCACGTTCCATGGGCGGCGTAGAACCACGTGACGCCAAAGGTGAGAACGGTGAGCCTGACTGCGTGGACAAGCTTATGGCGTTGGCGGGATTATTGATTATGGCAAGTGCGGCGGTGTAGTCTACGTCAAATCTCATGATCCCAACTATGATAACATCTATAATCAACAGTGGCGCAGCTTGTTTATTCGGGATATACGCCCAGATAAGGTGTATGTATAGTATGTATACACCCTATCTGGGTGTAATATCCCGAACAGGAACAGATTTCCCGAACAGGGAAATCGTTCATATGGTGCAACAACGGAGAGTCAAACGAAGCCATACATCTCAGAGATGGTTTGTAAGGTAACAAAACAATTGAATTGACAAATTCCATTTGCCTGGGGTCACGTGTGAAGGTCAGACAAAGTTCCAAACCAACCCGTTTTTTACACTAGCGCTTGCTGCACGGGGTAGTTTCTGGTGCTTATTTTGAACCTACTGATGCTAAAAACCGCATTGTACATCTTCTACGGGCTTACTTAGGGCCAGAATGGGTCCCTGACCTAAAATGACCCAGGTCGACATTTTGTACCTGGGAACATACCACCGAGCGTAATCCTGACGCGCTTTGAAATGCAAAATCAAAGCAGTCTTACATGATTTTGGTCATCAAAGCCTTACAAAGATGGAACAAGGTCATTGACGTTAAATGGGCACCAGTGACTTTTTGCTTAATAGCAGGTGTCTAGGTTCACATTAGTTGCATAAGAAGGTCTTAAGACACTTTGGACACCGGTCTGAAGTTTAGCCCTGTTTGGCCTCATTTGACAAGAGGGTCATGACGTAGGAATCCTAAATTTGGACACAAGTGAGTGGTGCGTGCAGACCAACACACCCTGTGAATTTGGCGCATCCAACTCCTTTAGTTTCCAAGATCTCGGAGGGGAGTCACATGGACCCACACACACCCGAGCGCAGGGTATTCAACCGGTCACCCGAGCGTGCGTTAAGGGGGGCTCTGTCAGAACACCTCAAGATAATTTGTAACTTTCTGTCTGAAGCCGTCTACGGCAGCAAATGAACAACGCGAGCCAAAAGTGTTGGGTGGTGCTCCTCTTTGGCAGCTCCTGTGATGGCCACATATCACCAAAAGTCACAGTCATAACATCAACGCTCAAGTTTCATCCTGCTTCAATTCAAGGAATAAATTCCTTGCATTCCGATTTGCATTCTGATGCGATTGACCTATGGAGATGGTACGACGAGGCGTGTAAGTGGCGTATTGGTTTATTGTTTCGTCAAGATCAGATCATTCCGGAACAAGGATGATGTTGTGTATTAAGTTAGTACGACATTTAGATCATTATTTTGGTGTGCTCGATGTATATGTTTCTGGTACGTTTAAAACTGTCATTCGACAATTTTACCAGAATTGACAGGAGGTAATGCTCTTTTAGTTTACTGATTCTGGTGCCAATCCGAGTAGTCCGGTTTTTTGCCGTGACTTCTTCGACCTGCTCTAACTCATCGGTTTCTGGAGCTGCGGCTTAGCGATTTTACCAAAAGAATCAGAAGGTTAAGCCTTATCAGTGTACCCATTTTGGAGCACATTCAAGCAGTCCGATTTTTTCACCTTGGACTTTGGTTGGACAACAGCTCCTTTGTCTTTCAGGCTGCTAGAGATTCAGCTTCGTCAGTGTACCAGCTTTGAGGAAAATCCGAATAGACTGACTCTTGACTTTGAAAACTTTGAGCTGCAAAAAAATTTTGCCTTTGGACCTGCGACCTTGTATTCTTGCCAGAAGGATAAGGGTGCATAAATCTATACGCATGCCAATTTTCAGGCACATTGAAGTGGTACGCGCGAATATGACTGAATCTGGGTCTGATTTGACGCGCGTGTCACGGTGGCCAGTTATTTCACACGGGCGTGATGGTCATACCAACACTGCAACAGCATTTCTGGAAATCGTCGTTTATTATCTTCATCCACGAATCATACACATGAAACAAGCCACTGTCAAGTAACATCGCGTCATCGAATATCATCCAGCTGGCTCGCTTAGTTAGGGTGCCATCGCGCGTCGACACGTGTGGAACAATACATGACAGGACATGCCACCGGCCGGGCACACGGGCACAACATTCCACAGCGGCCACCACAATGCATGCCGACAGTATATGCCATGATCATTTTGCAGCAGGCCACCACAGAAACCCCTGCTGCTAGCTCAATTTGTGGTATACAAAGTTATCAATGCACTGAGGCTAGTGAAGGTTGTGAGCTGCCTGCCGTCCGCCGGGCAGCGGGATGCGATGGCTTGTCGTCCGCTGGGCAGCGGGATGCGATGCTGGCCGGATTTCCGCAGGTCAAGGGAGCACAGCTGGCGTATCCAACCATCAAAAAACGGCCAGTCCTTCACCAGTGCAAATACCGCGCAACGAAAGCAAACAGGGAAAAGGTCCGACAAACTGCTATTCCAAAAAGCCGTTTGTTCCGAACACGATCTCAGGCAAAGACAAAGGTCAGTTGTCTCCCGCCTGGGGGCTCACGACCTCTGGCCACCCATCAACAACACCCGTGCGAGACAGGCTAGACAGGGGACGACTCTGCGTCCGTTGCTCCGTCAGACGTGGCACCAGAACGACACAATCCTAACAGGCCGGCTCTGGCTCCCATGGTGACCGGCCCCCACGCCCCGTCATAAAGCACTGTTCGGCGGCCACCGGCACGGCGTCAGGGAGTATGCCAGGGCACAGGCAGGAGTACAGCAGCACAAAACTAACGCGGTGCGGTCGCCTCGGTTACAATCCCAACGAGTGCGTCACCACAGCGAGACAAGAACAGAGACGGCCGGTCGCGCCGGCACTAGAAAACGAACATGACACGGCACTGACCCGACACGCGTGACCTATCACAGACGGATGGTGCGGCGGCCTACCGGCGAGGGTGATGGTCCGCTGCCAGTCGCCAAATGCCGGGCGAGGCGGCACAGTCAGGCAGGGGGCGCCGCACGCAGAAACGGGCTGCGGGGGGCCTCACTCGAGCCCGAACCCCTCCGCGTTGGCAATGGCGACGGACAGCTTCTGTTTGAGCGTCTCCTTGTCCTTGTATGTTGGCAACACCAGCTGGTTGAAGCACGTGTGCGCCAGAGGCAGCATGTCCTCCTTGTTGGGGTACAATGTGACCTTGAAGGTCATCTCGCCCATGCCACCCACCGGAACTCGGTCACTTCCGGTCACAAAGAGCAGGAAACGCTTCTTCTCCTCGGTGCTGAACTGCTCAAGCGTCTCCCAGAGGTTCCTGCGATAGTAAGACAGGTACGTCCGTGGATGCACCTCAGTAGAACATGGCAAAATATACCCGTCTAATGCCGCCTGATGGCCGTCACTCTAAAAAGGATTACGGGGATATCCATGAAGGAATATGAACTCATGACGTCACCTGGTTACAGCGTCCCGCAATAAACTGTGCTCGACAGACCGATGGCCCGGTGCCATCACCTGAAATACGCCGTGTGGAACGTCCTGAAACATCACAGTCCCTGTACGGCGGCGGGCGAATTGTAGCTGAAATTATGCAGGGGTTTCGAGACAAAAACGAGGATCGAGGGTGAGCTAGCTTGAGCCTCTGTTGTAGGCTGATGGGCTCTACAGAAGTTGACAACGTCAAACGGCAGCGCCGCGGGTCGTAACAGTTACGTACGTAACTCACGCCCTCCATTTACGGACCCGCTTATTGCGGATCCCACTTCACAGTAGTTAGGGGTGGTGTATCACACTAGGTAATTAGCGCGAATATGAATGAGGTCAATAGCATACACGCATAAGTCGCCACCTCAAGAACAATTTGACGCTTCCATCCACAAAAGACGATGAGCATATGCTTTTTGCACTCACCTGCTTCTCCTTTTCTCAGAGTGGCGTCCTAAGTGACGTATGTATTTGAACACCAACTTTTATTGATGGGCAGTGTTTTGCATTCCCAGAACCGAGGTATTTGCAGACATGGTATGCGTATTTACTGCGTAGATGTTAACTGGTCATTTCTACCAACTGACTGCCTCGATTTAAGCTGCCGTCAATTAAAACACCAGTTCGCAGCGAACGCGCCAGGAGCATTTGCAATGACTGTGCTGGGAGCGTTTGCAATGAGTGCTAGGAACATTTGCAATGGCTGTGCTAGGAACGTCCGCAATGAGTGCCAGTAACTTAACGATGGCTGGGCTGGGAGCGTTTGCAATGAGTGCTAGGAATGTTCGCGATGAGTTTGCTGGGAATGTTCGCAATAGACTTGCTAGGAGTGCTCCTCTGCAAACTCGTTCTTCACTTGCTACATAATACTCAATGTTTTGCACCGACTGTATAGCAGGTAGCCCAGCGTATACAGCATCTGCAGCACACAGATGGTTTTGAAACTGAGTCTGCATCGCTCACCTGATGACCTCGTGGTCGGCCGAGTAGCCGTCGTACTCGGTGACCTTCTTCAGCTCGCCGAGATTGATAGTGGGGCAGCCGCACACGACCATCTCCACCTCCTCGGGCCGGAACATCTGGTCAAGACAGAGGGTGCGGCCGGCGCCACCGTCAGCTCCTCACCGGGGTACCGTCCCAGGCCAGCGCGGCTGCGCTCCACCAGCGGCGGCTCGTTCGACGTGTCCCGCTGGCACATAATCGTTCGGAAGGTTCCGCCAGGGCGGATCCAAGATTCATGCCGGGTAATGCCTGGCATGGTCAACCGGGTCGTGCCTCTATACCAAGACGCCCAAACTAGGGCAAAATAACGCATTGCTGAACATTAAAGTAAATCTAAGCAGCTTTTATTTCACAAAGTTCTTATGCACGTTTTTCCAGACCTTGCCCCGCTCCCCCCCCCCCCCCCGCCCAGATGGTGCGCTATGTACGCGTTCTTAAGATCCGGACATGGATAATATATCGTCGCAATACAAGGTTTATTTTGCGGCCTACTCACCAGCAGAGCATTGGAGGCGCCTAGAGTGTGGAATCCGAGATAGAAGGCCCGGACTTGTTCATAGATGGCGGTGTTTAGAATCCAGTCCAGGTAGAGGCGCACATACTCTTCTCTGTTCTCGTTGTTGACCGGCACGTCCTCGCCGTTCTCCCGGAGGTTGATGGTGATGACTTTGCCAAACTCCTCGATGGACACGTGAAAGTTGAGGCAGAGATCATCCTCTACGTTGCCCTCGTACGCCAACAGCTCCTTCAGCCCACGTGCCACCTCCTGTAAAACGAGCAGCGCCAAGTAGGATCGTCACAAAAGATCGACTCGCAGTTTGCCGAATACCTTTTTGTCGACTGCTATACGACAGCCTCCATATTGGCGGCATGCAAAATGTCGACGTGCCAAAAAGTCGAATGGGCAACATGGCGAACTGCAAAAAGGGTGACCTGGAAGAAGGGCGAAATGCCGAAATGTCTACATGTACATGAGTCATGGGTCATGTACAAAGGCATTACATAGCGAACTGCAAAATGGCGTCATACCAAGAAATCGACATGCCGAAATGCCGAACGGTTAAATAGCGAACTGAAAAACCGCGACATGCGCAAGGTCGATATGCACAACTGGCGAACGATTTAATGTCGTCGAGCTGCTTAAGACTCTTGTTTGAACAAATGGCGACAATGGCAAATAGCAACATGTCAAAGCCATGCAAAGCCAACTGGCGACATGAAAAACTTTGAGTGCCAAAGAAAAGATTGGCAGGTTCTCGAGGGCTACATGGAATAAGTAATTTCAGCTCGTTATTTTATGACAGATGCGTCTGGTGACTACGACCAACCAACTGTTCCTGTTCCCTTCCTTCTGCCGGAACAGAAGAAAGAGGGAGACTGATGTTTTGATGATATGCTGAAGTTGTAAATCCGCAGACACACATCAGAAATATATCAATAAAATATTTGTACGACGCGTCTGCAGAGTCCGGACAAAAAGTCGGCTTGCCCTTTGCTGAATGATTTTTGGGGACTCCATGCTTCCAAATTGGGGAAATGTAAAAAAGTCGACAAGCCAAAAAAAAGTCGAATCGGATAATAAGCGAACTGCAAAACAGCGACATGTAAGAATGGCAGCCTGCCAAAATTGCGCACGGCTCAATGAGGAATTGCCAAAAGTGGCGACATACCGCAAAATCAACAAGTCAAAATGGTGACCGGCAAAACGGTCGCATGTAAAAAAGACAGTTTGCCAACTTGGCAAGCGATGAGCTGCGTATAGAAAACGTTCCGTATTTCGAGATGTTGATGCAAGCTTCAAATGTGATAAAAAACATTTCCGCGTGACCATACACCAGCACCAACTCTAACTACAAATATGACCCTTTTATGTTGCGCCATTTAGCCGTCCACTAATATGACGTCAATGTTTTGCTGGGTCGCTATTTTGTAATTTGCCATTAAGCTGTTCGCCAATTTGGCATGCCGAATTTCTAGCATGTCGCCATTTTTCAGCTCACCGTTAAGCTTTTCGCCATTCTGTGGCGTCGATGTTCTTGCATTTTGCCCTTTTGCAGTTAGCCCGTTAGCCGTTTCGACTTTTTGCCGCATCGACTTTTTTACACGTCACCATTCAGCAATCGACAAAGAGTTATCTGCCAAATCGGAACTTCGACTTTTTGTCCTAGAACCCCATTCCTCATTTGAACCAAACTGTACCACGTTCATATCTTTACTTATGCACAAGTCGGCAGGGGCCGGCCGCCAACATAATGTGCACCAGAGCGACTGCACCGGACATGTAGGACTTCGAGGGCTCGCGCTGTCATCTGACAGATGGGCGGAAGGCTTGCAGTGTCATCTGACAGCCGAGCGGAACGCCCGCGGTGTCATCTGACAGCTTGGCTGGGTACCCACGAGTTCACCTGGCCGATCCTTCGAGTACTCACAAGTTGACCTGTCAGCAGGCCAAGGTACTCGTGTACGCGCGAGGTCCCCTAGCAGTCTGGGCCGGACACTCACCGGCATGATCTGCGCCAGGTCGTCCAGGGTGGGGCGTTTAGCAATGCCCACGGCTACGTGCTCCATGGTGGGCACCACTGGCGGGCTGAGCAGCTTCCTACAACACATGCCCGACGTCAGATGACTGGTAGACGCTTTCCCTGAGCACTGAATGATGGTTATGTTTTGTGGTAATTATCATGCAATTTACTGGTTTTCGTGACCTGTCACGTTCGGTGATGAAACAAGTGTCTCTGAGTTGTAAGACAAATATCACCCATAGAACATCAAAGACAATAAAAAAACCAGCTTAACTGCTTCAGCTTTGATGGGATTACATTAAAACGAGTTCACCGAATGCGATCAAACACAGTCAACAGTCGATCGAGTCATAGATATGATGGCAGGCTTTGAACCTGGTCAAATAACCCACATATTTACACAATGTGCTACACCACTGGGAGCCAGCCCGTTATACCATATGTTATGAGCGTCCGGCTCTGCCAACACTGTCAGGTGCTCGACTGAGCCAGCCGGCGCGCTCTGCCGGAGCAGCACGCGCCAGGGTGTGCTCACTTGTAGCAGATGTGTGGGAAGCGCAGGTCCAGGATGATACCGTTGTAGACGGCCAGGCCCATCAGCACGCCGATCAGGTTGTACTCGCGCAGCGAGCCCGAGTGCGTGGTGGAGAACCAGTAGCAGCGCGACTTGGGGTGGTACACGAACATCCCGTAACTCGGCTGCCGGCCGACGAGGACTGTAAGTTCCCAGTAGCGGTGGCACCACTTCAGGTGGTCAACAACAGTGCCATTGGTGTGGTAAACGGACCTGCTGCTAAGCACGACGGCAGGCAGTTGGTGGTCGATGCCTGCGCGAGTTTGGTTGGCACCCGAGCACACTATAGTGCCTCTGGAATCGACGTGCCAAAGTGCCTAACTATTGCGAAACATGTGCCGAAGATGTACTGGAGTGCCAGTTATCCCAAAGTGACGCCGCCTTCTTACACCGGTGTCATCGAGTGCCGCCGGCTATCGCAGACAAGGTCTCGGTAGACTTAACCAGTGCTCAAAAGTAAAACCTTGGCCTCGGTTCTGTCGGTGTGACCATCAGATATGGCGCCGCCCATTGCGTGCCGTCAGTCCCGAGGGGTTTCTGCAAATTCGCGAGGATGACACGATCGATCTAGCGCGGGCAAGTTTTACCCCAGGGACATGGCGGCGCGGACGGTAAGCTATACGACTGGCGACGTTGCGTGGCCGCAGAACGCTGTTTGAAACACGGAGTCGCGTTGCAAAAGGTAACATAGCAGTGGCGCCGTTGTCTCCTGAATGATTTTGGACCGTTGTTCACTCCATCAATCGTCTGCCATTGGCAGTTTTCAGTTACGATGTCATGACATGCAGGTGGATCGTGAGGGCGAGCTGGCACCCTATGGCGACAGGCACCCACACCCCTTGGCAGCAGCAACACGAGACTCCGGAGACGCAGCCAGCCGGCCCGCACCGCTCCACACGACACTCACGTCGAACACCTTGCGGATGATGAGCATGAACCACTCCTTGGTGAGCCCACCCATGTCGAGACCCGGCTCGCCCGAGAACGTCACCTTCAGCTTCTTCTTCAGGTCACGCTGCTTGTTGGCGATCTGAAGCGGGCGGGGTCGGTGTGAGGTCACCTTAAAAAAGTTTAAATAAAAGTGTCGCCGTTGTCACATGTCCTAAAGGACTAGCCATCGGAAGCATCCAGTAGTCAGCCAGCTGCTGCTTGGTTCACTCAATCACATATTACACGTCGCCACATCACATGCTTATGCTCATCCACCACGTTCATCACCGGACCTCCTTGAGCGAGTCGTCCAGCAAGCGCGACCTCCTGACGTGGATGTTGAGGAAGAAGACATCGATCTGCGGCGGCTGATGCCGCGAGACCTTGGCCACCAGGGACCGCCTCGCTGTCAGGATCATCTGCTCCGAGTCCTGCGTGACACACAGCACAGCGGTCAGGGCGAGCTCTCAGAGTACTGTGTGACACACAGCACAGCGGTCAGGGCGAGCTCTCAGAGTTCTGCGTGACACACAACACGGCAGCCAGGGCGGGTTGCACTTGAACTGTTGAACAACGCGCTACACGGATTGAGAACACTTTTCTGGTACATGTGCTCTCAAAGCGCACACGCACGCACACACACACACACACACGCCCGTGCGCCCGCCCGCGCGCACGCATACGCTCACGCCCGCACACAATACATCTCCGTAGTGCCACTACAGAAATTTAAGAAGTGGACGGCGTTTCACTTCCAACCTAACACCAATCATCACCCTTGAAAAGTGATACTTTGGTACTTTGATTCTTAAGCGTGATGCTTTCAAGTTACCAGACAGTTTTCTGATTAGAAATAAACACGTAGAGACTTTGGAAAGCACGGCATTCGGCTGTCCTTTCAGTGCGTGTTCAATGAAGGCTCCAGTGCTCTAATACCGTACGGCGCCAACCGAACAGCGTGCGACCCTGTCTATCTGCGTCATTCTGTCTGGTCATCACGGTCCGTGCTGTTCAATAGATTAATAAATGGTTTATCGCATTTGTTTACAGGTTGCAACCTTGGTGTAACCATGCAGGGTGATCACACAAATTTTGCATGTGATGGACTCGGATTGAAAGTCGCCCGGGTGAATTTTGCATGTGATGGACTCGGATTGAAAGTCGCCCGGGTGAATTTTGCATGTGATGGACTCGGATTGAAAGTCGCCCGGGTGAATTGATTTGAGGCGTGTTCAGCTATAACGATAAGTGAGGGGGGGGGAGGCAGGTAGATGTTGCATATCATGTCCGTCACTCAATCTCGTCGACAATTCCATGTTACCCGTGAGGTATTCTGAACCCGAAGACCCATGTTTGACGAGGCCCTCCGGTGCATGGTTCCCATAACATTTCCTATTCTGAGCTCTGGCCCGTAAATTTCGAGGCATCGATTTTGGCACGAGGAAATCGTTGTTCCATGACCCTGCAGTGAATACGCCCACCAACGCCTTTGACGGCTTGAGTTTGACATTTGCCAAACCTGAAAGGTCACATTTGAACGCCACTAATGCCTGCCCCTCCATGAAAGCCCTCTGTAAAGCCTTCCTGAGACGTCCGTCTGGCAGCACTTTGCATGCCAACTAGTACAAGCCCTAAACAGCTCTGCACTGAAGCCGTAATGTCTTCTCAGCGCCCCCTCCCGCACCCAGTGTCCCCCCGCCCTCGGTTAGCAGACCGTCGACAGCTTGGCGACGTGCACCTTGGTGAGGATGGTGCGCTTGGCGACGATGCTGAGAATGAAGGGGATACTGGCAGTAGGAGAAGCGGTCGGGCCGGTCGGGCGTCTGCCAGTTGGTGTACTCCTGCATCAAGTCGACGTGGTCGAGCGCGTGGTTGTAGAACTCGGTGTAGGGAATCAGAGCCGGGTTGGCTGCGTTGTTGGCCGCGTCTGCGCGACGGGGCGGCGTGGTCAGTAACCCGACTGCAGGCAGCCCGGCTGGATTCGAGACGACGCTCATCATCAGCACAGTAATTGCACAAAGTGGAGTAATCCCTTGAAGTACCACGCTCTTCCACTGAATATCGGCGGCATGCAGCGGCGCGGTAAAATGCCGCAACTATACTCACTATCGCACGCCTCCTAGACCAGACAGACACCAAACAATGATTTCTGGTTTCGGAGCGGAATGGCCGGCTCTCATTTCATTGGCAGTGTGCGCCGTTGAGCCCCCCCGCGACAGGTCGCCGGCCGCGCCTCCGACACCAGCCCCGCCGCGCCGCCGGCGCGTGTACTTACTGATGAGGGCGAGCACCTTGATGGCGGTGGGGATCCACCAGCGCGACTTGTTGAGCGGCGGCAGGGAGGCGTCGGCCGGCGGGAACTGGCGGATCGTGATGAACTGGATCATGTGGGCCACGATCATGCGCAGGCGCGCCGCCTCCAGACTGCGACGACGCGAACGCAGCAGGTTATTGTCGGTGATACCATGTGACACTGTCGGTGTGGCACCATGTGTTATTTCCAGTTTTACACCATGCGACACTATCAGTGCGATGCCATGTGACATTACCAGGGTGACACCATATGACGCTCTCAGGGTGACACCATGTACCGCTGTCAGCGTGATACCGTGTGACACTGTCAGGGTGACACTATGTGTCAGTGCGACACCATGTGCCGCTGTCAGTATGACACCATGTGACATTGTCAGTGTAACACCACGTGCCACTGTCATGGGGACATCCCGCGACACTGTCAGTGTGGAGGGCTGCATGGCCCTGTCACGGCACAATGACGGAGAGGCCAGTGACGAGATCGGAACGGTGCTGCCGACCCCAGACCTGAGACGGCTCCGCGGTCCCGAGTGCGCGGTACTCACCACCTGAACCAGTGCATCAGCAGCTGGTGGTCGCCGTTGGAGAGCGTGGTCAGCTGTCGCAGCAGGTGGGCGAACACCGTGTACGAGCTCTGGGACGCGAACAGCGGCAACTGCACCAGGATGAACAGCGCTCGCACCTCGTCCTTGTGGAACAGTCTGTCCACGAACGCGATGACGGTGAGCAGGCGGGTCAGGCCAGGCCAGGAAAGGCACGGCACGGCAGGGGGCTTCCGACACGGGCTGATCAGACGCAACAAGATGCTTAACTGTGACAAGAGAATGTCGCAAGAATATTCGCCGGATGACATCGAAAAAATATGCTGTTGGTGACATGTACCGACAGATGAATACACTTTTTTTGCGCGGCAGCTGATATACCCAAAGCTGACGACCCTAGCGGAAAAAACATATATCTTCTCATCGCGGAACATACATTTTGCCCGATGAATGAAAAACAGAGTGGTCGCATGAACTATTTGATCTATTGATATCATAATTTGGACCAGTGTTCGCTTGGTTGAGCTTGTCGCGTATTCGGTGTGTCGTTTTTTACCTCGTTCTCGAGATTGCTTGTAAAAGAGTAATGGTGACGAGCGTGACGCTGAAACATCAAGTTGTCCAAAACAAGACCATAAAACACGTTGATTATGTCCATCAAGCGATTATTTGGTCCCTGGCACTCACGTTGTGTGCCATGTACTGATAATAGTACTGCGCAACGTGGTTACAGATTTGCACAATCATTACATATTCATTTCTATTTATTACATTTATCTATTTTCTGACTATTGCAACTTTACAGATTATTACGCAATACGATTATTGCTGTTCCGTGAGGTCAAAAGTCGCCCACGGCACGCCAAGATGTTGATCCGAACGCAGCAACGGTGTACCCCGGACGGTGCGGTATGGTTAAGCGTTAGTTGAAGAGAGCTTCGTTTCGACGGTGATGATGAATCAACATCACTTTGAAGATTGCTGGCGTACAAAAAAACCGCAATTTTTAAAGTATGGCAGTGAGAGTTACGCAATATATATATATATATATATATATATATATATATATGTATATATATATATATATATATATAATTAATTATTTGGTATTGTTATATTAGTTATATATAGTATTGTTAAAGACCTTGGCGTAGGTACATTTATTCAGCTCCTTTTGCACTGTGCGCATTTAATAAAGAAGAAATTCAAAAAGCTTACTAACTGCGCCTACGCTGAGTTCTTTAACAGCACTTGTATAGAGGGCAGTTCGCTGCCTACACATATGGATATATATATATATATATATATATATATATATATATATATATACATGTAGTGGATGGAGCATCCTCAAATAATTTAGTAGAAGCAAAAAAATTAATCATCAGGACAACAGTACCTATCATTTATGTCTTAATCGGTCATCGTTCAGGTATGCGTTGGTATCATCATCGGGATATCACATACACGATGAAGAAACAAGGCTAATAATGCAATACTCTGATGACGATGCCTAAGCGGACCGAAACGTTGATCGATTGAGGCATAAATGGCAGCGAATGCTGTCCTGGCGATTGTTTTTTGCATATACTACAAACATTTGGGAAGGGAGAGAGGCTTGGTTTGATTCGAATACTAAAGTTGTATATTTCAGTCTCCACTTTTGCTACGGCTTCACGACATTACAACGTTACGAGCTCTGGGCTAACGAGAGCATTCCGCTGGTATCCCAGCTCTGGTTTGGTAAGCTTCAAGCTCTTTCGGACATAATGGGCTGTTTCAGAGCTTTTGGATTCAAGAGAGTGGTAAGAGGTGAAGTATACTGCAGTCACATGTGATGCCACCGCTACTGAGCATTCCACCGCACGCGGAACCGACTTCGGGTGCGTGCAGCGGTTCGGGAGGGCCTCGCTCCAGGGCCGACGCGAGGCCGACTGAGGCCGATTCATGAATCACGGCCGTGGCAAGCTCCCGGTGCCGGGCAAGCTCCCGGTGAGGCAGGACGCCCCGAGGTTTCAGGACAGAGCGAGGGTTGAAAGAAACGGGACGGAGGCGAGTTGAAATAAGCAGCGAAGAGTTCAGCAACATGCGGCTGGCCAGCACACATTTGCTTTTTTCGGTTATGCAATCAGCTGCAAATGCGCTGATATTAGTTCATCAAGAGGCCTCATGATTTGCGAGTGACCAAAGCATTTACCTACGCGGAACAATCTTTTAATTGGTTTCTTTGCTTTCAGGTTAGAGCTGTTTCGTCCAGTGATAGTCATATGAGAACTGTATGCTCAAGGGAAGAGGTACGCGGTGAAGTCTGTGCTTGTTTGAAGTTTGTGCGGGCTCTCGGGGGAGGGGGGGGGGGGGGGTTACCACCAGGACATGCTGTAAGCCAGCTGTCACCTGACTGCCGCGGTTCGCCTCGGTGAGACCGGCGGCGCCGTGGGGATTCAGAATGGCCAACTGGGCGAGCACAGAAAGGCTCACTGGTTGGAACGTTGGTAATCGTACTATGATGCTGATTCGCCACTGCCTTCGCTACGAGGCTCACCTGGCCGACATCACGCCAGTGCATACCATCACGTCTCGTTGACATGCCGAGATACCTCGGCCGACTTAACACGTGTGAGGTTTGACCAGGACGATGGTCTGAGCAAGAAGTTCTTTGTGGTAGTGGCGTGTCGTTTCAATCATTCCGTGTGACTGACTTTCGACATACCGTAACCACAACGTGTGTAATGGCGTGGTGCCAGCTAAATTTAGCATATGGATTTCAATGCAGACGATTACGAACGATTACTCGCTGACAGTAAAATTGTTTGACATCGCATCCAGCGACGGCGGGATGCGGGCACGCTACCACGCGCGGAGCTCGTGCAGTGAGCCACCAACCTTTTCTTCTCTTGCAGGAGGGCGTTGATAACGGACTTGAGGACGGACTTCTGCACGATCGAGGGCTGCAAAGCCAGAACGACCATGAGACAACGCAGCCGAAGTGCAGGGCTGAGGCGACCGTCCATGCGACGCCATCAGTAGAAGCGCCACGACCTGGCAGCAGGCTGCTGAGCACTGCATAACGCAGAGCTCCACCGCGCAAAGTAGGCCCCACCGCGTGACCCACTGCGACGCTTTTCGTTCTGATTGCCCTCGTAAGCACAACACCAGCACGATCATGACGGTGTCGTTTCAGTGCCCTGCGTTTGACAGAAAAGTGACTGCTCGTCTGTGCTTACTCCGCTTCCGCTAGACTGATGCCTGCCCTGACTAACGCCGGTGAAGTTTCATTTTGACGACGGCCTGGAATTGATTTAAGGTGGCACCGTTCCGATTCAAGGCCACGCGGCCTAAATCCCAAATCGTTTCTAGGCACCATTTGCGGTGGTGACAGGTAGCCCCGTAAAATACATGTGTTCCACATGTGTCCCATAATGTGGGTGGCATGGGGGCATTACTGGAATATATTTTCAATAGAAATACCATGAATACGTGCTATATTTATTGATATATAACCACCAGAGTTGGGATATCAACTGCGTGTTAAGGTTCTTATTGCATTGTGTCAGAGGTGACTCTTGCCCGATGCACTCATTTCGGGCGCAAGTTTGAATAGAATGAAACCCGCATTGGCGTCACCAAATCCAGTGGAGTGATGTTTGATGCTTACACATGGATCAAGCACAAGTCTCTGTCGCGGCATATGCCTGTATTCTGTAAAGGTCCGGCAAAGGAAACGAATAAAGTGCGTTTTGCATAGATGAAACTGCGTTAGTGTATACCAACGCATGCTTCGTTAGACGTAAACCGGCATAACCCTCATAGGACAGATCATCATTCATGCCGATTGTATGAACGCATTCAGCACCCTTGTATGCACTGTGTGGCGGTCGGCCAATTTTGGAAGCAAGGCTAGGAACGGTCTCACTCACCATAGATTTGAGCGAGTCGTGAACGGCGTACAGAAACTCCATTTTAAGCTCGGGGCTATCCACGTTGGCTCCATCGCGTTCCGTATCCTCCTGAAACCCAACAGTCAGGGCTGGCTCAGTGGTCCGCATGTGGACGAGGCTGGCTCAGTACGCGTCGCGCCGGCGTGTGGGCCGAGTACACCTCGTGTGGACAGATTGGCCAGGCATGTGGACGGCGTTGGCTCAGCACGCGTTGTGTGCACGAGAGTGGCTCAGAGTCATACCGTAGAGTCATTCCTAATCGCAGGGAAGTCCGGCTCAGTGCACATCGTATAGATGAGGCTGATTCAATACACCTCGCGTGGACGAGTCAAGCCCAGCTCCCGTGCTGGGACGAGCCCAGCTCAGCACCGGCATGTGGACGGGCTCGTGCAGCATCCGCGAGTGAACTTGACTGGTCCAGTATTCACACGCAGTCGAGCCTAGTCTGGCCTCCGCGTGTGGACAATGCCGACGGACATCACGCATGTGACCGACGCTGCCAAGTACCCGACACGCGGCCAAGGCCGGGTCGATGTCTCGCCGCCCAAAGCCAGACGGTTCATGGCCGGCCATCAGCTAATTGGCGCGCCGCCGACCATGCCCAGACCGGCGCCTAAGCCCACCGGCATGGCGTGAGTCGCTCGGACCGGGGCCTGGTGTCGACGTCTGGTGCCGTGCGGGCCGAGCGTGCAGATTGCACCCGGCTACGCGGCGCATGGTGCCCGCCCCTCTCCGGCCCCTCGAGCGTACCCGATGAACCGACCTCCTGTCAACAACCCCGCCTGCGGCTGGCCGCCTTCGAAAGGCCGCCGCCGGCTCGATGGCTCCAGCCGGCGGCAGGTGCCGTAGCCTGCATGTGACCCTCAACAAAGCACGGTCAGTCAATACCGTATGGAAACCGGCACCGAGCGCCCCCTCCCCTCCCCCTCCCTCGCGGCGCCCGCTCCGGGAGGTACGGCGCGACGGGAGGTGGTCAGCACCTGGTCGGCCCCGTTAAGGCGGGCACCGTGTCTGGGGCGGCAGAGCCTGGCGCTCCGCTGAAGCGGGCACCTTGTCCGGAATGGCAGAGCCTGGTGCTCCGCCGAGGCGGGCACCGTTTCCGGGGCGGCAGAGCCTGGCGCTCCGCTCAGGCGGGCGCCGTGTCTGGGATGGCAGAGCCTGGTGCTCCGCCGGGGCGGGCACCGTTTCCGGGGCGTCAGAGCCTGGTGCTCCGCTGAGGCGGGCACCGTGTCTGGGACGGCAGAGCCTGGCGCTCCGCTGAGGCGGGCGCCGTGTCTGGGGCGGCAGAGCCTGGCGCTCCGTTGAGGCGGGCACCGTGTCCGGGATGGCAGAGCCTGGTGCTCCGTTGAGGCGGGCACCGTGTCCGGGATGGCAGAGCCTGGTGCTCCGTTGAGGCGGGCACCGTGTCCGGGATGGCAGAGCCTGGTGCTCCGTTGAGGCGGGCACCGTGTCCGGGATGGCAGAGCCTGGTGCTCCGTTGAGGCGGGCACCGTGTCCGGGGCGGCCGAGCCTGGCGCTCCGCTGAGGCAGGCACCGTGCCCGGGACAGCAGAGCCTGGCCACTGGCGAGGAGGCACTCACTCGAGCCGCGAGGATGCGGCAAGCAATTGGGTGATTCGATGGCTCGTACTGAGCCGGTGGGAGCGGCGGATCTTAATGTTCACATTCATACGTATACGTTTATGTTTATGAGATATACACACATCTCAATACGCACAGAATGGATAATCCAAGCTCGATGCACTTATTATTGCACAATGCTTACGTTACAGTTGACAAAAATAACGACGCTCAGACTGTGCCGCGTTGTATTCCACACGCCGGGCCCAGCTCTTGGAGCTGAGAGCACTCCCCAGTACCTACAGTGGATCTAGGGATGGGAGAGAATAGAGCTCCCCAGTGCCTACACTGGATCTAGAGATGAGAGAAGAAAGCGTTCCCAGTAGCCACACTGGATCTAGAGATCGGACAGGATGGCGCTACCCAGCACCTACATTGGATCTAGAGATGAGGGAGGGGGTGGGGGTGGAGGGGGGGGGATGCGCTCTCTGGTGTTTTAACCAGATCAAGATATAGGAGAGAATGCCCTCTCTTGCATCTGCACGGGATCTAAATAATATTGGAGAGGACAGCGTTCCCCTGAGTCATTACGGTATATGAATGTGGCAGGAAATATGCTCCATTCTACAAGTGGGCAGACATTGGCTGGACTTTGATGGCGTAACACGTTGAACTATGCAATGATTTGGGAGCTGACAACGCTCTCCTGCACACGTGGTCAGGGTGTGGGAGGCGAAAAAATTCCGGTGCGCGACGTCCAGAATTCGGATTTGTATACTGACGCCTTGCACATTGGTTCGAGCTCCCGGAAGCGGAACCGATCCATTGTGTAACGGACAAGGCATTTCAACAACAGCAGTTCAGGCTTTGCGAGGTATATATATATATATATATATATATATATATATATATATATATATATATAAACAACTTAGAAAACCCGACCACCTAAAATGCACCAAAGTATTGTATCGATTCAAATGCAATATCGAAGGTTGTAAGCTTCGTTCCACACCACAACATTGATGTAGCCACGACACTCACGTTGCCTGGCAATGCACCTGCGTGACAGGGCACCTCCGGGCCACATGCGACACGAGCATGGCAAGTCGTTGACACGACAACAATTGACGGAAAATACTGGCATTCTTCAGCCGTGCAATGGTAGAGGGCGCCTTCAAATCCGGGAAAGCATATGTCTTAACGAAACTCTCTCCATCCCAAAACAAATTCCTACACAACCCTTGATCCGTTAGGTGGTGGACGGTGAGTATTATATATGTGACTGTGGTAACGCGCTCGTGCCTTTGTAGTGTTCCCATGTTGGGTGCATTTTATCTGTATCAAAGTGATTCTATCTTACTTCGATTGGCCATGCTTCATTTGTCTACTCTGCACTAAAGTTCCCAATAACACATATTGGGAAAATGCACCGCAAAGCTTGTGAAGGTGCATGAGACGGAGCCATTTGAATTGTGCCAGTTTCCCCAAATCTACTACAAGCTGTCATGCTCCTGGACAGGCAACACCGCCGAGCCCAGTTCCCGCTAATAAAGCAGGGATGAGATTTGAATGGGTCTAGAATTGCAAGATAGCGTCGTGTGGAAACACCGGACGACTGATGCGGCAGTGATCTCGGCGTTCCTCACTAGGCGGCGTGACCCAGCGGTATCAGCCGGTCCGTTTCCGGCAGCCAGGAGGATCATTCTAGGAGCTTCACTGGGCTACGCCCATTTTCCCTACAGTTAAGATGTCCAGATATCGAGGAACTCACAGTGTACGGTTTTACGTAACATAAACAAAGAAGCGCTTGGGCCTCTGGCTTTTCTGCACTGTGAGTTGGGAGTTCTTATTCCGACAATAAATCGACCTTGTACGTACGTTGGTTACATCGTTATCAAGGAAGCATTTGATATATCATCAAAACTCGATAGATTTTCGTGTATGCTAGAACAAGAACTTTCGGCTCACAGTTTAACCCATATGGAACACAGCCCATCTGTGATAAACCATGGAGAGTTGAACTTGGATGGAGGGTAACCGGGGTTGAAAGTCATTCATACCTGACAGCCGAAAGCCTATCTCTTCTTTCTTGAGATCTTTTATCTCTATCTTAAGATCTCTTCATCCTTGCGGATAGCACGCCTTTTTAGCCTTTTAGATAGCACCGATCGTTTCGAGAAGTCCCAGAAAAGAAATCAGGTTAATAACAAACTAAATTGTAAGTATCATGCTACAACTCAAAGTCCCGGTTGAAAGGAGCTTACTTCGAGGAATCGATTATACCCCAAGATGATTTCGTCGCTGTAAAGTTCAAGAACGCGCAACTCCATTTCCATACCATAAATATCAAACTCTACGCCATTCCACTGCTGTAGCCAACTGCCCACGCACATCCCATGACCTGGCGATAAAGTCGGCAGTAAACTGGAGCGAGGTCACTGCTGCCATCGACGGTAGCCAGAAAGCTGAGCAGGTGACCCTCACAGTGCGTCGCGAGTATTAAATGCCGGCATGGCTGTACAGGGCGTAAGGTATCCGATTGACTAAGGTAGTTTTTTATAAATTTGGTCCGAATCCTTTGAATGGATGGATTTCTGGGATCAGCGCTCACGCTAAGCAGTGCTTGTTGTGTGAGCCCTGACCCCCACCATCCGATCGCGCAGTTCCAGGCAACGGCAGAATTTAGTGGCGAAAGCTTAACGTGCCGCAATGCTCGGCACGGTCCGTCCTGCCCTCTGACGTCAACTGACCTTTAGCGCGACCGCTGCCACCGGCCGCAGGCCATACCTGCCAAAGGCAAATAGCGAGCGCCCTAAAGCGATTCGAACCCATCCCGCCACGGATGGGTGGGTCGGAATGCAGGCGCTCTAACCAACTGAGCCACCGGGGCGGACAAAGTCCCGTTCCATTGCAATTCGCCTGTTCCGACGCATCCGTTCAACACCTTCGGTGGCTTTTCCAGCCTCATGACGCCAGACCCATGATTCCCTCAATGGAAGGCGCGTGCGCCCGGCAAACACATTTCACCATTTGTTCGTCTGGTCGGCCGCAGAAAATGCCGCCATTTCGTTGCGACCTTCCTTCAGCGGAAGCCAACGCCGACGTAAAACGCTTGGAATGACGCCTGGTGACGTCGCAGCAGCGATCGATGGTGGTCAGGTGCAGGCCCTGACGTGGCTGGAGGAATGTGACCTAGGGCGCCACTGCGCCGCGGCAGGACGTTGCTGACGCCTGGTCGGCACCAGGCGCCGACGGGCGGAGCCGCCCAGAATGCCTTGTGATGGGTTGGACGTCGCGGAAATTAGGCCTGACCGCCCATAAATCGGCACAATCGATGGGCCGTGGTCATCGGGGGCGGGCTCCCGCGCAGGCAGTCGTCTCTTCGATGTTCAGTGGACGGTTCAGCTCCGTTCCCTGGTCGTTTGCCACGAGGTGGCAACATGCTCGCAACCCAGCGGGAGCTCACCAAGAGCTGAGGGCACAAATTTGTTTGAGTCCATTTCATCTGCAATGCTATGGTGCTAAAGTCAACTTCTTATCCAAATTTCGACCAGTGAGTGGTAGGTTTTGCCAACAATGAGAGGGGGCCGCTGCCCTGCATCCCCCTCCCCCGCGACCGTTTGGCGGTTGGGCAGTCCTTGGTCGACACGCAGTGCGGTGGGGGTGCCTCCACTCAGGGGCGCAGCCAGAGCCTTGCCAAGGGGGGCGCAGGGTTGAAAAATACCCCCAAATCGCATGTCAGTCCCTCAGTTATGTCAGGGACCCCGGAAATTGCAAACTGCGGACCCCGGCCTCGTTTCTGGTTGGGTAGTGGGTCTCAGGGGCTCAGATGGACGTGGAGTCGACTGCTCGGTGTTCGTAGTTCCTGCCGACTTAGATACCTGCATTGTCTCAGGGATTCCTCGCACGGTGCAAGAGGACCTCTGACTGATATTCCAGGTCGCTACCCTACGGGCCGCGATTCTTTATGTGACCTACAGCTAGTCCTTCGGGTCGTTATGCCCTCCAACCGGGCTTTTGATCGTCGCTTTCGTTGGCCACCCAGGCCCCTTTTCGGGTCTCATCAAACACTTTCTTTGGATCTGCACGGGGTCCCTGCCAGCATAGAACTCTCTGTTAGACACTGTGGCCCATAACAGATACAAGGCCCCAGGCCAGTGTAAATCATTGGGTCCGGCTTTGAAACTGATTGGGAAGTGGGCCCTCAGGCCCATACCGACAGGGAGCCGACTGTGCCGTACTGGCAATGCCTGACAAACAGACAGGCCCATATCGACTCAGGTGGTTCCCGATCGACGCAAAGGGACCTCTGATCGTTACTTGAAGGTCCGTCTTTGCAGGTCGGGCCCCTGAATAAGAATCCGACCAGCCGTTCATGTCCTTAAACCCCCAGTCGGGCCCCTGATCGTCGGACCCGCGGGCCCTCCAGACTCTTCAGGCCTCCTCGAACATTGCCTCTGGCCGACTCGGGGCCCCTTGACAGCACAGGGATCCTACTAGGTGCTGTAGGGCCCCGAATGTTATAGATCGCTGGCTCCGGCTTTGCCCCTGCTTGGGAAATGGGCCCTCGGGTACATGCCAACACGGAGCCGACTGCGCGTTACTGGTAGAGTCTGACCGAAATATAGGCCCTTATCGACTCAGTGGGCCCCTGATCAGCGCGCGGGGCCCACTGGCTGTCATGGGAGTGCCCAGCCCTGATGGCCGGGGCCCCTGAATGAGACCTGCGGCTGGCTTTTTGGGCCTTTCGAGTCCTCAAATCGGGCCCTTAATCGCAGGTTTCGAGGGGCCCTCGGACCCCCGGAACCAAAGGGGGGGGGGGGGAGACACGTGCACTCTGTGCCTCCCTGTCTGCGCTGCTGTCTGCACTTTCCTTGCCTGTCGTTCTGAATGGCGACCACGGTATGCATTATGGCTTACAAACATGCTGTCGCTTACCAGTTGAAAACCGCAGCAACTTTCTCTCCGCAAAATTGCATCCTGGAATAACGCGAAATGAAGCGAGCGACAGTGGAGCCGCCGTGGATTTTTCCATCATAAGATAACATAAGGGAAAAAGTGGCAACCTGGTAAGAATCCCCTCACCTTGAAGGCGGCACAGATGTCAACAAAGCTTTCGAATATTGTCCGAAGGTACGTCGACACTTCTGCGTAGTTCTCCGACTCCCGAGCTCGTTGAACATCCGTCCTGTAAGAGCACGCATCACAGAATGAACATCCGTCCTGTAAGAGCGCGCATCACAGAATGTGATGCGAAATTGAAGTGCGTCTTACGATGACGTGAGCCCAGTCACGAAGGGAAGCAACGTCCGGTGGTATTCAATAGTTAGCACAATAAAGTCATTTCAACAGGAAGGCAAATCTTGGGTACGACCACAGTGTTTGTATTGAATCAACCTCCAAATCTGGTGCCACTGCACCCAGTTAGGCACAGAATCATGCTGATTTAAATGCTTTTTACCTCTTAGGAATCGTCATGACCCCACCAAACTCAGTTAAGATCCTCCTTCGTGCCAGCATGTCTTTCTGAGGGGTGGGGGGGGGGGGGGGGGGAGGGCACGATTGCACCATACAGGCCCCTGAGGCGAGCGGCGGGTGCTGTCCCGGAGCGGCAGATGGCGCGGCCCGGCACCGGCCGCCCAACCGCGCCGCAATTGTCGCCATCGATTGCGCGCCCGTCGACGGAAGTATGCCGGCTGGCCGGCACGCGGTGTTGATTTCCGATAGGTTGCGGCGCCGCACAGTGCGTGCCGCTCGAGCGATTTACCAATGAGCGACCACGTCCTGCCCGCATCACATTGGCACAGGAAAATCGAACCTGGTGTGTGTGGACAGAGCGATGTCGATATATCCCGCATTTATGAACCCTGTGCGCGTCCCGAGTCCAGGGGCCGTCGGAGCAAAAGCAAGAGCAAAGGAACAAGAGATCAAGAACCAGTGCACTACAACAGGTCAGTGACCAGGATGGCTGATATTGCATGGTCTTCACTTTGGTATTTTTATACTACGCTCAAGCATAGAGTGCTTGTAAGGCTTCCAATGCAGGGAAATCATTTTTCCTAGTATTCGTAACTCATAAATTACAGTCGTCCGATTAGTTTGATGTGTTTTTATCAGTTTTAGATCTTTCACTGCTTACAGTTAACCGCTTCGATCATTCTTAACGGTATCTCAACATTGTCGTCGCAGGCAAAGCTACACAACGGGCAATAGCTTGCTTCAATTTGCCCCAAGCGACCAACGTCCCTCTCAGCGGCGTAACTGAGTGAGCGCTCCTGAATAGTAGATAGGTACACAAATTTATAATGCGAACCACGCGATTCCAATGCGTGAAAACCACTGGCTGGCCGTGCCACGTCATTTAGATTACTTCATCAATGACCACGCGCTAAAAAATGGACATTCTAGCGGAGCTGCCGTCTTGAGCCACTGCCACCGCCACGTCGCATATTCACCAGGCGCATGGGCTAGTTTGCGCCGGATCCAGGCCACCAAGGGCCGTGTGTGCTCTGTGTGTGCTCAGTGGTTCGCTTCCGACGGCGCCGACGGTGCGCCGTTTTGTGTACGGTGAGACAAACGAGCCTGGTGGCAGACCCCCGCGGACCACGGCCGGCGCCGGCACGGTGTGCGGACAACACCTGATCGACCCGAGGGGGTTTGGAGGCGTGGTGCCACTGCCACGCGCCACGGTATGCCACTGTCACGGGCAGAGCGCCACTGGTCCCCGCATGCCGGTGGGTCACCAGTGGACGGCGAGCGACGCCGTTGCGTCACCCGCGGACGGGAGAGCGACGCCGTTGCGTCACCCGCGGACGGAGAACAATGCCGTTGCGTCACCCGCGGACGGAGAGCGACACCGTTGCGTCACCCACGGACGGAGAGCGACACCGTTGCGTCACCCGCGGACGGAGAGCGGCACCGGTGCGTCACCGGTGGACAGAGGGCGACGCCGTTGCGTCACCCGCGGACGGAGAGCGACACCGTTGCGTCACCCGCGGACGGAGAGCGGCACTGGTGCGTCACCGGTGGACAGAGGGCGGCGCCGGTGCGTCACCGGTGGACGGAGAGCGGCGCCGGTGCGTCACCGGTGGACAGAGAGCGGCGCCGGTGCGTCACTGGTGGACGGAGGGCGGCGGGGCGATCGCTAGCTCATGGAGGGCTCCCCTCAAAGCGGCGGTAAAGGTGGAAACGTCAGCAAGAAACAACGAGTTCAAACGGTGGGAGCCTCGGAAGAGCTGTGAATGAAATCGTGCGGTTGATTGATCGTTGGAATCTGGGGTGCATTCGTGAGCAAGCTGCTCGTATCTTTACCTACGAAGCCCTAGCTATGTTCTAGCGCAGCTTTTGCTCGACTGAGAATCTACAGAGGCGTTACCCTGGCCGCAAAATAGAAGCAGGCGTTTTCTAATATATGGACCAACAAGTCCCCAAAAAGTGAGTTAAATATGGACCAACAAGTTTCCAGAAAGTGAGTCAAATATGGACCAACAATTCTCCAGAAAGTGAGTCAAATAGAAACAGGCGCCTTCTAACACATGGACCAACAAGTCTCCAGAAAGTGAGTCAAATAGCGAGTTCAGGCAGCGGATCCAACAGTAATCAAAAGCCGGAGCAATCACGGGACTAACCTGGAAATCATGGCCTCTCTTTGTAGGGGCAGAAACTGTCGGCGTGGGGTTTCCACGCGCTTCAGTCCCAGTGCCAATGCCGGCGTAACGGACCACAATATACGTAAGACGGTCGGCTCAATTTTACCGCAGCCCAGGAATTGTTTTCACTTGCGGCTTGATCTTGCTTAATCTTTTCTAAAACACTCGTTACAGTCCTTTGGAAAACTTAGTTGCTTTACAATAATGCCCCAAGTAGGGGAACATGTCCTTTTCCCATTCGTTGGAAGTTAACTCTGTGCTGGGCTTGACATCTGCCCTGTAGCATCCTAGTTAGCATCGTTCACAGCAGCGCCCACCACGTGGCATGGACTACCATCACATCCTGAATACCCAGACCGTGAGAGCGTGACGGCTGCAGCTCCACAGAGCGCTGCACACCTTATACGTACGTTGGGTAGGCGGCGCGACCAACCACCTAGCGACAGACAGGCCGTGCACCCCCTCGTTGGCGGCGCCCGTGACAACAGCCCGGCTCCAGGTGTAGCTTCTCCCATGCACCAGAAAGTACCCGAAAGGCAAGCAGCTTCCCACGCACCAGAAAGGCTGGAAGCTGTTAACGCTGATGAAGATGGGGAGGCGGACACCGACAAATACCCCCAATGGACGCATCAGGGCGTGTCCCTTGAGTACACATCGAGGTGCACGTTGGGCAGGGTTGAAGCATTGGGTGGCACGACGCTGGGCCGACTGCACTGCACGTGCGTTTCGTTCGGGTACGAGAAATGTAGACGATTCGCCATTGAATATGCTGTGAGCCTGAAGCATCAGCCTACCCGGTGCTAACCCCGCTCGGAGTTGTTGATCCGTTCCTACCATGCTGCTACTGTGCCAGTTTTCTGTCTACCCTGCCCCGCCCTCTGTCCCTCCGGCCGCGTGGACGGGGCCCACTCACATGAACTCCTCGCGGCGCTTCTGGTGGACGGGGTAGAGTGGACGGCGCAGCCCCTCGCTGCCCGTGGACGAGGCCAGCAGCGACTCGATGCTCCGGGAAGAACGGATCGAGTTGGCTGTGCTGGTCCGGCTCCGAGACGTCCGAGGCGGCGGCGTAGGCTGCGGGAACGACGTTTCAGGTCAGATGAGGCTAGCTCAGGCTAGCTCCAATAGGCTCAGATCAGGCCACACAAGCTCACGTCAGTTAAGGTCACAGCACAAGTCAGTCGGCAGCAGTGCAGATCAGCTCACAACAGGTCGGATGAAGTCAGGCCAGCGCAGGGCAGCAGACTTCAAGTCAGGTCATATCAGGGATACAGGAAGCCTTTGCAGAATTCAGTATCACTGGCGTTTACTCAAGAGAAGACCCAGAACGCGCAAACCAATGTCTACTATTGGAGAGAAGCTCACTGCACTGTCCTCATGACTTCAGCTAAGACATCACAAATTCAAATCGTCATGCTCGCTGGCAGCGTGCAGAAATGCAGTCCAAGTTGCAATTCTTCGAGCGGAGCAAAACTGCATCACAAGCTCTCTAGGAGGAACACTCAAAAGCCAAACCCTACGCCGCAGGCACCCACCTGGAAAATTTTAGCCCCCCCCCCCCTCGACACGCCGGTCAGCCCATCCCCAATGTGGCTCCGTGTGCGGTGCGTGGGGGAGCCGCCGACTTACAATGGGCGGCAGGGCTGCGGTACAGATAACGCTGGCCATGGCCAGCGGAGAGAGGTTGACGCCCAGGTGGGAGAGCAGGGCAGCACTGATGGCTGTCGGGCCGCGGCCCATCTGCGTCTGCCGGCAACGCCGTCCGACAGCGGTCACGGCGGTTCAGCGAGGTGCAGTCAGTAGGCAGTGTGGATTCAGCAGGAATCAGCTAGCGGTCACAGAGGGTTCAGCGAGGATCGGTCGGCATTCAGGGAGGATCCAGCAGGGACCAGCCAGCGGTCAGAGCGGATTCAGCGAGGAGCAGTCAGTAGTCAGTGTGGATCGAGCGGGAATCAGCCAGCGGTCAGAGAGGGTTCAGCGAGGATCTGTCGGCATTCAGGGAGGATCCAACAGGAACCAGCCATTGGTCAGAGAGGGTTCAGCGAGGATCTGTCGGCAGTCAGGGAGGATCGAGCGGGAATCAGCCAGCGGTCAGAGAGGGTTCAGCGAGGATCTGTCGGCATTCAGGGAGGATCCAGCAGGAACCAGCCAGTGGTCAGAGGGGATCCAGTAGGAGTCAGCCATCGATCAGAGAGAATCCAGCAGGAATTAGTCAGCGGTCCGAGGAGCCAGCGGGGCTCAGGCAGCGGTCAGGGAATGACCAGCGTGGCTGAGACGGTGGTCGGGGAGTGGCCAGCGTGGCTGAGCCGGTGGTCGGGGAGTGTCCAGCGGGGCTCAGCCGGTGGTCAGGGAATGATTAGCCGGGTTCAACCAGTGGTCGGGGCGGCGGAGCCGGTGATCGGGGAGTGTCCAGCGGGGCTCAGCCAGTGGTCAGGGAGTGTCCAGCGGGGCTCAGCCAGTGGTCAGGGAGTGTCCAGCGGGGCTCAGTTACCTTCGGGGTCACCGGGGACGGATAAACGTCAAGCATTTTACAAAAGGCTCCCATGGGTCATGTGGATACCATATGATAGTTCAAGTTGATGCCTGCTGAAGAAATGATATGGGACTAGGTAGATCCATGCCTAAGGTTAACTCGCAAACTCAGATGGGAGTATTATCCAGGCAGGGGTTCACAGCAGGATGGGATACATGGTTCAATCCAAGCAGGGTTCAGCAGGTTATAACTGTGAAACCCGGTCCATATAGTGGACTGAGCTTTTTGGACACCATTTAACCCCAGTCAATGGTGCTCTCACTATTAACAAAATATAACGAAGCCGCCTCGTTACCGAGAAGTCTTAGACAACTGCCCTCCATCCATTTATGTACCCAACTTCAAATGGACCCGTAGACCCGAACCCCCAACACAAAAGCAGCCTGCAGACTAGCAGCAAACCACAAATTACAACCACCAACTACCGTTTGCGTAACGGCCGCCGAACAAAACACTCGGCAGCCATCAAGCAACGCGTCACGCTCACGCCAAACTATAAAACCGGTGCGAACCGCGGGCCGCAGGGCCGAGCGGCGACCTGCGCCCTCTTACGATGAGGGGCAGAGAGATGCCACCATTGCCGGGCTGGCGCAGCGCGACGTTTCTGTTGGCCTCGAGATTGTAGAAGTTGCCGCAGTACTGACAGATCTGGCGGACGCGTGGTCCCGACACCGGCACGGTCACTGAAACGGCGCAGCGCGGTGGTGGGTGGGGTGGCAGCTGTGGTGACACAGAACGGGGCATGATGTTTGGAAAGCTAGCCATACTACATGGTGCTACTCAACAGGCATAACGCCATTGTATGGCGAATTGACAAGGTCCTCTGTCACAGCGAACGGTTATTTATTAGGGTCATGCCCAGGACCGTCAGTTCGCATTGATTCCAAGCGAAAGTCGTTGAACGCTCGACGCGGATTGGACTAACTAGCATTGGTGATCAAGCCCTCACGAATCGTGGGGAAATATGTAGCGGGCTATGGCTTACAAGCGTTCCGAATTTATCACCACAGCTTACGTAAACCTGCCGGGAGTTAAACCCCCACCCTTCCACTCCACCCCCGGGAACTCCACCCTCGGTGACCGGGGATCGCTTAGAGATGGTGGTAACCTCTGGCGTTGTGACGAAAGTCTCACCTTTACAGGACGGGCAGGTGAGGCTGTCTGGCAGGGGCCGGGACAGAGGTTCCATCACAATCGTCTCGATCCTTTCCACTACCTGGAACAGCCCCGATGGACGGTATCTGGACGATGCGTTGGGCGCCCATGAACGAGACAACGGCAGTCGTCAGTCTGGTCAGAAGCGAAATGGCCAATTCTGCGATCAATAACTTAAAATATCTAATCAAATGGATACATATAACGGGTCTAAGCCCCGCGTAAGATCAGCTGAATGACATACTCCCGCTTCAGAGCACCGCCAGGGATTTCTAACGTGAATGGTTACGCCGGCGCGTGTTAACTGTTGTCTAAATGTATAACGGCCCAGGCGAATCACGAAACAGCGTAGATGACGAGTGCATTAGGCGGATGATTACGGTCATACACCACATGCAGCAGGCATCATTACACGATACTGGCTACATTACTTGTCCGTCCCGTTGTTCAGTCGGTCGGAATGCCTGTTTCCGTTTCACCCACCCGTGGCGGGGTGGTTTTGAGTTGCTTTAGGCGCTCGTTGTTTGTCCCGACAGGAACCGCCTGCGGCCGGTGGCAGCGGCCGCGGGTGGGTGGCCAGGTGACGTCAAAGGGCGGCACGGACCGTGCCTAGCATTACGGCACATTAAACTTCCGCCACCAAATTTTGCCGTTGAACTGGAATTGCGCGACCGGATGCAGGGCTCAGGGTTCACATAATAAGCACTGCTAAGCGTGGGCTCTGATCCCAGAAATCCATTCGTTCAAAAAGATTCATATAAAAACGAAGTATAAGACAGTAGTAAAAGCCTTATTCTTTGGCGGAAAAAACAGGATAATGGTAACATAGATGATTGATATTTCAGCAACATGCTTTTATCGGAACAATAGCACACCGCATGCAGACTTCTGCTATTGTTTCGATAAAGGCATGTTGCCGAAGTATCAACCCGTCTATATCTTTGTGCTCCTAGTTTTTCTCCGAAGAATAGGGCCATTACTACCGTCTTATCTCTGTGAATAATGTTCCTCGCCAATGCACTGAACAGCTGTAGTGAAAAAGAATTACGGTCATGTTGTCGAATGTTTTATGCTGATCGATTGATGAGCTATTATGGCCCATCAGTCAATCATTATATGATATTATGGCCCACATATTCACATGTGTATTATATATATATATATATATATATATATATATATATATATAATATATATATACATATACATATATGTATGTATATACATTCATGTCTTATGAGATTATGCTAATGACATTAAAACATTAGGATCAGGATTGTGCCCGGCAGCCCGGATTTGGTGAACAGGTCCTCCAGAGACCATCGAGCTAAGGATACATTTATGGCAGTCAATGAGGCGACGCGTAGCAGTGCAGCCACCCAAAGCTGGCAGTGCTACGGACTATCGCTTCTCTTCGCCGGCGTGCGAGCAGATAGGTGCGGGACGGTCCGGGTCTGTGGTGGTGCAAGTGAGCAGATAACCAAAGGGGAAGTCTGAACGGAAAACAACTGAAATGTGGTATTCATTCTTATCCACGTCAGACACGTTGTTCCGTACCACATCGTACACCTATCCCAGACCATGGATATTATATCCAAATAGCGGTCAAAAGCAGGCGCAATTCAAAGCCTGGGCTACCTCTGCGTTAAAACAAGCGCGGCAAAATTTACTGTGCCCAAGCGTAATCTCAAAAACACTCTTCCGAAGACATCTGTAAGAAGACAATGGTAAAAGTGAATCCAAAAGTCCAATGGTCACGGATGACCGGAACATCCTATCCCCACGGTGGAATATGTCGTAACTGCAGCATTCTGCAACGGTGCATTACCCAGCAGACATCATGCGGTGTAACAAGCGGAAACAACACATCCGTCATCGCACGGGCTGCCATGGCAACCAGCGTCTGCAGGGACAGCACTCACCTGTATGCCGCTCGGACACTTCGAAGCATACCCAATCTAGTGGTGAAGAAGAAGGAAAACAAACGTTCAACTGGTTGATAATGGAGGCGTGCTCGGTGTTCAGCCATGAGATGATGGGACAACAATAGGATAATATGCGCATTTGCACTTTGAGTGCAAAGGCCTTCCTTGTTCGTCAAGCTACGGACGCGGCCAGTCCCTGACTCCCCGCGGTTCAGAGGCGGTGGGCCGCTTCTTCAGAACACGCCAGCCGCGCCGGCCGTGCGCGGAGGACCTGCGCGCTGCCGTGCTGGGCGCCCGCAGCGCGGCGGCGGTACTCACATAGACGGCGGTGGGCGGCAGCGGCGGCGGCTCGCCAATCTGGCCGACCCGGTGGCGGAGCCGCTCCCAGATGCGGCTCATGCGGCGCGTGGCGGCGGCCGGCCGGCCCGTCCCCCGCCGACTGCCGGCCATCGGCGCGCGGCCCGCCGCCGCATCGACCGCCGCCGTCTCTGTGGTAACGGCCAGCACACACGAGTTGCCCCGCAGCCAGGTCCAGCACGGCCGCCGCCGCCCGCCAGCCCGTCTGCATTATGAATCGGCCGCGCCGGCCGCCCCCGCCGAACGCCCTCTGATCGGCGCTGATCGCGCTGCCCGATCAGCTCAGGCTCCGGCCGCGCGTCAAGGCTGGCGGCCGCCGGCGGCCGCCGGCAGGTCAGGGGGACCGGGCGGCAGACGGCTGGAGGCGCTCCGGCCGCTGGCAGGCCAGAGGGACCGGGAACCACATGACTAGACGTGGTCCGGCCGCCGCCAGAAAAACCAGGCGGAACGACTTTATACTGCATTGAATGTCTGCACAAATGATAGCAAGCCGATCCACCACCGCGCTCGCTCCGTCGCCATCCGTGTCCAGCACCAAAACGGCAGGTGCACGTCACGCACCGAGCAGGTCCGTCCGCCCGAGCCCTGTCGGCGCACGGCCGGCCTACACTGGCGACGAGGGCGGGCCTCACATGAGGGTGCCGAGGTGCCGGCCTCTCACTGAGAGAGGTGCGGTCGCGACTAAGCGAGTGCCGCCTCGCACTGAGCGAGGTGTCGGGCCTCACACTGAGCGAGGTGCCAGGACCTCACACGAACGAGTGCGGGCCTCAGCTGACCGAGGTGCCGGGCCGCACTGAGCGAGCTGCAGCACTGATCGAGGGTGCATCACTGACCGAGATGCGGACCTCAGCACTGAGCGAGGTGCCGGGCCTTGGCACTGACCGAGGTGCCGGGCCTCGAGCACTGAGCGAGGTGCCGGGCCTCGGCACTGAGCGAGGTGCCGGACCTCGGCACTGAGCGAGGTGCCGGACCTCAGCACTGAGCGAGGTGCCGGGCCTCAGCACTGACCCAGGTGCCGGGCCTCAGCACTGAGCGAGGTGCCAGGCCTCAGCACTGAGCGAGGTGCCGGGCCTCAGCACTGAGCGAGGTGCCAGGCCTCAGCACTGAGCGAGGTGCCGGGCCTCAGCACTGAGCGAGGTGCCGGGCCTCGGCACTAGCCCCGCCGAAGCCGACCAGGCGCTGGCCGACAGAGACGGCCACTACATTGACTTGTTTGTGCGGCGGAGTCGTGACCGGTGTGCCTGTGGGTATGTCTGAGTGCCTTTGCTTTGAATGGCTGTCTTTGTCCTCATGACCTTCATGCCATCCATTTATCTGCTCGCGACGGGTGGTAATAGCCCGAAGATTATTCGGGCTGCCCAAATACGTGTCAATAGTCAATCGATGCCGTCAGCGCCAGATTCCGAGTCGGCTACGCGCCACCACTCGAGCACACGTGTTCCGGCCCGGCTCGCGCCCAGCTTCCGAACACCCCGGTACGTACCCCCCTTGAGCTGCCCGACCACCTCGTGCTCACGCATGGCACGTCATCTCAGCCCAGGCAATACAATCAGCCCCAAAGCGCAGTATACAATCTGATGAAATCCCCGGACTGGAATGTAAGCTCGATTCACTAGTTATTGATGCGCAACACTTTCCTATTCATAAAGACTGACCCGCACCCGGCCGGCGGTCTGAGACGACCGGGCCCGGCCGGGCGGCAAAGTTGATTTCCTGCCCTGGGATCTCCAAGCCCCAGACGCCGCATGGGGAAAAATAAAGATACCGTTTTATAGGTCTCGCAACACCATGAAGAATATACATCAAATCTTCGACATGATGTCAAATGCGAGGTCACCAGAGGTCAGAAAGGGTCAAAAACGGTTGTTCCGATAGATGCAGTGAAAACTTGTGTTAACACGTCAAGGCGGATATCGAGGGCGCGGAAATCAGCATTCAGATTATGGGGAGCCCATCCCAAAGCAATAGCCATCTGCCTAGTTGCGGCTGTCAGTATGTCATCAGCGGCAAAGCAATAGGGACATTAGTATCAGTATTGGTATCCGTATATTGGAAACCATCCACATGGTGGCTGTTACGGTTTCAGGTCACACAGGTGCCGTATGAAAAGACACGCACAAAAGGTATGCAAAAATGATGCGAACAGTAGTCAAAGAGCTAAAACAGACACATCAACGCACTATGGGCCGGATCAGATCAGTTGCCGGTGGTTCAAATCACAATGATCGCATGGCGGTCTTAAACGCGCTCAGTGTTGTCACATGGCGGACGCATGATGGCAGGCGGTTTCAGTCTGCTGCGGCTCGATACGAGAACGTCCTATGTGTGCTGGTCAATCGGTGTCTACGCAAGTGTAGACTACCTCTATCCGAGGCGCACGTTTCACGGCTCGAAACAGTGGCGCGTGCGGCGAAAAGCGCGCGGACCTCCTGACGAGCGCTTACCATCTTCAGCATTTTAAATACTTTTGTCACGTTGCGGTGCGCCGTCATGACCTCGATGCTTCGCTACCCGAGGGAATTTAAGACCGGAGTGAAGTGATTGTGTTTTTTGGAGCCGGTAATTAATATCGCAGCAAAGTTTGTTGATTTTTTTTATCTTGTGAAGTTTGCTCCTGTTCTTCCCACTTAACATGCACAGGCAGTACGTGATATGAGGGAACATGTACACCTGGATGATGATTTTGTGTGTCTGAAGTAAAGCAATGATGGACTTTGTACAGAGAAACAGGGGTGCCCATGCATTTTTTTTCACGACGCTCGGGACATGGGTACTCCATGACAAACCGAAGTCAACTATGACGCCGATAACTGTGGTGCCACTTAAGGCATGTGCAGTCGAACTGCTTACTAAAGTGGAAGTCAGCAGATTTTTTAAAATTTTGTTTTGACCCAACGAGCATAAAAGCAGTTTATGTTTTGTTCAATTGGAGAGAGTTGACACTGAACCAGATCTGAGGTACACGCATGGTAAGTTCCAGTCTGGTTTTGAGGTCGGCGAGACCCGGTCCGTCAGGGGGCGTCCAGGCCACGTGCATGGTGTCGTCGGCGCAGGAGATACGGCGGCCATGAGTCGAGTATCTTTATAGATCGATTGGACCGATGATCGAGACCTGGATACACCGCATGACATGGGGAGAGTGATCCGCCTTCCACACACCGCCTGCGCTCGACCACCCAAATAGCTCCCAAACCATCCCACATCGGCAACGCCAAACCAAGACAGCTTGGTGAGGAGGACCTCGTGGTCGACGAGTGGACTCGGGCAGACGGTAGAACCGACGGCGTACTTATTTGTCGTGCCTCATATGGCGGTTGAGTACCTCCATGTCCCCATCGTCCAGCGCCCAAATCTGCGATGTCGTAGTACTTATTGTGGAGGTTTGTGGCTAGGAAGAGACTTTTAAGCCTCTCGGGGACCATTTCCTCCCGGAGGACCCTCGCCCGCTGCGAAGTGTCCAACCCTCCAACTTCTTGGATTGGGGAAGAGGAGCCTGTTGTTCTTAACGAACATTTCCCTCGAATCCGTGATCAGCTTGATCGGTTCTCGTGCATCTTCTGGGACGAGGATGGCACCTTGCTTTCACACTTTCCCCTGGCCATCACGACATCAAGCTGCTTGAAAAGACTCGGCCACTTTCGACAATGCACTGTCATGACGCAGATATGTCATGTCATCGTCAGTCATGACGTCCGTTCGACGATTTATCTTGGCGTCTGAAACAGCTTACACACGACAATGAGCATGGCCGGACCCGTCGTGCGCGCATTTAAGTATTTTACATTGCCTTCCGTAACTCTTGAAATGTCCGGCCTGCCAGCGCCGAGCGCATACGCCGTTTTGGCATGGATTAGAACATATAAACAACATCATGAAAGAAAGCAATCGAACATCAAAGAAAGCGATGAGAACTGATAGCTGAAGAACATTGCTAACAAATATACGAATGTCTATCCTTATTTTTGGCGTGCGCCTGTAATGAGATTTGCCGGCATTACACTTTCATAACGCAGTCATGTCGTCCGATCGGCGATTTACATTGCGGTGTAATAGTGCTCCCGCGACGGTACTGATCGAGTATGATCGAACGCGTCGTGCACGCATACAAGCATTTTATGCTGCCTTCCGTAACTCTAGAAATTGCCGGCTCGCCTGCATTGAACGCATCCGCCCTTGAGGTATCGACTGGGAAACATCAATGACATCACCGAAAAAGGCTGTTGCGCTGGCATCTCAAAGCTGTAAAAAGTGCTAACAAATGTACCCAGTGGTTGTCTTGGCCATAAATATACAGACTGGATAGGACAGGGGAAAGGAGTGGTCCGCCTGCTGGTACATAAAGCCGGCCGCCACACCGATAATGTGTATATATATATATATATATATATATATATATATATATATATATATATATATATATATATATATATATGTACATATAAGTACAAGAAATATAGACTCGCGCTGATAACGCCATCGCAAGGCACGGGGCGAGGAGGTCGCTATGTAATACCGTGGAATCAAAAATTAAAACTTAAGTCCATTTTGAAGACCTTTGTGAGATAAATCCATATGCCAACGATATTGAAGCATCTATGTCTTGCATTTCACTACTCAATGAGTTACCCCGCCACCGACCTGCACGACCGCTGCCTGGGCGGACAGCCCGCCGTGCTGACACCGAGCGATGGTGGTATTTTCCTGCCTTCCTGCTGTTCTAGAACTCCGCTGGAGTCGGCTGCGGTCGCGTCTGATGTGTACGGGTGACATCCGTTCGGAAAGCCTGAGGAGCGTAGGCCCACCCCTGATGACTGCCGCGGCCCCTCCGCTGGTCCGGGTCGTCCGCCGCGCTCACCCCAAGCATCGGTGGTAGCGTAGATTGCACCCACCGTTGTGCCGGGTTCTGTGGCGGGCGCACAGGCGCGCAATGATTGATGCTGCTGTGAGGTGGACGTCGGCACACCTGGCGACGCGGTAATCCTGTGTCACACACACCGCGGATGTCCACGGACCGGCAGCTGCGTGTGTGGCGCCGACGTACGAGTTGCTGCCGAATCTGCATTGTGCGGGGTATGATGCCGCCTTCCGCTGCCTTCGCCATTTCCACGGCCTTCACATATAGATGAATGGCACGAGTACTTGCCACGCTCAGATATATTAGGCGCCCGAGCAGGCACCCGGCCATGTGAGACTGGTTGGCCGATTTCTAGTGAATGGAATGAATACTTTTGAGTTCTCAAAACCAGATATCACAACAATAACAAAAATAATACATCTGACTGCCCGGACCGGACCGGCCGACCGGACCGTCACGAGGCGCCACAAACGTGTTCAAGGTTAATGTCTGCAATTCGCGCGCACGTTTTCTGCGGATGACAGCTAAACTGCATTGAATTACGAACAATTACTAAGTTAACTGGCACAAAGCACTAATCACACGTCGCCCGGATCACATATCGCATAAACCTTAACAGAGAGCAGGGGACAGGCCAGACGAACCGACGGTCGGAGAGGTGAGAAAACTGTAGGAAAGCATATCTTCTGCTGGTTACACCACCAGACAAATGAAGACTGGATAGTGGCTCCTTCAGCTTGCCTATTGTCCTCTTAACAGCAGTGCTTCAGTGATTTTTTGCGAATCGTGTTTCCTCGCAGGCCTGCGTTACGCAGCTTCGCCTGGCGATAAAGACGCACCCGTCGGCAGGTGGCCACCAGAATAGTCATCAGCCCGGTACGGTGGTTTCCCAAACCGTACTTAGTTGCCTGAGATCGTAGCCGGGATCTCACATGTCATCGGCACCGATGCTGCACACCACCTCTCTCCTGCATCTGCCAGGGCGCTGCATGCTAAGCCTCGTCCAGCTGCACAATGTAGCGTCTACTCAAAAGTCTGCTCGTCGAAACAGTCTACGTCAGCCGCTGCAAAGATGCAATCGCGATCTTGACACCCATCTGGTGCTGCTGGTGTTAACCTACCTGTTTGTAACAGCTGCGAGACCAGCATCACAGCCACCTCCCGACTAGGACCAGCGACATAGTCACCGGCGCTGTGCGGTAGCAACCTCCCAGCCAATCGGCCCTGTTGCCACGTCGACCTATCTCGAGGCAACCTCGCTCCGCACCCCGGCCACGGTGAGCTTGACCGTGACCTGCCTGTTGCTGCTCGCGCTGCCCGGTGCGGTAGGCGCGATGCCGGGCTGAAGAACCGGTCAGTCGTGGCTGCGCTCTCCTCCGGACGGCCGTCGTCGGAACCTACTGGCGGGGCTGGCCAACGTCCAGTCCCTGCTGCTGAAAATCGTCTCATTGCAGCATGACCACCTAAACCAACTCCATTATGACTCTTGCGTGATAACGAGACGTGGCTTCGATCCGACACTGCGTCCTAGCTAGTCAGTCCCCTACCGTGCGCTGTATCGTGCGGACCGGCCGGGAGAGGTCGGCTATGGAGGTTTGGCGATCCTTGAGCCGTGACTGCTACGAAGCCACTGTCGCCACACAGCCGGCACCTGAGAGTCCGGACTGTAGGCTTCAGTCCCTCTGGATGCGTGTGAGGATCGGAGTCCGGTCCGCATTTCACTGTGGCTGCGGTCTGCCGGCCCCCGCGCCGCGCCAGTGGCTGCTCTCCTGGCACTTCAACGAACTGGAGCTGCAGCACCAGCGAGTTCTTCTTGAACACACCGGACCGATTGTCACCATGAGCGATCTAACTTGCAATTTACTGGACCCCGCTAGTAACGTTGCGAACGATCGGTCAAATGAGATGCTTCGATCGTTTCATCCGCACCACTTCGTCAGGGAGCCCACCTTTTTCTTCCGGGTCGCTTTTAGACATGCTCCTTTCTAATTCAGATAACGTCGTTCAGCGTGTTGGAGCTTTTCACTGCGCTTTTAGCCGTCACCATTTTGTTCGCACGCTCTTAGTTTTGTCAAGTGTCGTGTCAAGCCTCTCCGCATCCATACTGGACTGTTGAAAGGGATTGACCATGTTTGTTTGCTTCGTGATTTGTACCATATCGACTGGTCGGGTGCTTTTAGGTGCCCATTCGCCGCCATGCGGTCCCATTTACTTGGCTGCATTATACATGTCGTCGACAAATATGCTCCGATCAAACATGCATCATTGAGAAGCCCAAGCGCACCAGCTGTCACTCCGGTGACCCATGAGCTCATGGCACAGTGGAGGGGCGTGTTGCATCGCGAGGGGAGATCGCCGGCTTTCCGTGAAATGGACCGGAATATGAGGTAAGCGATCAGGCGTGACTGCCGGGCAGATATTGAGAGGCTGCGTGAGCAGGGGAGGAATCCTCTGTACCACATTATCCACCAGCTGTTGGCGGGAAAAAGAGCAGTGCTTGCAACCTCCCAGCCGCGACCCCGGCTGAGATGAATGCTTATTTTGTCAATGTCAGCCCCCGTGTCGCAACCAACCTGTCTGGTCTCGGACAGCCACCTGACGTCCCATATGGCCTGCCCAGGGTGGGCGCCTGCAGTTTCCGGGTGACTGACCCGGTCCTTGGCGGGCTGCGCGAGGTCATGTTCTCCATGAAGCGTTCCGAGGCGTGCGGATCTAATGGCGTTTGTATCCCTTACCTTACCTTACCTTATGGTGATCGGGAATTGTAAAAGGCCACTAGGCCTGTAGATCCCGGTCTCGTCAGGCTCCCGGTCCGGTAACCAAACAGTCTCAAATTATGGGAAGATTCAGTGTGGGACGTCGTACATGATGTCAGCCCAGTGCGTATCAAGCCTAGACTTCAACTGTTCAACTGAGGTCAACGACACGACCGGGTGTGGAAGAGCGTTCCAGTCGTTGACAACCCGCGTGCTGAATGAGTTACGACGGACGGGAAGTCCTAGCTCGAGGTTTTCGGAGCTCCCATTGGTGTCCTCTCGTCACCTCCGAGTTGTGCCTTGTCAGGAACTTCTCTTCCGACAGCGACATACCTCCGTGAAACAGCTGGTACGCTGTTACCAAGTCTCCCCTACGACTACGATAGTACAGCGAAGACAACTGAAGGAGTCTGAGCCTCTCAGGGTATGGCTGGCGCCTCACTTCATAGACAAGCCGGGTGGCTCGTCGCTGTTCGTATCCTACTCCTCCGTTTTGACGTCATCAGCCCCATCCTTCTCCATATTATCAACACCTGCCTCACCTCCTGCGATTTTCCCGTTTCCTGGAAGCACACCCTGGTTCATCCTATTTTCAAATCCGGCGATCCCACCCTGGTCTTCAATTACCGCCCTATTTCTATCGTTCCTATCATGGCCAAGTGTTGGGCATGTGGTGCAGCGCCAGGTGCTCAGCCACATGTCCAACAATCGTCTTGTCTTCATCCCAACATGGTTTCCGTCCCCGCCACTCCACTGAGACTGCTCTGCTCTCCATGACCAACCACATCTTTTCCAACATGCATAGTGGTCATCTTCACTCCTGTGCCTCTTGGATCTCAGTGAACATTTCTGTGCAATTCCTCATGCTCAACTACTTTCCAAGCTCCAGCTCCATAACATTGACCTGGCTTGGTCCTCCTCCTGTCATTCTGGTTACTCCCAGTCAGTCCACATCTCTTCTTCTGGTCACATGGTCTCTAAGCCCCTCCTCAGTACCATGGGAGTCTTCCAGGGATCAGCCCTTGGTCCTCTCTTATTCACAATCTTTGCCAATGACCTCAGACCGCACATGCCAGATGCTCATGTGACCCAGTAACCAGACAACATACAAGTCCTCATATCTGATGCCAAACACAACCTTCCTTCCCCCATCCAACACACAGGAACCACCATGTCCTCTGACATGATTTCACTCTGCAATGACAGTTCTCTTCTGTCAGTCATGCCAGAATGCACAAAACAAGAACTATCCACTTTGTAAATAAGTTCCTCTCATGTAGTTTTCTTTGTTAACAAGAATCAAGGGTACACCATGCCAGAACTTTTGCAAAAATAGGCAAGTACCATAAGCTTTTGGGAGTGCATTGGCCAAAATTAAGTAGCAAAATGTTTGACTGCCAGTACTGCTCCTGTGATTTTTGCATGGCAACATGCACTGTGCCTACATTAAAAGCAGATAACAAAACATTACCTGGATTCTGACACTGTATTGAATGCAGCTTGTGAGTCAAGGCAATGGATACTAGGTAATTGTAGGCGACTTACTGCTTGCATAAATAAATTGTCCAGGAACCAGTCAGGAAGTCATTTCAACAGAAATTAGTCACCACAATATCCTGATGTAGAACAATGAAAAAGGCACTCAGCTGGCAAAGCTAAATACAAAAAGTCAGACACCTCAGTCAAGAAGTTGAAAGAGGCCACCAAATATAAAAACCTGGTGAGCACTGACATCAACAAGACCATAAACGTTCCATTGAGAGGGAACCACGCGGACTGCTTGGAGCGTCCCACTGGGGCAGCCACCACCAGTAACAATAACATGGAGAACGCAAATCCATGCCCGATCCGGTACCTCTGCGTCTTGCAGAGACCGTGCCAGCAGACAATATATCCAGCGAAAGCCATAAAACAACGAAACATTTGTCAACAACGCTAGATACGCAGCCCTTCCGACATACTACGCAACCCACACATGCAGCTCCATGTCTGTATCAAGATGGCGGCGGCTTTCACGTGCTGGCGGACAGCTGTTGTCCTATCCGAGTATGTATGGCCTTAGTGTTGTATATTATGGCAGCATTGCTGGTGAGTCCTTGTCAGCTAGAACTCCCAGGCTTATCTTGAGATATTTTAGGGGGAAAGTCTCTATTGACTTGGAAACAAATATGCAACCTACACGCATGTATGTGCGCGAAAATCTCAGTGGAGCCGAACTACCAGCCTTATCTTGAGATATTTTGTCACGAAAAGTCTCTAGCGACTTGGAAACAAATATACGCGGGTCGAAGCATGATCATCGGAATCCTGCTCCAAACAGCGCCCTGGGAGTGAGGTCACTTAGTCTGATAGCCTGTTTTAGTGGTTGATGAGTTCCTTGCGCTATAGGGCCGCATATTCAGTTAAACTCGTAATCGGTCTCGGGTTTCACATCGATGACAATCTGTGGGAGGCCTGAAGAGTGCACAGTGTGCTATTCCTTCCACCAAGTTCGTTGTGTTATATTTTAGTAATACCCAGGCCAGCTCAAAATGGTAAGAAAATACATCACGACTTAGTGCCCATGTACTTGTTGTGTAAGAAACAACTGTTGGTTCAATCACTTATGAATGTAATTGGTGAGCTGCTTTTATTGTTGTTTTGATTGGAAACCAGATAAGTGGTCATATTCTGTGAAGTAAATCTTATTATGCACATCTCTGAAGGATTGTTTCCTTAAACCACATAATTTATTATGTTCTGTAAAATGAATTTTATTATATACATCCCTGTGAGTGATTGTTCCCTGGCAGTTCATCTAACCCAAGCAGCTCTGAGTATGAGTATGTTTGAGTGTGACACATTGATGCTGACAGATGAGAAGTGAGTTTCAACTAGGGTGGGCAGGTGGCTGGTCCAGGTCTGAGTACAGACTGACAAGTCCAGTTATGGTCATGATTGAATCAGATAACACACTGTGAAAATTATATAAAGATCATTACTAGTCATGTGTCTTTGTGATCTATGCAACCCTGTTTCAGCATATCATGTCTATCTCCAGAAATTCTTCATAATGCTGACAGAACAATATCATCAGCATGCCATTTGTCACATATCCTTTAAATGAGCATGGTTACAGCCATGCCATACACAATGTGCAATGATAGCATGGGGTTTTCTTTACTTAGCACCTCAATAACAAATGGTGTCATTAGCCATAACATAATAAGACTGAAATTTCCCAGGATTTAACCTAGCCTAATCTACCTTATCTTATCTAGCATACCTTATCTTTTTCCTGCCACTGCTATCAGGGCTTCACCCTATGCTCAGCTGACTGTTAACATCTCACCTGATAAAGCAATCATCCACCAGCAAAAAGACCTGTACCAATATTGGTGCTGTAGCTTATGCAAACCCTTGCAGACATGTCACAGACTGGCACAGTCATGATATCTATTATGGTATTTACAAGGGAAAGATGATGCATTTCTTTGGTTTTTAGATACTTCTTGATATAATTTGGTCTAAAAAAGTCTTATGTAGTCACCTTACAAAGATTGCTTTGATTCAAAGGCAATGCCTTGGTGAATGTACTAATTTTGAATGTAAGTGATAACAATGCTCAATAAAGAACTAAATATAAATAGCAGTAAAGCAGTAAAATGGACAGTGAAGAAATGCACTTATGACATATATTTACAGCTATAAGATGTCACTTCCTCCATGTTCTTGAGTAGTAATTTGGCAAAAAAGATGATCATTAAACAGAAGTAACATCTTGAACCAGCATGAGAATATTGGCACTTTGTGGAGAATACAAATAAGGCTTTTAAGTAGTTGAATTGGAATATGAAATAGGGTAGTAGTAAAATCATAGAAAGCAATAAGCAATGAAAAAAGAAGGTTACTTCACCTTGCATGTCTCAATGGCCAGGTCAGCAGTGGTGTTGAGAACTGTGGGAGAACTTTGGGTAATACACAAACAAGTATTAAAGAAAATGCTAGGAGGTAGCCAGGTATGGGCCAAGTAGAACATGCCCCCTTCCCTGAGCCAATAGGGCATCATTAGGTATTGGGTAGCTGGGCAGGAAAAAAAGCTCATATTCTCATGATATCATGGTAAGTATGATATTTGGCCCAGTGAGGAAAATGTTGCCTACATGCCAGGGGAAACAATGGTGGAAATTTAGCAGGTGCTGGATCATTTTAGTTTAACAGTATACTAGAGAGCGTTAAATGGATCACAAATACAAATGTCCCACTTGCAGTGCTCAAAATTTGGCACCGATGCAGAATTCGACCGGATAAAATTTGTGCTCTGAATTTGATGCTAGAATCCACACTCAGTAAGGAGTACCAGACACACACATGGCACATTAATTTCTCATCCAACAAACCATCTCAGGGTATTTACTAATGAGGCCCACCAGCAATACCCCAGGTATTATGTTGCTTAGGAAAAAAGCCAGTGTGTTTTTTTACTGAGGATTGGGTTATGTGAAAATGTTCTGGACATATGTTTTTAAATCCAGAATTGTTGCATTTTGTGCCCAAATTGGCAGGCATCAGTACAGACCAGAGAAGTGTGTTAGAGGTGAGGTTTATCAGTGTTCTATAACTTAATCATAGGACATGACCTTGTATATTTACCTCAAAATTGCTATATTTTATAGAAAGTTAGATAACATCAAATTCTTGCATTTAAGTCTTGAATGAACACTGATACACCAATATAGCAAAGGACCCGTAACCTAATCTGTTGGAAAACCCGTGATAACTTCCCATGTCTTTTGTATTTATTGGGAGGGATGTATCTGTCTGGAAAATATATAATATGCTTGTTGAATTATCACTGTAATGCTATACACATAGACACACATAAACATTCCAAATCAGTCATATAATTTAAAACATGTCTTTCAGCACTTGGATTTTTGTTAATAACATTAAAGTACTATCATGTAATTTTTAACCATTTCAGTCCCACGAATCCAAACCCATAGCTAGCAGGTGTGCTCTATGGTTGTTCAAGTGCCATAAACCTCAGGAGATGGGTTGATAGTTTGGGAAGTGGATGGTGTCTATACATACCTGAATGAAAATGTTCTAAACAGTTGAGGTTGTGTTTTCTTTGCATCAGGTTGTAATACTTTGTAAGTCAGCAATTATTGAACATTGTCTTCTGAGTTGTTGAAATATGGTTCAAGTTGTAATGCAGTTAGGGACTGGAAAGGCAAAGGTTCTGACCAAATTTTAGATGAACATGTTCTCCAAGCCCCCCCCCCCCACTGCTGTGACTGTACCCATTATTTTGTTGAAGATTTTGGGATAGAGGTAATGAAAGGTGTAGGACAGGCCCAAATGGCAATGTTTTTAATGCTCCAATCTGTAACCAGCAGATTAACAGCATACAGATCACAGAGTGCACTTGAGATGGATGGGAAGAGTATCTGTGAAATGTGCATTATATTCAAGGTCTGCTTTTAAGGGAGTGGTCCACATGTGTACATGCTTTTGAAGTGGAATAGCCATTTTGAAGATCATTGGACATAGTTTACAGCTCAGCCCTTCTTATGACCTAAAACCATCTAGTTTGTGAACCACATGCCCACAAAGATGTGCAGGCTTTTTATGTCATTCAGGCATGCATGGCACTATAGCAATGCCATATAAATCCTGTCACCCCATGGACCATGTAATGTTCAAGGCCAAGAAGAATGTCATATTATCATCCAGCTGTTAAAATCTGACATCCTTGAGCACCATTTCTACATGTAGTGGATGTTAAGTTGCTCTCAATCAAGGTTGAGCAAGCTGTGTCAGTTGCAATCACGAATGACATTTTGTGCCAGGTAATATGAACAGTTGGACATGATTTCTAGTTATTATGAAAGTGAGACTAGTAATCAAATGACTTCTAAAGCTCTAAAACTCACATAAACCATATGCAAGAATGCCACGAGAAAGGGCCCAGAACACAAAATGATAACAAAATGTGGCTCACTGAACACTTCAAGCACCATCACTGCCATATCGCGGCAAATTTAAAGTGCTACAAATGAGTGCTATGGTGACAATCTGGCATGGCTAGTGTGTTAACTTCTCAACATTATGCAAACATTCCATGATGCAATCAGACAATGACATATGGAGGAACTTATTTACTAAATAAGACAGTTTTATTGTTTAGGGCAGTCCTTTCCACTAAAGAGTGAACAAATAGGAATAAGTGAGCATATTTTGTCATATGTTATGCTTACTTCAAGATCAGCAGCTGTGAAACATTTCCTTTAAATTACTTTAGTTTAGGCGTTTACCTGGAAGCAAGAATACCACAAAATTTAGTCCAAAAAGCAAAATGAGCTGAGGCAGTTGGCAATGACCAAGACATAAAGAGAGTTATGCAAGTAAATTTTGCCAAGAGATGCTACTACCAACTGAAGAGATGCCACTGTTTATTCGATCTTGTATATGCAAGCAGATCAAAAACTTAATCTCTGACCTGATTGTGAAAAGAGTTGCAACCCTGAATCCCCAAATCAAAAGTCTCTGTCTTCCCCAACGTGCACCAGCCGCGCACTGGTCTGAGACCCGTACTAGACACGAAAATAGAAATTATGTGCTATAAGCCAATGGCGCTGTAACATGCTACTCATATAATCTAAACAGACCGTCGTTTATCCATGTCTTTCCTCTTTAAGGTCGTATTATGCTTATTCCTGGTGCACTTATTCCCCATTCTGCAGGGTTGGCATGCGCAGAAGCTGCGCATGTTAACCATACGGAGGCGTCTAGGGACAGCACCATTAGAGGAGCAAGAGGTCAACTGCCCGTTGTCATTTGTCAAGGGGTCAAATATACTCATCCCCCCCCCCTGCCCGGTCTCGGCAGTATAGGGCACAATACACGGACAGACATTCCTGAAGTCGTCAACCTTCTGCGTGTTCGCGCGACCCTGACCGCCAGCTCAGCTGCACGCATGTTCCGTTCGCGAGAGCGGCTTAATTCATGCTTCGCTTAATAGTGATACAGAGCAATGTCAACACAGCGACAAGCCGGTAGCCGGTGAGCCGGTAGGGGGCCATGCTTTCTGTACTTTTGAAGGTAGGGGTAACGGCTTTAATTCCCCCACTTTTGCGATTTTATTTGTGTTAAGCTTACTGTGGTACCGCCTGAACGGGAAGGTTCCACATTTGGAGATATTGAAGCAAGCATCCTATATGGTGAAATTAGCTCACTTGTGATTATTGGTGTACTTTAAGTAGGTTGAAAGTGCTGCTCTAGACAACACAGTTTCCCTGTTTGGTAAATGTGCTCCTCAATGCACCATTGTTTGGTTAAGTCATCGTGCCTTGCACAACGTTGATCGGGAGTAAATTAATGGCAGTTATATCCGAAAATTGTGCTCACGAGCGCTAGATATAAACGACTCGACGATGGTGTTTGTCCTGGCTTTAATCGCCGCCTGGCCAATGAAATGTCAGGATTTTAATGACTTTATTATGGCACCGTGGATGCCTTGGTGACTTTGAAATAGTCTCCGAAAAAGTCTGCACATCTTCGCGGACGGTTAGTTCAGAAACTAGAGGTGTCTATATCTTAAGAATGGCAGGGCTGTGGAGTGGACCAAATGGCTTTCAAGAAAGCCATTCCAGTTCGAAAGCCCAAGAATTGTGGAACGCCCCTTTTAAAGAGTGTCTCACCCTTACTCTAATGAAACCTCAGGACTAGTCACGTCTATTACAGCACTGGGTAGCGCCACTGGAGCGCCGCTTAAACATAAGGACATCAAATTTGTTTTTTTTGTTGTTCAAATGACGCTTTCAGCGCTTTGTAACAGCGCCTACATTTCTTCCCTGCAGACGTGACCACCATCGTCATGATAACCACCGTGCGCACCTCCACTGTGCGACCAAAAGAACGTGCGGGATTTGTCCGGCGGGCAAAGGCCTGTTACTGAGAAGCACATTGGTTGAAGTTTGAACTAGGATCGTCACATGGATCGTGTGATGCTCCCATTCCTAAAGCCAAATTGCGCCTCGAGAAATCAAAGCATAGTTAACTTTTCATGGAATTCGCGGGATGATAGATCCACGTTCTCATATCTTTTTGTCTAAACAAAATGCTTCAAGCTTTTGCAGCATTTATTGGGTGAACATTTTGACGCATTAGTGCGCTGCAAACTTTGCGGAACACAAACGTTGGAAAGGCAAGAGAAATCAGAGGTACTACTTTCATGGTGGTGAGCAGGGAGTCAAATGATGATATTATTGATAACACATGTTGAACCTACAAACGCGAAGTAAAGAGCGAAACACCGGTTGTGCGCATGATCCCATTCGCCTTCCTTCCCCACATTCTGGGGACATGTGTCCATTCATTCGCCGCCACCAACGGGCCGGACCGCCCGCCCTAATCTGTGCTTTGGGTCGGGTGACCCGTCAGGTTCCACTCTTCCGCGGGGACGCGGGGATGGGGACTTTGTACCAACTAAAAGCTACTAAAAGCTACTAAAAACGACTAACTGACAGCCAACGCTTCGCACCTCGATCGACTAAAGACGACTAAATGAACAGCGAATCCATTAATACCATATCCTGTTCTTGCACGAAGTATCTTCCCACTCAGCCACAATGCCACCAGAACATGATTGTGCAGTGTTACACCAAGGACTACATGGACGCAGTTACAAGGTTTTACTCAAGCTTTGCTCTGATACGTAACATGGGGTCCTCTTAAGTTAACTTTTTAAAATTCTCTTTCATAAAATACAGTTTTAATGTGATGTAATTATCAGATTAGCAATTCTCTTGATGACTTGCCGGACAATTGTTCTCTGATATGATGTGAGTGAAACGCTCAAGCTTTTATATTTCTTCAGAACTAACGTTCACACCATCTGTTAACGACGTTCAAGTGCCTGGAGCATAAAACATTCACACAATGTGCTAATGATGTACAGGTGCCTGGGTCTCTAAAGTTCCGAGGATCCCACTAACATGGAACGATGTGGGATACTGGATCCATCGTTGGGAGCCAGGCACATGTCTGGGCGTAACAGTAAATGAAGTGGGCAAGCGAATCCTCAGCATGTCATCTGCTTTCTTTGGTGGCTGGTCCTAAGTGAATATTTGTAATGCTCTCTTCACTGTTTTGCTCTGGAGATCATTGAGATTATATGCTAAAATTCACTACTGCTTCTGCTATTCTACCCGCTGTGCGCTACTCTGTGGTGGTTGATTGGTAAACCCTATGTGTGCACTTCTGTAACACAAACTTCTTTTCAGTTTGGATACCCAATGTTCCCTGATGCGCTGCGGCCGTTCAACACACAGTACAGATGCTATTCTGTATCGATGCTGCCAGGCCAGGAGCGCACGGACGTCGAGAAAGGTGGCAAGAGTGAGTACTCAATACACTGTCTGACGGGTCTGCGGGCCAACCAGCTGCCCATGTTTACGAATTACAGCGTGTACAATCATCCTGCAGACTGGGTAGGCCGGTAGGCGCGCCTGAATATTGCGAGCAGGCCGTGTTTGCAAGATGCGTGACGGGTTGAGCGGAAGATGAGCGTTGACCCATCGCGGGCATATGGTGGGGTGGTTTCGAAAGTTAATCCAGCGACGACCACTTGAGAATGTCCCCTTTTGCCGGGACAGGCCGACGCCTGGCGGGCCGACCCGTGCATTACCAGGCTCGTCTGACCCGGGCGCCATTGTGTCCGGCAGTCATCATGCCGCCGTCGGCGTTGGACACGCTGACCCGGCTCAACGTCGTCTACCCGATGCTGTTCAAGCTCACCAATCGGAGGGCGGACCGCGTCACACACTGCGGCGTGCTCGAGTTTGTCGCCGACGAGGGCAAGGTCTACCTGCCCTACTGGGTGAGCCAGACGCCACGAGCATGCGTGAGCCGCCGGTGTGCCGGTGGTGCGGAGTCGGCGGCGTCTCGGTGGTGTGCTTTGTAACTGGGCGGCCGCTTGCGTCATGTCTGGTGCGTGGAGGATCACATACGTTTATGTTGATGATGGCGCTGCGATAATCTCACACATGGGGCGAATGCACTTGATATCCATTCGTCCTTTCTGCTTGGTGGGGCCTTACACAGGGCCTGACATGTGCCGGTCGTGCGGTGTGTGGCAGATGATGCGGAACCTGCTGCTGGAGGAGGGTGCCCTGCTGACGGTGGAGAGCGTCTCGCTTCCTGTGGCCACCTTTTCCAAGTTCCAGCCTCAGTCGCCCGACTTCCTCGACATCACTAACCCAAAGGCGGTGCTGGAGAACGCGCTACGCAACTTCGCCTGCCTCACCACCGGCGACGTCATCGCCATCCCCTACAACGCCAAGGTGTACGAGTTTTGCGTGCAGGAGACTAAGCCCGGCCGCGCCGTCAGCATCATCGAGTGCGACATGAACGTAAGCACCGTGCGGCCGGCAGTGTGACGGACTGCAGTACTGCGCCATCGCGTGCTGCTTAAAACCCGCGAGAGATTGGAGAAGATGTGATAGACGCGGACATTTTCAACATCGGTTTCTACATACATGTGTATCGAATACCGGAACTTCCTCTGTAATCCTTCAAAGGTTTATTTTGGGGAAGGTCGGGACGGAGTGTATTTCGTATGCATTCCGTTGCTTTAACGACTTAACCAACGAATGGGTATTCCCAGTTTTGCAGCGTGTGCAATGATGCGCTCCCAGTGGCCATGGACGTTAGTGAGGAGCCATTACATCGATGCCTGTTTCCCTGTGCATGGTCTGTCGTGTTTTTGGCCACCGAAATGGCGCGTTGAAGAAGTTTATATATGTGTGCTGTACTTTGTTGCCAGCGATCTGACCCAGCTGAGGCTGCCCGTGTTGCCGACAGGTGGAGTTCGCCGCGCCGGTCGGCTACCAGGAGCCGGAGAGGGAGCCAGCCGCCCAGCAGCCCCCGGCCGAGGAGCACGAGATGCCCGAGCCGACTGGCTTCGTGCCGTTCCAGGGCTCTGGGCTGCGGTGAGCCGCCGCAAACTGCACCGGCAGCGGCGCGTGGCGCAGTCCACCGATGGGCGCGGCTCGGTTTCAGCGTTCTGTTGACAGTCAATTAGCGGTCTACATACATTCATTTATGTGACTACATTGGATGCTTTTGCATCCCGAACACGTCAGAGAAATGATCAGTTTGTAAATGTCGTTGGGTGGGAAGGCACGTGCCGATCCGATCCGAACGATTTATAAGTTTCCTCGCTCCCAGCCCCGTAGTCCGTTCAGACAAATGTTTGCAGAACCTGTTCGTGGCCCTTCGACCTCAACCCTTGGACATTAGTGCTTACGGAACTTGTTTGTGGACGTCCCGAGTGGCGGGCGTGGGACGTACTGTCGTCGGGTCACGCATGGCCTCTCCTGCGGCCAGCCACTGCCAAGACACGACCGTTGCCGTTTATTGGTCGGATTCGGCCGGCTTTAGTCATTATGACCATCCCACGCACCGGCTCTGGCGCGGACGTGTCGCACCGTATGGGGCCGATCGCGTGCTCAGGTGCTCGGTGGGGATCTTACATCCCGCCCCGTGGCTTCGGCGCGTGACTCACCCACCCGCCCCAGGCTTGACGGCAAACAGAAGAACCTAGACGCGCCCAAGGCCACGGCGTCCAACGGACCGCGGGTGCGGGGAATCCCGGACTACGACTACCAGATCGGCTACCTTCGCTTCTTACGGAACGCTATACCCCAGCCACACCAGGTGTGTGTCCGTGCTGCGCCGAGGTCCTTATCGTAGCAGAATTGGAGGGGAGGAGGGCACGACGATTTGGCGCCTCGACCAGAGCGGTCCGCGGATGGCGGCGTGGCGCTTCTCGTGCAGTTTTGATGTCCCCGATTATGTCAGAGGATGGTATCCCCAAAGACCCATCTGGCGTGCCAAACAGGCACAATGGAGGGACTGTCGGATGTTCTCTACATCTGGCCGGTAACATGTTCTGGGTGACAGCAGGTGGAGCAATGTTTCAGCGCCAGCGGCAAGTGACGTTGACTGACGTTGACTGAAGTCCTGCTAGATGACCGATGGGCCTGTTGGAAGTTTTACGGGCGTAATATGTGGGCTCACAAGGGTCAGTCAACCTGGTCGTGTGCAGCTCGCGTTCCTTAGGCATTTGCCTGCTGCGGCATTGCTATTGCAAGGACCGTAGTCGACCGCAATCAATGGCCCGCGCGACGATCACGATCACAGGTGGACTATGCATGCGGGCGGCAGCCGGGCGCGGAGCCGCGCACCCACAATCAGCTCAGTATTGCCATCGAAGGGCGCCCGTAATGGCCTGGCGGTGCGCCTGCGGCTCGTCAGGGATGTGGCGTGCACCAATGGAGCACTTCCCTTTGTTCTGTGGGGCAAACTGTGCCCTCTAACCGGGTTCCGACTGGTTGTTTGGCCACTGTCGTGAGCGATGGGTCCGTTTTGACACGGCCGTTCTGAGTGAATGACCGTAGCGTGCCGGCGCTGTTTCAGGCAACCTCTGAGGAGGCGGTGTTCAGCTCGTTCTCAGGCGAGGGCAGGAAGCTGCGACAGCCCAAACACCGACGACCGTGACCGCACGGCCAGCACCGCTGCCCGTCGCGTTACTGACTGCTATCCGCCGTCTGTGTGTACAGGACATTTCTCAAGTTTGTATATTTATTCTGCCACATGTCGAAACCGCCCCGAATAAATATTGCGACCGAAGCCGCGGCTCGCTCTGCCGTCCATGCCATGGAAGCTGCCGGACTAGGAGTGGGCACCGGGGCGAGGGCCGGACCGCTCACCCCGCAGCATATGCCGTAAAGCTCGATGGGACACGACACGCGCACGGCCAGCGGCGGTCTGCTGCGTCGGCACGGCCAGCGGTGTCAGCAGCGGTCTGCTGTGTCGGCACGGCCGGCGGCGTCAGCAGCAGTCCGCGGTGTCGGCACGGCCGGCGGTGTCAGCAGCGGTCCGCTGTGCCGGCACGCCCTTGCGGCGTCAGCTGCGGTCCGCAGTGTCGGCGGTGTCAGCAGCGGTCCGCCGTGCCGGCACGGCCGGCGGCGTCAGCAGCGGTCCGCTGTGTCGGCGGTGTCAGCAGCGGCCCGCTGTGTCGGCACGACCGGCGGTGTCAGCAGCGGTCTGCTGCGTCGGCACGACCGGCGGTGTCAGCAGCGGTCCGCCGTGTCGGCACAGCCGGCGGTGTCAGCAGCGGTCCGCTGTGTCGGCACGGCCGGCGGCGTCAGCTGCGGTCCGCAGTGCCGGCAGTGTCAGCAGCGGCCCGCTGTGTCGGCGGTGTCAGCAGCGGCCCGCTGTGTCGGCACGACCGGCGGTGTCAGCAGCGGTCTGCTGCGTCGGCACGACCGGCGGTGTCAGCAGCGGTCCGCCGTGTCGGCACGGCCGGCGGTGTCAGCAGCGGTCCGCTGTGTCGGCACGGCCGGCGGCGTCAGCTGCGGTCCGCAGTGCCGGCAGTGTCAGCAGCGGCCCGCTGTGTCGGCACGGCCGGCGGCGTCAGCAGCGGTCCGCTGTGTCGGCGGTGTCAGCAGCGGCCCGCTGTGTCGGCACGACCGGCGGCGTCAGCAGCGGTCCGCAGTGCCGGCGGTGTCAGCAGCGGCGCGCTGTGCCGGCACGACCGGCGGCGTCAGCAGCGGTCCGCAGTGCCGGCGGTGTCAGCAGCGGCCCGCTGCGTCGGCACGACCGGCGGCGTCAGCAGCGGTCTGCTCTGTCGACACGGCCGGCGATCGACGCCGCACGCCCCGCGACAGTCGCCAGCCGCGCCCGCCACAATTATGTTCACTGGGGAAATATAGGATGCATCATCTCACAGGCCCCAATCTAGCCGGACCCGGTGCCACAGCGGTGGCGGTGGGCGGCCTCACGTCTGGCCGGGTCTCGCTGCGCCCAAACACCGCCGCCGCCGCCGATGTCAGACGCGGACGCGCCGTGCTCGGTCCGGCCCGGCCCGGCGGCTCAGCCCGTGTGCCGCACCCTGCCGCGGCGGGCGACGCTCAGTCGGCGACGCCTGGCGCCTCCGTGCTGAAGTAGGGCGCCGACTCGCGGTTGAGAAGCGTGTGGCAGACCTCGCAGACTCGGCTCATGGTACCGCTGGGCCCGCTTGGCACCGCCTTATTCAGACAGTCGGCGCAGTAGATCTTGCCGCAGTGCCGGCAGTGGTGCTGGAACGCACCCCCGCGGCAAGGTCACACTTCTTGTGTGATAGAAACGGGTACGGGTACGTATCACTATCTTGTGTGATAGAAACCGGTAGGATTTCCCCAGTGCAAACGTAATATGCACTGGGGAAATCCTACCGGCGCGACGAAGTGCTAGTTTTGATGCATTCAGAACTGAGTATGCGTGCAAAAACGATACGGGAACAGCATCGGCACAGGCGAAACAACGTGGCACTGGACTGCACAAATAGATCTATCTCGGTCAAGTCTCTTGGACAGAAACATCGTTCGATATTGCCACTCCACTGGATGAGTGCCGGTCTCCGTCTGGTGCTCTACGTACTTGACGCCCAGCCTGTGCAGCGAGTACACTGTCCCGTGCACTGTCAAGATTGCATTTCCAAAATTGCAGCAGGGGAGGGGGGGGGATAATTGTATTGGGGAATGCTTTCAGAGCTGGCTCCTTGGTAGTCTTATGTGCCAAATATCGAAAAAGGGGACCCGGACCTGTTTGCATACTTGACCACACAACCCAGACGTCCATCTGGAGGAAACCACCGAGCGGCGGCGGCGGCGGCGGCGGCACCAACCTTGCGCCTGCTGACCGTGAAGCGGACGTGACAGCGGCTACAGTCGTCCACGTCGTCCTCGTGTTGCCAGCGCACCTCCGTGTCCGATTGGCGGATCCGCTCCAGCTCCATCTGGCGGCGGCGGCGGCGGGGGCGCGGTCAGCACCGCATCACGGCCCGGCCGTGGTCAGCACCGCATCACGGCCCGGCCGTGGTCAGCACCGCATCACGGCCCGGCCGTGGTCAGCACCGCATCACGGCCCGGCCGTGGTCAGCACCGCATCACGGCCCGGCCGTGGTCAGCACCGCATCACGGCCCGGCCGCGGTCACCACTGTATCACGGCCCGGCCGCGGTCAGCACCGCATCACGGCCCGGCTCGCGGTCAGCACCGCATCACGGCCCGGCCGCGGTCAGCACCGCATCACGGTCCGGCTCGCGGTCAGCACCGCATCACGGCTGGGCCCGCGGGCTCACCGACACGACCGAACTGCCGAGCTCCGATCAAGCGTGCGGGTACTTCGTGACGGGTGTTGAGCATAGGTTTACAAGCTGAACTGGCGAATGTGAAATGAACAAAGACTGGATACTTTAAACTGCGGCCGAAAGTAAGACTTGGCCGCGCAGACAAAAAAAAAACAGCAAGGTGCCGAACAGACCTGCAGTGACTGGGATAGCTTGACGAAGTCTCTCTGGACAGCTTCAGAGTTGTCCAAGTCGAGCTGTAGCGTGGCCACTTTGGTCTTCAATCTGGATACCTCTTCTTGGAGCGAGGACTGGAAGACAGACGCACAAGTCTGAGAAGGGCGGCGGTGGCCACCGGGGCGTTAAAATGCGTGACAAAACAGCCTCCTATAGTGCTTCCCCAATAAAATCAACCCCCCAAAGATGAGAACTGCAATACACGAACCCGACGTCACACGGGCATGCTCTACACTGGTTATCACCAGGGTCCCCTCTGCCGTCTCACCAGACCCTTACTACCCCTCAGCCGGCACCAGCCCTGGAGTTCCTTCGCTGCCCCTCGCGCGGAGCCAGCCATGGAGACCCCTCACTGCCCCTCAGACGGCGCCAGCACTGGAGCCCCTTGCCGCTCCTCAGACGGAAGCAGCCCTGGAGCTCCTTCGCTGCTCCTCAGACGGCGCCAGCACTGGAGGTCCCTCAGTGCCCCTCAAACGGTACTAGGCCTCGAGTCATGCCCCGCCGTCCCTCAGACGACTCCAGGCTCCCGAGGACGCCCACGACTCCCGCACCTTGGCGGAGCTCTGCTCCTCCAGCTGCGCCTGCAACGCGGCCACCATCTGCCGGTTCATGGCTGTCTGCTGCGCCAGCTGATCACGCGCCGCCGCCAGCTGGCCGTCGGCCTGCTGGCGGCGCGCCTGCTCGGCCTCCAGCTCGGAACTGACGCTATCCTTCAGCGTGACCTCCTCCCTGGCGGCAAAGACACGAGCGCAGTGTTAGCGGCGCGCCGTTGTAGGTGGGAAACACGCCCCAAGGAGGAATTAGGTGGGGGCAAACCAGCGGCCATTGAAAGCGGCAGCTAATATAATTTCACAAGGTTCACAAACGCACCACTTACATCGCGACATCACGATCACATCACGCCATGACATCACGGTTTATCACAAGTCTGTGCGACGCACGATTGCGCCGCAATGGCCGGACAATTTGCGAACGTCAGGACTGCCAAAAACGCTGCCGGATATACCACGCTGCCGTCAAAACTGTGAGCATTTCACAGAAATTACACGAACGTGTTTGTCGATTTGCTCGCTCCTGACAGCACCCTTTTATTCGCCGCTTTTTTGCCCTGATCACCGTTTTTCACCGTGGTCACACATGAATCAAGACTAGGTAAAGGACTGCATGATGGTTTTTTACAAGTTGTAGTCATGTCACTCCAAGACCTCCGGGCTGGCAGCAACCATTTTACGCGTGTAGCTGACAGCACACGTGCGTCTGTGGTAGGCCAAAGGGGCAAAGCTGTTTCACAGCCAGCGGGCCCGCGACCGATTACACTGCGCGGCTTCTTTGCTCGCCATCCCAGCTCAATATCTCGACAACTACAGGTCGGAGCGACTCAGGAGTCGCACGCTTCGATAGGAAATTGTACGGGGAATCGCATGCTAAGTCCCTCGTCGCACGTGCCACGTGCCACGCGCCCACAAGGTAGCAAGATCGATTCAGCTGTGTTCGTTGAATTTTTTACCCGTTATGCCAAATCTCGGCACGCAGTGCAAATAGGGGCATGAATCCGTGTTAAAACCGTCCGGTAATAAAACATCCACAATTTCGGAAAAAAACATTTTGTAAGACGCACGGTTGTGCTGCAATTCGTCGGAAAATTAGGGAAGATCGGCTATTCGGAAAGCGCGGTCGAAAATACCCTAACGCGGGTGAAGGAAATTCGTGGCCCATCGGCGGTGAGCTAGCAAAAGGCGTCATCCCGAACGCGATTAGTGGGCAAAAACGGGTCGGAACGACTCGGAAGCGGAGCGATTCGATAGAGAATTGAACTGGCAATTGCATGGTGTGAAGTGCTGGATCGCACTTGTCACATGTCACGCTGAAACGGGCCAGCAAGATAATTTTGCTGTTTTGAAGTCTTGAAAATTCTTCTTAAAAAAAATTCTTCAAAATTTGAACAGTTTTCCAGTTTTGCACACGGCACCCGGGGCACAGAGCGACTCAGATTGTGATGCTTCGATAGCGAATCCCGCAGCCAATCACAATGGTCATGTGCATGGTCGCACGGGCCACGTGTCCCGCCGACTCGATCTCGGAAGATGGATTCGGTTATTTTCAACGGATTTACAGGTTTTGAATCACACCCCGGCACCAAGGACGCGGAGCCACTCGGTACTGGTATGCTCTGAAAGGGAATCAAACGGGCAATCACGTTGTGCAAAGTCTGCGTTCGCACGTGTCACGCGTCACGTGCGTATGAGCCAGCGAGCTTTATTTTTCCATTTGCGACCGTTTTCACGATTTGTGTCATATGCCGGCACCCAGTGCACCTAGAGACACGAATCCAACTGCAAAACATAAGTAAATCAATGCCTACGTTTTAGAAAGAGCGCAAAGAAGCAAGTACGCAAACGCCCGCAACATCTCTAAAGTGTGTGCATTTTCATTTCCACGGGTTGGTAGGCTCGATTGAGACGATCGACTGTCATGCATTTTATTGTGAACAAGGGGATATTTCTCATGAAGGTTAAGCTAGCCAACGTCGCAAGTTGTTAAGTGCATTTGCGAAGAACATTATGCGTATATATATACATATATATATATATATATATATATATATATATATATATATATATATATACATATTACGGTACTAATGGCCTCATTCCTGGTTGGATTGCCAGGAGAACGGAAAGACAGATGCATTGTTGTTTCGGCTACGTGTCTTTATTGAGGTGAATATCAGTAGTAAATTCAAAATTTCCGCCGATCCTACTCAGTGCTTAGTTTTTTTTTTCTTAACAGCCTTAACTCTTACAAGTCACCAGTCAGGGAATTCGTAGGCTAGATCGAGACGATCGACAGTCATGCAGTCGTATGTGAACGACTGATGACTTGTAAAAACTGCAGCTCGCTGTTTGAAAAAAGAAACAACTGAAAAGTCGAGTGGGATCGGCAGGCAACTTTGAATTTACTCCTGATATTCGTTTCGGTAAAGGCACGTAGCCAACAAATAAATGAATATATCTCCATTTTCCAGGTTATTCTACGAGGAACCACGTTATTAGTATTGGCTTAGCCGACATCGTGGTAAGTTATTAGGTTTGCATGTACCATGTCAGTAGGCGAGAGAACAAATAATTTCTTTACAAAGCTGAGGGAGATCTTAAATGCGGACAATGTGTCCAACCTGATTATAGCTGGGAATTTAAATGTAAAGTTGAATAGCCTTGGGATAGAAAAAAACTCAAACAAGGAAACAGTGATGTGCAAAGATCGTTAATGAAATCATCAGCACTAGGGTTGTTTCATATTTGGAGAGAACCTTACCCGCATGAAAGCAATTTGCTCGGAGACGGCTCACTCCGTTGCAACATCTACGATTGATTACTTTTATAATAATCGAGGCAATTCATCATACGCAGAAAGTCACTAGATGTAGTGGAGCCAGATTGTGTCAGTGATCATAATATCATAGTGTTGCACATGGAGGGGGAAAACAGTACAAGTGAGTCAGGTTTATTGCCCGCCAGATCATTGTTGTTACGGTTAAGGTGGGCAAGACAGATATAATTCGAGAAAAGAATGGGGAAAAGGCCATGCTCTTCTCAAAGGTAAATTGTTTGGAAAATCATGAGAAGTCGACTCGATATTCCTGAGGTTTTTCGAAAGCAAGCAGCGGAGAAAGGAGCCTAAATGCTGGATTTGGTTCAACTGTAACAGGGAACAGAACGCGTTCTTGAAGCTTGCCGATTCGGTTTCCTCGCGTTAGTGCCGCTGAAACAAACCGCCTAATAGGGACTTGCATCTGCTTATGTCTCGCATCATCCGCATGGCCAGGCGACAGCTAGGCCAAGGCCGAGGTCACGGTCGCTACTCAACCAACAATCCGGTACCTATTCCAGATGGCATCTGGGTGAGCAACATTCGGCTGGTTGGTAACACATATTCCACAATCCACCCACAGCACCGGACATCCACACCTGTATCCACCCATCAGAGCGCTACATTCAGCGCGCCTGTCGCGATGGTACACCGAACGCAGGCCAGTCTAAAATACGTATTATTAACAATCGTCTTGGGAGTACTTTCGCCTGAAAGGTTCTTGGTGGCATATTTTGCAGTCTGGGAGGGAGGTGCCCGCCCGAACACAGGGACTTGATTCCGCCTCGTCGATCACCTCCGTAAACGCAACACTCGCGGTGCGCGCCCTACACCCGTGAAAGTCAGTTAGGACGGCTTAGGAAATGCCACAGCGGCGCAACTAAACAAGAGTGGTCAAGCTCCAAACACGCATTCAGCAGCAGAGTCTGACTTTTAGCCAATAACCTTACGGGGTTCGGACCATTGGTGCCGCATCAACACGAATGCCTGAGCGGCCATGCTGTTCGCTGACCATGAGCAGAAAACAGCCTGTGAGATGACGGCATTTGCAAGAGGTCTCCGTGGCGTCATGCGTGCATGGGCAATCTTAAAAGAAAGCTGCACAATATAGTCTGCATATCTTCGCAGCGTTCGAACTCAGGGACCACATTTTAGGCAATAAAAAGGGCAAGACCGTGAACTGCACTGAATGATCTTCAAGGTACCTAGTTCAATTCTAAACCCCACACAAATGTAAGACACCCCCTTTAAAAACAAGGGGTCTGTGCATGAGTTGTTGTGTCTCTTGAAATAATTTTCTGGGGCTTCCAAGCTGGAGTTAAATCTAGACAAAATAAAGTTCATGTGGCTGGACCGCCGTTCTTCAATTATGCATGACATCAACGGAATGTTGAATTCATGGTCAAAGAGGCACCTCGGCGTTAAGGTTAGAATAACTGTAACCGTCGTCGTCATTGCGAGTTTGATATCCAATCTGAATAACGTAATAACATACTTAGTGATCACCAACTGCAACCCCCACCAAATCCCAAGTCTGATTTATGAGCTTTGAAATGAGATTTACCTGGCGCGGTCGTCCACCAAACGTGACTTGACACGTCGTACCAGTCTGTTGGCCCAGGTGGTTAGCAACAACTTCAATACACAACTACGCAGTGCATTGAGGCTTAGTTTAGTCCTTCCACTATTTAACTTCACGCTTAAGTGTCAGTCAATACTTAAGCACCGCGTTGCTCCTCTTCCCACCAATATAATGTTCAGAGCTGGATTGTGCGATACAATGGCTTCTGAATGCGGGCTTAATGCCTTTTACGCCGGGCAATTCCAAAAGTTTAGTTATGTTCTGCAGGGAAGAACCTGGTACGGCGACGGTGGTTAGATGAGATTAAGTGGTTTAATGAGTACAGTCAATGGACGGGACAATCTTTGCTGCACTTCCAGTTACGCGCCAAATGCCCTGCATGTAGGATTGACATACTTCGATACAAAGGCCTTGTCAGAACGACTCCTTCAAGACGGAGGGCCATTGTGCGCGACGGAAGAAAGCATGAATGTATGTCTATGCAGCCGAGAGAGGACAAAGTTAACGGTGAATTTGGGACGCAGGAGAAACCGTTAGTAGCTTTGAAACGAGAGGTTCATAACGCTTGGAATTCACGACTCGCGAACCGAAAGCGCTGCAAAAATGGGAAGCCGGCGACGAAGCCCCCGAATACTGGCCCGAATAATTTAAACACCCTTACAACTGCAGGGCGTCTACTCAGCTCGTGTCAGTCCGATCTATTTCCGCCAAACGGTTTTCGAATATAACACGCATTGCAGGCTCACAGCAATGTACGTATTGTGGGAGAAATGACAATTCTCTTTGGCTGCCAGTTTTACCTCCTCTTTAGCTCTTTAGCTGTCCGTTGGTTCATGCATTTAGGTGCGATGCATTCCGGGACATCAATGGGTGTGCGAGGCCTCTCCGTGGCACCTGACGCACGTGCTGCTGTACTTAGTGCGAGGAATGCTCCATGCGCGGTAAATCACATGCATAGCGTTCGAATGGAAGCAAGTTTTCTCTAGATGGTCTCCGACCACAAATCAAGCAATTATTTAATGCCAAATGATGAATGCCATTTAAAAGCGAGCGTCAAAAGCAGGGATTGATGGAAAATAGCGGCATTTTTCTGAGTGTCCTCTACATGCCATACATAAATGCGGAAGGCGACGCGTAGCTACCGCGCCAACTCGGGACGGAGCGACCTCCCGCAGCGGCTCTCGCCCCTACGGAGCCCCGTGTCGCGGCCTCGTGCGGCGGCGGTGCGACGGGTGGCGGTTGTGCAGCTGTTTGAGCCGTTGATATAAGCGCACAGAAGTGATGTGGTATCGTTTTTAGTACCATTGCAAGTGTCCTTGGCTGTACACTGTGCAAAACTAAAAGAAAAAGAAAGACAAAAAAGGCTGTGAAGTGCACTAAATGATATTTAAAAACGGCTATCTCGGCCCAAACCGTATCAAAATGTGAAACAGTGCCCTTAACAATTTTTCCCTTGCAAATTGCCACCTGATATTACGGAATCAACAGTACGTACAAGAAACAGTCCAAAGCCAAGCTGAACCCAGCCCCGTTGCGCTGGATGCACATTAACGAGCTTAGCCGGCTCTCACCTGAGCTCTATCGCGTATTATCAACAGAGCTGACTAAGCTCAGTCGCACGTTCTCCACAGAGCTTGCTAAGCTCAGTTGCGTGTTCTCACCTAAGCTTGCTGAGCTCCGCCACCAGCTCGTCGTTGAGCGAGTCCTTCTCGTGCTGTAGCGCCTCCTGCTCGTTCTTCATGAAGGCCAGCTGGTTGCGCAGCGTCTCCTCCACGTGCTCGCGCGCAATCTTAGCTGAAATCAGCTCCTCCTTGTAGCGCAACAGCATCAGGTGCAGCTCCTGCCGGCCGGGCTGCCCGGTCAGCACGGCAAGTCCCGGCAGCGGCTGCTCGGTAACGGCTAGCAGTCGGTGACCACGGGATGGCCCACCGACCGGGCCGCACACGCCCAGGCAGATGGAGATGGGGAGAGCTGTCTCGACCGCCGCCTCTCGACACAATCCGGACACAATCTGGACACAATCCGGCAGACATAGCCCTGGTGCGAAATACTAAAGCATGGTCACACATCTACACATGCACTTCTCGAGTGATCCACAGCAGCGCCACCTCTCCGAAGTGAGGCGTACCACACCAGCCCTAACAGTCCTCAGTGTCACACCAGCCCTCACGATCCTCACAGTCCCACACCAGCCCTCACAGTCCTCACGGTCTCACATCAGCCCTCGCAGTCCTTACACTCCCACACCTCCCCTTACAGTCCTCACAGTCTCACGTCAGCCCTCATAGTTCATTGTAGCCTCTCCGAAGAGACCCGTCCCGCATCAGCCCTCAGCCCTCACAGTGCCACACCAGCTCTCCCACTTCACACTAGCAGCAGTTTCTAATGTATGCGCTTAGTCGGACGTCCGATGGAAAACACTGTCGTGCAGAGATAGCTCGCATGACCTGCACCGCATGTAGAGCGGCCCCGTTTCCCTTGCACGCGTCTGCCAAGTCGGGGTCACCGTCGGCGGCGGGCGGCGCAGACTCACCTCCACCTGGTCAGGCAAATTGATGAACTCGTTCTGCAGTTCGCCGGAACAAGCGCTGTACTTGCCCAGCAGCGTGTCATTCTCCGCCTGCAGCCTGCCGGCGGTGGTCCGGTCACAGGCCCGCACGGTAGCCGGGTCACGTACTCACGCACTGTCTGCTGGTGCACACTGGCAGGTCAGAATGGCACGCCTGCTGCGCGTGGACGCGGCTGAACGTGCCCAGTCGCGTGACGTATGTCTGCCTGAATGCCGTGGTGCCCCTCGCCAACGCACAACAGCACTGTTGGTCATGTGGTACAGAGCTGACTGAACGTGTGGTACGAATAAATGTGCTATACTACTCCCCACTACAATTCTATTCCTCATGTTCTCAGCCACCTCCCGCGTGCTCCTGTTGTGCCACCCACCCGCGGCTGAGATCGTCCCAGACTTCGCACCTCATTGAGCCGTGCGCTCGCCTCTCGGCTCTCTCCTTCACCATTTACACCACGTGCATGCCCGCCGAGATTGTCCGGGACTACACACCTCCTCAGCTACAGCTGCACAGCCTGTCCCCCTAGTCCTCCGGGACTTCACACTTCTTCAGCTCTAGCCGCAAAGTCTGCCCCCCCCCCTAGTCCTCCGGAACCACACACTGCTTCAGCTACAGCTGCACAGCCTGTCCCCCTAGTCGTCCAGGACTCCAAACCTCTGCAGCTTCAGCTGCATAGCCTGTCCTAGTTGTCCGGGACTCCACACCTCTTCAGCTCCGTAAGTTGTCCAGTGCATTAGCGAGGAACATTATTCACATATATAAGACGGTAGTATTAGCCTTATTCCTAAAAAAACGAGGAATGAAGATATACTTATTCTGCTATTGCTTCGACAAAGGCATGTTGCTGAAATATCAACCTAACTATATCTCCATTCTCCTGTTTTTCCGAGGAATAAAGCTAATATTACTGTCTTATCTTCTTCAGCTCCAGCTACACCATGTGCCTGTTCCTCGCTCGTTCCTGTACCCCCCATCCTCTCCGCACCTGTTGAGCTCCTGCTGCACCCCGTATCTGTACCCCCGCCAGGCCTCGGTCCTGCCCGCACCTGTTGAGCTCCTGCTGCACCCCGTATCTGTGCCCCCGTCAGGCCTCGGTCCTGCCCGCACCTGTTGAGCTCCTGCTGCACCCCATATCTGTACCCCCGTCAGGCCTCGGTCCTGCCCGCACCTGTTAAGCTCCTGCCGCACCCCGTACCTGCACCCCCGTCCGACCGCGGTCCTCTCCGCACCTGTTGAGCTCCTGCTGCACCACATGCCGGTCGGCGGTGAGTCGACGTAGCTTGTCCTGCACTTCCGAGACGAACTGTTTGTGCCGCCGCTCCAGGTTGTGGTAGCGCTTCTCCCCCGTCTCCACCGCCTTGTACAGCTCGCTGATCTGGCGAGGGGCAGTCGGCCGCGGTCAGCCGGGACCACCACACAGCCTGACGCCGGGTCTACCTCGGCACGCCTCTCGCCGCCCACTGGAGGTTAAGGGCGCGCCGACTGCTAACATAAGTTCAATCTCATAGAAAAATTGTTATCACGTTAGCGCACAGCACACATAACGAGCAATCCTAATGCACTAACGCGTTCTCGACCCTCAATTCACGTGTCAACGACCGCGGGAGCGCATCTGACGGCGTCTTCCCAGCCATACCCCAACCGTCGTCCACGCCACGGCATGGGCTAGATCCAGGTATGTTCCCAACTTCATATATATACTAACGTCTCGCAGTGCGCGCCGTTACGTGCGCAGGCGCTTTCATGAAGCTCCAGCGACGACTACGATGGTCATAGCGTCGAGCGGTAAGCTCCCTTGCCTCCCTCTCACAAGCCTAACGTCCAAAGCTCCCACCGAGCTACTAAACTCGTCCGCTGCCCGCCAGCTACCCTGCTGTCTCCTGACACGCCCCCGTGAGCCGTTAGGCCGGGCCGCGGCTGCGACTGCGGCTGCGGCTGCGGCTGCGGCTGCGGCTGCGGCTGCGGCTGCGGCTGCGGCTGCGGCTGCGACTGCGGCTACGGCGGCGGCGCGGAGCGGAGCGCACCATAGCCCGCGCTGACGGCTGCGCGCACCAGCCGCCCACCTGCTGCTGGTAGTCCTCGGCGTGTCGCTGCCACTCCTGCTCGGTCTGCTTGCGGTAGCGCGCCTCCCGGCCCAGGTCGTCCTGGTGACGCTCCAGCACGCGGCCGAGCTCGGCGCGCCGCTTCTCCGCCGCCTTCAGCTCCGCCTGCAGCTGCTGCAGCTGCGACTCCAGGCTGGCGCAGCGCTCGCAGCGGCCGCCTGTCGACACGCATCATGTGACCCGGGCGTACACGCGTCACGCACGGCGTGCCGACTCGGTCAGGCAGAATCGGAACTGGCTGGTCACATAGATGCAGTTCGGCCCGCCGCCCAGGAACACTACCCGGCATCAGTGTCGATGCCCGAAAACAAAATTAACAAAAATAGTAGCTCAGATGAATCACATGACGAGCTGGGCACGCATAACCCGCCCGACACTGTTCCGTGCTGCGCAGAAGCCCGGCTCGGTGGCCAGGGTCAGCCGGACCCCGCACTGACCTGCGCCGGCGTCGGTGCGCTGGCTGCCGGTGGAGCTCGACTCGGCCATGTCTAGCGAGAGCATGCTGCCGTGGCAGCCGGCCGGCTCCGGCTCGGCCTCACTCTGAGAACGGCGTCATCCGGGGTGAGACGGCGGCATCCGGAAGGAGACTTTGATTTTGTTGTTTGAATTAGAGCCCTTTCGACCAGAAGTGATCAGTTCAGGGTTATGGGATGAAGGAAAATGGCTAACGGTGAGGCAAACTTGCATGCGCCTGGGGGGCCAACCGCCGAGCTTTTACCTGCACATGTGTGCTGGGTACCCGGTCGGGGTCCACCTTCCCACGGGGCTCTCGGCCCACTCGTGATTGACGCATGCAGCCTGCCCCGGACAAGTGGGGTGTTGCAAGGATGCAGGATGAAGCAAGATAGAGGATAAGAGGGACGGATCCCAGAGTGAGACGGCGGGGCCCGTAGTGAGACGGCGGGGCCCAGATAAGACGGCAGGGTCCGGGTCGCACGGCAGGGTCTGGGTGCGACGGCGGGGTCCAGACAAGACGGCAGGGTCCGGGGTGCGACGGCGGGGTCTGGGTGCGACGGCGGGGTCCGGGTGAGACGGCAGAGCCCGTGGTGAGACGGAGAGGTCTGGGGTGAGACAGCAGAGCTCGGGATGAGACAAAGGTGTCCGGGGTGAGACGACGGGGCCTCGGGGTCCAATGATGGGTCCGACAACGATTTGCGGTGGGTAAGTTCGAGTCAGTACTGGCGGGTCCAGCCCACTGGCTGCTATCTGGACCAGAGCGGACCACAATGACGATACAGAGCACACAATCTCAGACGACACACCACACAACAGACGCTGAGCGTGACTACATCGACGCGAGTGGAGGGCTTCACACCCGTTGGTCGTGGCGAGCAGCCCACGCCGCAGCACCACTCCCGCCAGCGGCACCGATCGGCGGTGCTCACCTGCGTTCGGTCCGTGTCGAGACTGAGCTGGCTGGCGGCGGGCGACGCCGACGGCGCCTCCAGCAACGGCAGCAGCTCGGACGGCAGCGCGGCGCGCAGTCTGCGCACTAGCGCCGCCTGCTGCCGCTGCGCCTCCTGCAGCTGATCGGCGGCGCGCTGACCGGTGCGGCGCGCCTCGGCCGTCCCGGCACGCTCGCGCTCCAGCTGGGCGCGCAGCTCCACTTGTGTCTGTCTGCCGGACCCAGTCGGTCGAGGGTGCATAGTCACAGCCAACACATGGGTTTAGCATCAGGCCCATGCCAACATCTGGCTTTAGTGTCACTCATCAGTGTTCCGCTTATCCAGAGCGAATCATTTGCAGGGAGGGTTTCGCCCGGTGTTTGTGATGTAAAAGACATTATATTTTCAGTAGATGCCTGAAATCGGCGATGGTAACAGCGCATCATCAGAAAACGAAGTGGCTACTGCAAGTCTCCGGGGCCTTTTCATACAACGAAGCGCGGTGTTCAGTAGCTAGCCACGAGTTTGTGTGCACAACAGACAACGTGAGCTCCCAATGGATACATGCAGCACTCGTACCGGTGTAAGCATTGATTCATACCCTCGACTCCCTGGGGTGTACCCCACCCTGTGGATCAGCACTCACTTGCCATACTTGACGTCGTCCGAGATGGCCAGCTTCTGCGCCTCCAGTACGGATATGTAGAGGTACATGTGCGGCGCCAGCCCCGCCGGCAGCTGCTCTTCGGCTGGCAGCTGTTGGCGCAGCTGCCCGGCCAGCTCTTCTAGCCGGCCGCCGGCACACAGCTGGGCCAGCAGCTGGTCGGCGCGGATGAGCTGCTCGCGAGCGGTCAGCTGCACCTGCAGCTGGGCGTCCGTGTCGCGCAGCTTCTGCTTCAACGCCTGGATCTCCTCCTCCAGCGGGATCACCAGCGAGCGCATCATCTCCGTGTCTTCCTGGGCCTGCCGGCGGGCGGGCACCGGATCAAGGCTGGGGAGCGCCACGACTGCCGGGTGCGCCCCCGGGGTGCCGAGCCCGCGGCCAGGAGGCACGCCCCACAACAAAGACCATACCACTCACATGGCAGACGGCGCCCCCTTACAACGCCAGTGGAATCTGAGTGTGCTGGCAGACAGCGCAGCAACACATCTACTCAAACCGGCAAGAAAGAAACACGGCCGGTCCACACGCAAACAAACACGCATGCTTGAGTGAGTGACAAAGTGCCCGGCCAACCTGCAGTGCTTGAGTTCCCTTGAGTCCGTATTCGCCTCATTCTCTCGCTCCGGTTCCCCTGACCGTCCGTATCCGTACCCGCCTGATCCTCTGATCCATGTTGCTCCGGCCGGCCGTGTCCGTAACCACCTTGGTCCAGGTTGCCCCGGCCGTCCGTGTGCGTGCCCGCCTCATGCTCTGACCCAGGTTCCCCTGACCGTCCGTGTTTGTACCCGCCTCAACGTCTGGTCCAGGTTGCCCCGGCCGTCCGTGTCCGTACCCGCCTCATGCTCTGGTCCAGGTTCCCCTGACCACCCGTGTCTGTGCCCGCCTCATGCTCTGGTCCAGGTTCCCCTGACCACCCGTGTCTGTGCCCGCCTCATGCTTTGGTCCAGGTTCCCCTGACCGTCCGTGTCCGTGCCCATCTCATGCTCTAGTCCAGGTTCCCCCGACCGTCCGTGTCCGTGCCCATCTCATGCTCTAGTCCAGGTTCCCCTGACCATCCGTGTCCGTGCCCGCCTCATGCTCTAGTCCAGGTTCCCCTGACCATCCGTGTCCGTGCCCATCTCATGCTCTAGTCCAGGTTCCCCTGACCGTCCGTGTCCGTGCCCGCCTCATGCTCTGGTCGAGGCTCCCTGGCCGTCCGTGTCCGTGCCCGCCTCATGCTCTGGTCCCGGTTCCCCTGACCGTCCGTGTCCGTGCCCGCCTCGTGCTCTGGTCCCGGTTCCCCTGGCCGTCCGTGTCCGTGCCCGCCTCGTGCTCTGGTCCCGGTTCCCCTGACCGTCCGTGTCCGTGCCCGCCTCGTGCTCTGGTCCAGGTTCCGCTGACCGTCCGTGTCCGTACCCGCCTCATGCTCTGGTCGAGGTTCTCCTGGCTGCCGAGCGGCGAGGCCTGCGTGCCGGCCGCCGACGTCACCGCGCCACCCAGCGTGATCTTTTTAGCCAGCTGTTTGGTGACGGCTGTCAGCACGTGCGGACCGAAGCCGGCCGCCTCCTCCGCCGGCTGCTGCAGCAGCTGCTGCTGCTGCTGCTGCAGCTGGCGCAGCTGGGCGCGCAGCTGCCGGATCTCAGCCTGGTGGCGCAGCGTGTGGTCCTCCAGGGAGGAGCTGGCTTGCTCTGCGGAGACACGGGGCAGCCGACGTCAGTGGCGCTCCGGCGTCAGTCGTGCCTCAGCAGACGTCAGACCGTCCCCGCTACGCGGAGCGGCACAGCTGACCATCGGGTCGACGCCACTCCGCCACCGAGTCACAGCCTCGGTCACAAAGCTGCTGTGACGCCGCACATCGGCGCCGTTCGCCGCCGCTCGGTTCGCAGCGTCCTGGTACGACACAAAACACCAGTCATATCTGTCTCGTCTGCTGCGTCAGCCGTGGTGCAAAAACAGCGCGCTAGCGTGCAATGATATTGGAGCCGCCGGCCGCCGCTCACAAAACAGCAGCCCCGCCTCGCCAACGGGGCCGGGACGCCACGGCGTGGAGAGGCGTGACGTCACAGGATGGCGTAGCACGTGTGGTCTCGGCCGGCCGCAGCCGGATGTGGCTCGCCAGGCCGGCCCGGCGCCGGCTGGTATCGACGCCGGCCGGTGTCGGCTTGCACCGGCCTTCGCGCCATGGTAGCGTGACGTCACAGCCAACACAGATCAAAACGCGCCGCCAGGACAGGACGAGGCGCTGTGAAGGTGGCCTCAAGCAAAAGGACATCAGAGCCGGGCTCACGGGATAGAGTACACCAATGGCGGAGCGCAGAAGCAGCATGTCTTGAAAATTATTTGAAAACGCTGTTGTCGCCAGTCGTTCACGAACGAAAGAGCTGATATTTCACCTTCGGTGCAAATAAATCCCTGCACGTCTATAAACACACGGTCGGCAACCAACTGACATGCCGCAGTTGGGCATTATTTACCAAAATTGACAAAAGAAATTACAACAAAAATTGGAGCTGACGTGACAATCACACCCGCATTCCAGAACAGTCAGAACCTCCACCCCTAAACGGTAACACTGACGCGCTGCCATCTGTTGACTATCACCTGACAAGGTTGGTGGGGGCAAGCTTGATTTGTCTCGTGTCTGAAGCATTCTCTAGCCGCCGAGTTCTCCCGGCGCTGAGCAAACCGCTGAGGTGGTTATCGTTGTAGTTATGCATACATGGAACGCATGCCTACCCGACGCGGCTGTGGTGAAGTAATGATAGTCGGAGGGTAACAGGAGCCCGGGTCAGTTCTACATGCCCTGAGGCTAAACGGCAGCCCTGGATGTAATGATGGTCGGAGCGTAACAGGAGCTCGGGTCAGTTCTACATGCCCTGAGGCTAAACGGCAGCCCTGGATGTAATGATGGTCGGAGCGTAACAGGAGCTCGGGTCAGTTTTGCATCCCCTGAGGCTAAACGGCAGCCCTGTATGTAATGGTGGTCGAAGCGTAAGAGGAGCTCGGGTCAGTTCTACATGCCCTGAGGCTAAACGGCGGCCCTGGATGTAATTGTGGTCGAAGCGTAAGAGGAGCTCGGGTCAGTTCTACATGCCCTGAGGCTAAGCGGCAGCCCTGTCAAACCGGCATCACAACAACTCGCGGCGTCGGTAGGCCTTACGGACCCGCCAGCTGTGGCTGCGCAGTGTGGTGGCGCCCCGGCACAGCTGCGTACTCCAACACGTCTGACCCGTTCCCCGAAGCGCGGCGGTCAGAGCCGGCGGCCCGATCCCGACGGCCGCGTCCGAGCGCTCGTGGGGCCCCGGGCCTTGGCTGATACGCACATGCCAGGGTGGCTAGGGACACTGGCCGAGATCGATGCTCTGTCGCACCCGGTGGTGAGCTGTACCGCAACCGACGGTGAAGCGGACTTTAGTGAGCGGGAGCGGCGGGGTGCAGGCTCGAGGTTGGCGGCTCGCGCACCACGCTAAAACGCACAGAAGCTGAGCAGGCGCCGCTTAATGCGCAGCACGATCAGAGGAGCTTGAGGTGACCATACGGCGGCGCCACTCCACCGCAGTCTGCCAAGGCTCACCCGTCCCGTGTCGGCTCCGCACCAGCACTCGCAGGAACCAGCTCGGCGCGCACTCCTCCCGGCCGGCAGTCAGCGGTCACTCCCGCCTCACCGGCGGCAGCGGCCGCGTGTCGCTCCCAGCTGAGCCGGCGGCGCGCGTGCGCACGCCGTAACGGGGGCAGCGGCCGGCCGGCGGCGCGGCAACAGGTCGGCCGGCGGCGCTGCGTTGGCAACGCCGCGTGACGGCGGCGTCACGCGCGGCAGATCGATGGTCACGGCGCGTCACAACAATGGCTATCGAGCGTCGCAGCGCCGCTGGTCTGTCACGTGACACGACGGCCGCCTAGCGGTGGCGCCCAGACGCACGGAAGGGTGGAGGCAGGCCGGGCCGGGTCAGGCCGGGCCGTAGGAGCCGCGAAGTCCGGCCAGGCTGCGGCCACCGGCCCAGGCATCCAGTACGGCTCACCGGCTTCATCACTCAACATACGGACGCGGCGTTTCTCGCCAGCTGACCAGCAAGCCCGTCAGCTGACGACGACCAGCGGCAATCGCCCCAAATGAGACTCAAAGGCTTGGTTTGCCACCAAACTTACCGATTGGCTCATGAAAAAAACCTAGTGTCAATAGCCCGTCACGCCTGATTCCTGCTGGCATGACAAACGCTGCTGGGGACGGGCCTCCTTCGAATAACACATGGATGTCGATTCAATTCGATCGCAGTGCATCCCACGTGACGTGGCGTCACATAACGTGACGCGTTAGAAACATTACAAATGATCGGGCCTATTTCAGATAAGAGCTCGTCTGCAGCTATCCCATACAGTTGGCGACCTGGGCCCGGTGGCCTGGTCCGCGTGCGCTGCCTTCTGCGGCGCGCGCGCAGAGACCGCCCGTCAGGCCCCCGGTGAGCCGTAATGGAGCCCGATCGAGCATCGATCGTGTCTGACTGGCGGTGAGGTCCGTGGGCGGGCCTAGAGCCGACGCTGACGGACATGCCGGCGACCGGTCAGCGACAATAGCTGACGGTGCCCCGGCCGGCGACCGGAGGCGGGGCCGGCCCGATCACGAACTCACAACAGCCGGCCGAGGGCGGGGCCGGCCCGGTCACAACAGCCGGGTAGGGGCGGGACTGGCCCGCGCTCGTGCCACTCTCCCGTCCGGCTGCAACGAGCCCGCCCAGTCTAGGTCGGCCGGCGGCTGTGGCTGCGGCGGCCGTGGCCTGCACGGAGGGGAGGGGGAGCCATGAAGGCCAGATCGGCGGCCCAGAATCGGCTATGGCGACAGCGGCAACACAGGAGCCAATACGGCCGGCTGGCGGGTGTGGCGGGTGTGGTGGCGGCCGCTGCGGCCGCGGTACGGCAGCCAGCAAGGCGTCACTGGTGACTGAGAGCCGGCTGCGCGGCGCCCCCCCCCCCCCCCAGCCCGACTCATGGACAGGGTTAAGGGCAGTGATGACGCTCGAGCGCCGCGGTCGGCCTTTCCCGGCCTCCGTGACGTAGCGGAGCGGCGGGCCGCGTAATGATGCGGTGGGAATGAACTCGCCAGAACGTACTCGGGGTGTTCCAGCCCACAGCCGATTGAGGTCAAGGATCAGGGGGGAAAGTCCGACGTCAATACAGTTGGCATCCGTTCCCCAATGTACGCACCTTGGATGGTGCAAGACTCCCCTGAAACTCTGACCTTGACCACGGCCAGGACAAGAGGGATTGTCGCACTCTATCCCCGGCTTTCGAGCATGCCTTTCAAGTCACTCAACATGTCATACAATCCGGCTATGTGAGCTTCAAACACGTTTTTAACATCACATGTAGGCCACCTGAGGGTATCAGGGAGTACCGTGACCATTCGTGGTGGGTCGAGTTGATACGTGTTCCTGTGGTCAAGTGCCGTGGGCGTAGGTAGGCGAGTGGGCTGATCCGCCAGTTGCATTATGTTCAGATCGCTAATCAATTTGGGGCAGTGCTGGGCATGGATGTTCGGTGCCAAGACGTTATTGTTCAAGTCTCCCGGGAGAAACGTCGTTTTGCAGGAATAGAACGCATTACGGAGATGGTTCTGTAATTGTTCCAGACTCGCAGCTGTCAGGGCTGTCAGGTGGACAACAAACCACGCCGGCAGTCGCCGGAGATGCACCACGCCACGTTACTCAAGTGAAAGGGGGATGGGCACCAGGGTTACGTCCTCCCTTTTTAAAGATTTTGAAGGTTTTGGGGCCCTTCATGGTTTTTCTCTGTAACTGGGTGCCTCTTAAAAATACAAGTGTCCTGAGTGAAGGTTTTGCGCCCCATCGCCCAAGGGGCCGATCCAGGACATCATCAGTGAGAGACAAAAACAATTGTGGTACCCCTGGATTTTGGTACCCCTGAAACTGAGAGTTTCGGGGCCTTCCAATCGCACCCTTGGATTTGGTGCCTCTAGAAAATAACTGCTATAGTGCCCTGAAAAGCAGGTTTTGACGCCCACCATCCCAAAAGGCCGATACAGGTTTTCGCCAACGGAGAGGCACGGGCATTGTGGTGTTCCCTTGAATTTGCTGCCTCTTGAAAATGAAGGTTTTGGGGCCCTTTGTGATGCACCCTGAAGTTGGATGCCCCTGGAAAATAAAGGTTAAGGTCACAGTACCCCTCACCCCCAGCGACCACCAGGCCATCACCACCACCGCGGGGCTGGGCAGGGTGAGGCAGCCATTCCAGAAGCGTCTGACTCGGGGCCGGCACCGGGGTGACTGGGACGCTAGCTGCCTGGACCTGCCCGCCGCTGATCGAGCCGAACTCCATGCCACTAATGATACGGACCTGATGGTAAAAATCATTTACGAAAACATGGCGTGACGTCATGCGTTGTCACTGTCCGGGGAGAACTGTCCGCGTGAACCGCCTCAGTTGCCCCGTGGTTGTGTGATAACCCGCAGCTTCGGGCTACGATGGTCGAGCGGGCTCACACAGCAAGGAACGCCTGGCTGGCTCCGCGCACTCCAGAGGCTCACACGGACTTCAGACGGCTTCGAAACAGCGCCAAGTGTGCGATCATGGCTGTTGGACGGATTTCCCCTGTGGTGTGATGACTTCTCGTGTCCGGCACGATTGCTGGAATGCTTTCGAACGATTTGTCATGACGTCAGCAACCAACCGAGAAGATCGGAAACCTTGACCTGGCTCACGAGATGAACCGTCATTTCGAGACGGGTGGGTCTCGCATTGACACCACACTTGGGGGAAGCACCGGACAGTTACCCAGACCGCCAGCTGTCTGCACGACCGCCTTCACTTCTAAGCCCGCTACTCCCCCTGAACTATCTCCGTCGATCCGGCGGATGAGCAGCTCGAGAGCGGTGTGTGTGAGCCGCGTGCCAATAACAGCAGTCCGCGGATGCTTTCCTGCGATCGGTCCGCATCTCCTGCGGATCATCGACGGCTCCCTCACAACTCAGGTATCTCCCGATGAGCGGAAAATTGCGAGCGTGGTACCCATTTTGAAATCAGGTGACCCAACTTCATCAGTTAACAGGCCCTTATCTCTTTTAATCGTTTAGCAATGGTATTCTCAGCTTTGCTCAAAACGTCCATATGTGCAAAAATGCCTGGAATAGGGATATAGAACACGTGCATAATAAGAGGGCCCTAATAGAAGCCCTCTGACAGATATTTCAGGTCTACGGGTGATACAGGTCTACGGGTGATATTTCGTACTACGGGTGACGGGCCGGGCCCGAGTTCCCACGGGTCCTTCATATTTGGTCACGGGGGTCCTCTG
>NW_023597054.1:30487565-30613810 GCF_011947565.3 Pollicipes pollicipes
ATGGGACTTTGTACCAACTAAAAGCTACTAAAAGCTACTAAAAACGACTAACTGACAGCCAACGCTTCGCACCTCGATCGACTAAAGACGACTAAATGAACAGCGAATCGATTAATACCATATCCTGTTCTTGCATGAAGTATCTTCCCACTCAGCCACAATGCCACCAGAACATGATTGTGCAGTGTTACACCAAGGACTACATGGACGCAGTTACAAGGTTTTACTCAAGCTTTGCTCTGATACGTAACATGGGGTCCTCTTAAGTTAACTTTTTAAAATTCTCTTTCATAAAATACAGTTTTAATGTGATGCAATTATCAGATTAGCAATTCTCTTGATGACTTGCCGGACAATTATTCTCTGACATGTGAGTGAAACGCTCAAGCTTTTATATTTCTTCAGAACTAACGTTCACACCATCTGTTAACGACGTTCAAGTGCCTGGAGCATAAAACATTCACACAATGTGCTAATGATGTACAGGTGCCTGGGTCTCTAAAGTTCCGAGGATCCCACTAACATGGAACGATGTGGGATACTGGATCCATCGTTGGGAGCCAGGCACATGTCTGGGCGTAACAGTAAATGAAGTGGGCAAGCGAATCCTCAGCATGTCATCTGCTCTCTTTGGTGGCTGGTCCTAAGTGAATATTTTTAATGCTCTCTTCACTGTTTTGCTCTGGAGATCATTGAGATTATACGCTAAAATTCACTACTGCTTCTGCTATTCTACCCGCTGTGCGCTACTCTGTGGTGGTTGATTAGTAAACCCTATGTGTGCACTTCTGTAACACAAACTTCTTTTCAGTTTGGATACCCAATGTTCCCTGATGCGCTGCGGCCGTTCAACACACAGTACAGATGCTATTCTGTATCGATGCTGCCAGGCCAGGAGCGCACGGACGTCGAGAAAGGTGGCAAGAGTGAGTACTCAATACACTGTCTGACGGGTCTGCGGGCCAACCAGCTGCCCATGTTTACGAATTACAGCGTGTATAATCATCCTGCAGACTGGGTAGGCCGGTAGGCGCGCCTGAATATTGCGAGCAGGCCGTGTTTGCAAGATGCGTGACGGGTTGAGCGGAAGATGAGCGTTGACCCATCGCGGGCATATGGTGGGGTGGTTTCGAAAGTTAATCCAGCGACGACCACTTGAGAATGTCCCCTTTTGCCGGGACAGGCCGACGCCTGGCGGGCCGACCCGTGCATTACCAGGCTCGTCTGACCCGGGCGCCATTGTGTCCGGCAGTCATCATGCCGCCGTCGGCGTTGGACACGCTGACCCGGCTCAACGTCGTCTACCCGATGCTGTTCAAGCTCACTAATCGGAGGGCGGACCGCGTCACACACTGCGGCGTGCTCGAGTTTGTCGCCGACGAGGGCAAGGTCTACCTGCCCTACTGGGTGAGCCAGACGCCACGAGCGTGCGTGAGCCGCCGGTGTGCCGGTGGTGCGGAGTCGGCGGCGTCTCAGTGGTGTGCTTTGTAACTGGGCGGCCGCTTGCGTCACGTCTGATGCGTGGAGGATCACATACGTTTATGTTGATGATGGCGCTCCGATAAACTCACACACATGGGGCGAATGCACTTGATATCCATTCGTCCTTTCTGCTTGGTTGGGCCTTACACAGGGTCTGACATGTGCCGGTCGTGCGGTGTGTGGCAGATGATGCGGAACCTGCTGCTGGAGGAGGGTGCCCTGCTGACGGTGGAGAGCGTCTCGCTTCCTGTGGCCACCTTTTCCAAATTCCAGCCTCAGTCGCCCGACTTCCTCGATATCACTAACCCAAAGGCCGTGCTGGAGAACGCGCTACGCAACTTCGCTTGCCTCACCACCGGTGACGTCATCGCCATCCCCTACAACGCCAAGGTGTACGAGTTTTGCGTGCAGGAGACTAAGCCTGGCCGCGCCGTCAGCATCATCGAGTGCGACATGAACGTAAGCACCGCGCGGCCGGCAGTGTGACGAGCTGCAATACTGCGTCATCGCGTGCTGCTTAAAACCCGCGAGAGATTGGAGAAGATGTGATAGGCTCGGACATTTTCAACATCGGTTACTACATAAATGTGTATCGAATACCGAAACTTCCTCCGTAATCCTTCAGAAGTTTATTTTGGGGAAGACCGGGACGGAGTGTATTTCGTATGCATTCCGTTGCTTTAACAACTTAACCAACAAACTGGTATTCCCAGTTTTGCACCCTGTGCGATGATGCGCTCCCAGTGGCCATGGACGTTAGTGAGGAGCCATTACATCGATGTCTGTTTCCCTGTGCAGGGTCTGTCGTGTTTTTGGCCACCGAAATGGCGCGTTGAAGAAGTTTATATATGTGTGCTGTACTTTGTTGCCAGCGATCTGACCCAGCTGAGGCTGCCCGTGTTGCCGACAGGTGGAGTTCGCCGCGCCGGTCGGCTACCAGGAGCCGGAGAGGGAGCCAGCCGCCCAGCAGCCCCCGGCCGAGGAGCACGAGATGCCCGAGCCGACTGGCTTCGTGCCGTTCCAGGGCTCTGGGCTACGGTGAGCCGCCGCAAACTGCACCGGCGGCGGCGCGTGGCGCAGTCCACCGGCGGGTGCGGCTCGGTTTGGACGTTCTATAGACAGTCAATTAACGGTCGACATACATTCATTTCTGTGACTTTACGTTGGGTGGTTTGGCATCCCGAACACGTCAGAAAAAATGATCAGTTTGTAAATGTCGTTGGATGAGAAGGCACGTGCCAATCCGATTCGGACGATTTATGAAGTTTCCTCGCTCTCAGCCCTGTCGTCCGTTCAGACAAATGTTTACAGAACCTGTTCGTGGCCCTTCGACTTCGACCCTTGGACATTAGTGCTTGCGGAACTTGTTTGTGGACGTTCCGAGTGGCGGGCTCGGGACGTACTGTTATCGGGTCACGCATGGCCTCTCCCGCGGCCAGCCACTGCCAAGACACGACCGTTGCCGTTTATTGGTCGGCTTCGGCCGGCTTCAGTCATTATGACCATCCCACGCACCGGCTCTGGCGCGGACGTGTCGCACCGTATGGGGCCGATCGCGTGCTCAGGTGCTCGGTGGGGATCTTACATCCCGACCCGTGGCTTCGGCGCGTGACTCACCCACCCGCTCCAGGCTTGACGGCAAACAGAAGAACCTGGACGCGCCCAAGGCCACGGCGTCCAACGGACCGCGGGTGCGGGGAATCCCGGACTACGACTACCAGATCGGCTACCTTCGCTTCTTACGGAACGCTATACCCCAGCCACACCAGGTGTGTGTCCGTGCCGCGCCGAAGTCCTTATCGTAGCAGAATTGGAGGGGAGGAGGGCACGACGATTTGGCGCCTCGACCAGAGCGGTCCGCGGGTGGCGGCGTCGCGCTTCTCGTGCAGTTTTGATGTCCCCGATTATGTCAGAGGATGGTGTCCCCAAATACCCATTTGGCGTGCCAAGCAGGCACAATGGAGGGACCTGTCGGATGTTCTCTACATCTGGCCGGTAACATGTTCTGGGTGACAGTAGGTGGAGCAATGTTTCAGCGACAGCGGCAAGTGACGTTGGCTGACGTTTACTGAAGTCCTGCTAGATGACCGATGGGCCTGTTGGAAGTTTTTACGGGCATAATATGTGGGCTCACAAGGGTCAGTCAACCTGGTCGTCTGCAGCTCGCGTTCCTTAGGCATTTGCCTGCTGCGGCATTGCTATTGCAAGGACCGTAGTCGACCGCAATCAATGGCCCGCGCGACGATCACGATCACAGGTGGACTATGCATGCGGGCGGCAGCCGGGCGCGGAGCCGCGCACCCACAATCAGCTCAGTATTGCCATCGAAGGGCGCCCGTAATGGCCTGGCGGTGCGCCTGCGGCTCGTCAGGGATGTGGCGTGCACCAATGGAGCACTTCCCTTTGTTCTGTGGGGCAAACTGTGCCCTCTAACGGGGTTCCGACTGGTTGTTTGGCCACTGTCGTGAGCGATGGGTCCGTTTTGACACGGCCGTTCTGAGTGAATGACCGTAGCGTGCCGGCGCTGTTTCAGGCGACCTCTGAAGAGGCGGTGTTCAGCTCGTTCTCAGGCGAGGGCAGGAAGCTGCGACAGCCCAAACACCGGCGACCGTGACCGCACGGCCAGCACCGCTGCCCGTCGCGTTCCTGACTGCTATCCGCCGTCTGTGTGTACAGGACATTTCTCAAGTTTGTATATTTATTCTGCCACATGTCGAAACCGCCCCGAATAAATATTGCGACCGAAGCCGCGGCTCGCTCTGCCGTCCATGCCATGGAAGCTGCCGGACTAGGAGTGGGCACCGGGGCGAGGGCCGGACCGCTCACCCCGCAGCATATGCCGTAAAGCTCGGTGGGACACGACACGCGCACGGCCAGCGGTGTCAGCAGCGGTCTGCTGCGTCGGCACGACCGGCGGTGTCAGCAGCGGTCCGCCGTGTCGGCACGGCCGGCGGCGTCAGCAGCAGTCCGCGGTGTCGGCACGGCCGGCGGTGTCAGCAGCGGTCCGCTGTGCCGGCACGCCCTTGCGGCGTCAGCTGCGGTCCGCAGTGTCGGCGGTGTCAGCAGCGGTCCGCCGTGCCGGCACGGCCGGCGGCGTCAGCAGCGGTCCGCTGTGTCGGCGGTGTCAGCAGCGGCCCGCTGTGTCGGCACGACCGGCGGTGTCAGCAGCGGTCTGCTGCGTCGGCACGACCGGCGGTGTCAGCAGCGGTCCGCCGTGTCGGCACAGCCGGCGGTGTCAGCAGCGGTCCGCTGTGTCGGCACGGCCGGCGGCGTCAGCTGCGGTCCGCAGTGCCGGCAGTGTCAGCAGCGGCCCGCTGTGTCGGCGGTGTCAGCAGCGGCCCGCTGTGTCGGCACGACCGGCGGTGTCAGCAGCGGTCTGCTGCGTCGGCACGACCGGCGGTGTCAGCAGCGGTCCGCCGTGTCGGCACGGCCGGCGGTGTCAGCAGCGGTCCGCTGTGTCGGCACGGCCGGCGGCGTCAGCTGCGGTTCGCAGTGCCGGCAGTGTCAGCAGCGGCCCGCTGTGTCGGCACGGCCGGCGGCGTCAGCAGCGGTCCGCTGTGTCGGCGGTGTCAGCAGCGGCCCGCTGTGTCGGCACGACCGGCGGCGTCAGCAGCGGTCCGCAGTGCCGGCGGTGTCAGCAGCGGCGCGCTGTGCCGGCACGACCGGCGGCGTCAGCAGCGGTCCGCAGTGCCGGCGGTGTCAGCAGCGGCCCGCTGCGTCGGCACGACCGGCGGCGTCAGCAGCGGTCTGCTCTGTCGACACGGCCGGCGATCGACGCCGCACGCCCGCGACAGTCGCCAGCCGCGCCCGCCACAATTATGTTCACTGGGGAAATATAGGATGCATCATCTCACAGGCCCCACTCTAGCCGGACCCGGTGCCACAGCGGTGGCGGTGGGCGGCCTCACGTCTGGCCGGGTCTCGCTGCGCCCAAACACCGCCGCCGCCGCCGATGTCAGACGCGGACGCGCCGTGCTCGGTCCGGCCCGGCCCGGCGGCTCAGCCCGTGTGCCGCACCCTGCCGCGGCGGGCGACGCTCAGTCGGCGACGCCTGGCGCCTCCGTGCTGAAGTAGGGCGCCGACTCGCGGTTGAGAAGCGTGTGGCAGACCTCGCAGACTCGGCTCATGGTACCGCTGGGCCCGCTTGGCACCGCCTTATTCAGACAGTCGGCGCAGTAGATCTTGCCGCAGTGCCGGCAGTGGTGCTGGAACGCACCCCCGCGGCAAGGTCACACTTCTTGTGTGATAGAAACGGGTACGGGTACGTATCACTATCTTGTGTGATAGAAACCGGTAGGATTACCCCAGTGCAAACGTAATATGCACTGGGGAAATCCTACCGGCGCGACGAAGTGCTAGTTTGATGCATTCAGAACTGAGTATGCGTGCAAAAACGATACGGGAACAGCATCGGCACAGGCGAAACAACGTGGCACTGGACTGCACAAATAGATCTATCTCGGTCAAGTCTCTTGGACAGAAACATCGTTCGATATTGCCACTCCACTGGATGAGTGCCGGTCTCCGTCTGGTGCTCTACGTACTTGACGCCCAGCCCGTGCAGCGAGTACACTGTCCCGTGCACTGTCAAGATTGCATTTCCGAAAATTGCAGCAGGGGAGGGGGGGGGGGGATAATTGTATTGGGGAATGCTTTCAGAGATGGCTCCTTGGTAGTCTTATGTGCCAAATATCGAAAAAGGGGACCCAGGACCTGTTTGCATACTTGACCACACAACCCAGACGTCCATCTGGAGGAAACCACCGAGCGGCGGCGGCGGCGGCGGCGGCGGCACCAACCTTGCGCCTGCTGACCGTGAAGCGGACGTGACAGCGGCTACAGTCGTCCACGTCGTCCTCGTGTTGCCAGCGCACCTCCGTGTCCGATTGGCGGATCCGCTCCAGCTCCATCTGGCGGCGGCGGCGGCGGGGGCGCGGTCAGCACCGCATCACGGCCCGGCCGTGGTCAGCACCGCATCACGGCCCGGCCGTGGTCAGCACCGCATCACGGCCCGGCCGTGGTCAGCACCGCATCACGGCCCGGCCGCGGTCACCACTGTATCACGGCCCGGCCGCGGTCAGCACCGCATCACGGCCCGGCTCGCGGTCAGCACCGCATCACGGCCCGGCCGCGGTCAGCACCGCATCACGGTCTGGCTCGCGGTCAGCACTGCATCACGGTCCGGCCGCGGTCAGCACCGCGTCACGGCCCGGCCGCGGTCAGCACCGCATCACGGCCCGGCTCGCGGTCAGCACCGCATCACGGCTGGGCCCGCGGGCTCACCGACACGACCGAGCTGCCGAGCTCCGATCAAGCGTGCGGGTACTTCATGACGGGTGTTGAGCATAGGTTTACAAGCTGAACTGGCGAATGTGAAATGAGCAAAGACTGGATGCTTTAAACTGCGGCCGAAAGTAAGACTTGGCCGCGCAGACAAAACAAAAACAGCAAGGTGCCGAAGAGACCTGCAGTGACTGGGATAGCTTGACGAAGTCTCTCTGGACAGCTTCAGAGTTGTCCAAGTCGAGCTGTAGCGTGGCCACTTTGGTCTTCAATCTGGATACCTCCTCTTGGAGCGAGGACTGGAAGACAGACGCACAAGTCTGAGAAGGGCGGCGGTGGCCACCGGGGCGTTAAAATGCGTGACAAAACAGCCTCCTATAGTGCTTCCCCAATAAAATCAACTCCCCAAAGATGAGAACTGCAATACACGAACCCAACGTCACAGGGGCATGCTCTACACTGGTTATCACCAGGGTCCCCTCTGCCGTCTCACCAGACCCTTACTACTCCTCAGCCGGCACCAGCCCTGGAGTTCCTTCGCCGCCCCTCGCGCGGAGCCAGCCATGGAGACCCCTCACTGCCCCTCAGACGGCGCCAGCACTGGAGCCCCTTGCCGCTCCTCAGACGGAAGCAGCCCTGGAGCTCCTTCGCTGCTCCTCAGACGGCGCCAGCACTGGAGGTCCCTCAGTGCCCCTCAAACGGTACTAGGCCTCGAGTCATGCCCCGCCGTCCCTCAGACGACTCCAGGCTCCCGAGGGCGCCCACGACTCCCGCACCTTGGCGGAGCTCTGCTCCTCCAGCTGCGCCTGCAACGCGGCCACCATCTGCCGGTTCATGGCTGTCTGCTGCGCCAGCTGATCACGCGCCGCCGCCAGCTGGCCGTCGGCCTGCTGGCGGCGCGCCTGCTCGGCCTCCAGCTCGGAACTGACGCTGTCCTTCAGCGTGACCTCCTCCCTGGCGGCAAAGACACAAGCGCAGTCTTAGCGACGCGCCGCTGTAGGTGGGAAACACGCCCCAAGGAGGAACTAGGTGAAGGCAAACCAACGGCCATTGAAAGCGGCAGCTAATATAATTTCACAAGGTTCACAAACGTACCAGTCACATCGCGACATCACGATCACATCGCATCATGACATCACTGTTTATCACAAGTTTGTGCGACGCACGATTGCGCCGCAATGTCCGGACAATTTGCGAACGTCGAGACTTCCAAAAACGCTGCCGGATATACCACGCTGCCGTCAAAACTGTGAGCATTTCACAGAAATTACACGAACGTGTTTGCCGATTTGTTCTCTCCTAATACCATTCTTTTATTCACCGCTTTTTTGCCCTGATCACCGTTTTCACCGTGGTCACACATAAATCAAGACTAGGTAAAGGACTGCGTGATGTTTTTTTACAAGTTGTAGCCATGCCACTCCAAGACCTCCGGGCTGGCACCAACCATTTTACGCGTGTGGCTGACAGCGCACGTGACGCACGTGCGCTGTCGGCCGTGTGGTAGGCCGAAGATGCAGAGCTGTTTCACAGCCAGCGGGCCCGCGACCGATTACACTGCGCGGCTTCTTTGCTCGCCATCCCAGCTCAATATATCGACAACTACAGGTCGGAGCGACTCAGGAATCGCACGCTTCGATAGGAAATTGTGCGGGGAATCGCATGCTGCTAAGTCTCTAGTCGCACGTGCGACGTGCCACGCGCCCACAAGGTGGCAAGATCAATTCCTCTGTGTCCGTTGGATTTTTTTATGCGTTATGCCAAAGCTCGGCACCCAGTGCAAATAGGGGAGTGAATCCAAGTTAAAACCGTCCGATAATAAAACATCCCCAATTTCCGAAAAAAACATCACCATTTTGTAAGACGCACGGTTGTGCTGCAATTCGTCGCCAAATTAGGGAATATCGGCTATTCGAAACGCGCGGTCGAAAATACCCCTAACACGGGTGAAGGAAATTTGTGGCCCATCGGCGGTGAGCTAGCAATACGCGTCATCCCGAACACGATAAGTTGGCAAAAACGGGTCGGAACGACTCGGAAGCGGAGCGATTCGATAGAGAATTGAACTGGCAATTGCATGGTGTGAAGTGCTGTATCGCACGTGTCACATGTCACGCTAAAACGAGCCAGCAAGATAATTTTGCTGTTTTGAAGTCTTGAAATTTTTTCTTAAAAAAAGACTTCTTGAAAATTTGAACAGTTTTCCAGTTTTGCACACGGCACCCAGGGCACAGAGCGACTCGAGATTGTGATGCTTCAATAGCGAATCCCACAGCAAATCGCAATAGTCATGTGCATGGTCGCACGGGCCACGTGTCCCGCCGACTCGATCTCGGAAGATGGATTCGGTTATTTTCAACGGATTTACAGGTTTTGAATCACACCCCGGCACCAAGGACGCGGAGCCACTCGGTACTGGTATGCTCTGAAAGGGAATCAAACGGGCAATCACGTTGTGCAAAGTCTGCGTTCGCACGTGTCACGCGTCGCGTGCGTATGAGCCAGCAAGCTTTATTTTTCCATTTGCGACCGTTTTCACGATTTGTGTCATATGTCGGCACCCAGTGCATTTAGAGACATGAACCCAACTGCAAATGTAAATCTGTAAAACTGCAACTGCAACTGTAAATCAATGCCTACGTTTTAGAAAGAGCGCAAAGAAGCAAGCACGCAAACGCCCGCAACATCTCTAAAGTATATGCATTTTAATTTCCATGGGTTGGCAGGCTCGATTGGGACGATCGACTGTCATGCATTTTGTTGTGAACAAGCGGACATTATTCATGGAGGTTTAGGTAGCTAGCGTTGCAAGTTGTTAAGTGCATTTGCGAAGAACATTATGCGTATGTATGTTACAGTACTAATGGCCTCATTCCCGGTTGGATTGCCAGGAGAATGGAAAGACGGATGCATTGTTGTTTCGGCTACAGGTCTTTATTGAAGTGAATATCAGTAGTAAATTCAAAATTGCCTGCCGATCCTACTCAGTGATTATTGTTTTTTTCTTAATAGCCTCAACTCTTACAAGTCACCAGTCAGGGACTGCAGCTCGCTGTTTGAAAAAGGAAACAACTGAAAAGTCGAGTAGGATCGGCAGGCAACTTTGAATTTACTCCTGATATTCGTTTCGGTAAAGGCACGTAGCCAACATATAAATGAATATATCCCCATTTTCCTGGTTATTATACGAGGAACCGCGTTATAGTATTGGCTTAGCCGACATCGTGGTAAGTTATTAGGTTTGTATGTACCATGTCAGTAGGCGAGAGAACAAATAATTTCTTACAAAGCTGAGGGAGAACTTAAATGCAGGACAACGTGTCCAACCTGGTTATAGCTGGGAATTTAAATGTAAGTTGAATAGCCTTGGGATAGAAAAAAACTCAAACAAGGAAAACAGTGATGTGCAAGGATCGTTAATGAAATCATCAGCACTTAGGGTTGTTTCATATTTGGAGAGAACCTACCCGCATGAAAGCAATTTGCTCGGAGACGGCTCATTCCGTTGCAACATCTACGATTGATTACTTTTATAAACATCGAGGCAATTCATCATACGCAGAAAGTCACTAGATGTAGTGGAGCCAGATTGTGTCAGTGATCATAATATAGTGTTGCACATGGAGGGGAAAACAGTACAAGTGAGTCAGGTTTATTGCCCGCCAGATCATTGTTGTTACGGTTAAGGTGGGCAAGACAGATATAATTCGAGAAAAGAATGGGGAAAAAGCCATGCTCTTTCAAAGGTAAATTGTTTGGAAAATCATGAGAAGTCGACTCGATATTCCTGAGGTTTTTCGAAAGCAAGCAGCGGAGAAAGGAGCCTAAATGCTGGATTTGGTTCAACTGTAACAGGGAACAGAACGCGTTCTTGAAGCTTGCCGATTCGGTTTCCTCGCGTTAGTACCGCAGAAGCAAACCGCCTAATAGGGACTTCCATCTGCTTATGTCTCGCATCATCTGCGTGACCAGGTGACAGCTAGGCCAAGGCCGAGGTCACGGTCGCTGCTCAACCAACAATCCGGTACCTATTCCAGATGGCATCTGGGTGAGCAACATTCGGCTGGTTGGTGACACATATTCCACAATCCACCCACAGCGCCGGACATCCACACCTGTATCCATCCATCAGAGCGCCGCATTCAGCGCGCCTGTCGCGATGGTACACCGAACGCAGGCCAGTCTAAAATACGTATTATTAACAATCGTTTTGGGGGTACTTTCGCCTGAAAGGTTCTTGGTGGCATATTTTGCAGTCTGGGAGGGAGGTGCCCGCCCGAACACAGGGACTTGATTCCGCCCCGTCGATCACCTCCGTAAACGCGACACTCGCGGTGCGCGCCCTACACCCGTGAAAGTCAGTTAGGACGGCTTAGGAAATGCCACAGCGGCGCAACTAAACAAGAGTGGTCAAGCTCCAAACACGCATTCAGCAGCAGAGTCTGACTTTTAGCCAATAACCTTACGGGGTTCGGACCATTGGTGCCGCATCACCGCTAACACGAATGCATGAGCGGCCATGCTGTTCGCTGACCATGGGCAGAAAACAGCCTGTGAGATGACGGCATTTGCAAGAGGTCTCCGTGGCGTCATGCGTGCATGGGCAATCTTAAAAGAAAGCTGCACAATATAGTCTGCATATCTTCGCAGCGTTCGAACTCAGGGACCACATTTTAGGCAATAAAAAGGGCAAGACCGTGAACTGCACTGAATGATCTTCAATGTACCTAGTTCAATTATAAACCCCACACAAATGTAAGACACCCCCTTTAAAAACAAGGGGTCTGTGCATGAGTTGTTGTGTCTCTTGAAATAATTTTCTGGGGCTTCCAAGCTGGAGTTAAATCTAGACAAAACAAAGTTCATGTGGCTGGACCGCCGTTCTTCAATTATGCATGACATCAACGGAATGTTGAATTCATGGTCAAAGAGGCACCTCGGCGTCAAGGTTAGAATAACTGTAACCGTCGTCGTCATTGCGAGTTTGATATCCAATCTGAATAACGTAATAACATACCTAGTGATCACCAGCTGCAACCCCCACCAAATCCCAAGTCTGATTTATGAGCTTTGAAATGAGATTTACCTGGCGCGGTCGTCCACCAAACGTGACTTGACACGTCGTACCAGTCTGTTGGCCCAGGTGGTCAGCAACAACTTCAATACACAACTACGCAGTGCAGTGAGGCTTAGTTTAGTCCTTCCACTATTTAACTTCACGCTTAAGTGTCAGTCAATACTTAAGCACCGCGTTGCTCCTCTTCCCACCAATATAATGTTCAGAGCTGGATTGTGCGATACAATGGCTTCTGAATGCGGGCTTAATGCCTTTTACGCCGGGCAATTCCAAAATTTTAGTTATGTTCTGCAGGGAAGAACCTGGTACGGCGACGGTGGTTAGATGAGATTAAGTGGTTTAATGAGTACAGTCAATGGACGGGACAATCCTTGCTGCACTTCCAGTTACGCGCCAAATGCCCTGCATGTAGGATTGACATACTTCGATACAAAGGCCTTGTCAGAACGACTCCTTGAAGACGGAGGGCCACTGTGCGCGACGGAAGAAAGCATGAATGTATGTCTATGCAGCCGAGAGAGGACAAAGTTAACGGTGAATTTGGGACGCAGGAGAAACCGTTAGTAGCTTTAAAACGAGAGGTTCATAACGCTTGGAATTCACGACTCGCGAACCGAAAGCGCTGCAAAAATGGGAAGCCGGCGACGAAGCCCCCGTATACTGGCCCGAATAATTTAAACACCCTTACAACTGCAGGGCGTCTACTCAGCTCGTGTCAGTCCGATCTCAGGCAGGGCATAAAAATATTTCCGCCAAACGGTTTTCGAATATAACACGCATTGCAGGCTCACAGCAATGTACGTATTGTGGGAGAAATGACAATTCTCTTTGGCTGCCAGTTTTACCTCCTCTTTAGCTCTTTAGCCGTCCGTTGGTTCATGCATTTAGGTGCGATGCATTCCGGGACATCAATGGGTGTGCGAGGCCTCTCCGTGGCACCTGATGCACGTGCTGCTGTACTTAGTGCGAGGAATGCTCCATGCGCGGTAAATCCATGCATAGCGTTCGAATGGAAGCAAGTTTTCTCTAGATGGTCTCCGACCACAAATCAAGCAATTATTTAATGCCAAATGATGAATGCCATTTAAAGGCGAGCGTCAAAAGCGGGGATTGGTGGAAAATAGCGGCATTTTCCTGAGTGTCCTCTGCATGCCATACATAAATGCGGAAGGCGACGCGCAGCTACCGCGCCAACTCGGGACGGAGCGACCTCCCGCAGCGGCTCTCGCCCCTACGGAGCCCCGTGTCGCGGCCTCGTGCGGCGGCGGTGCGACGGGTGGCGGTTGTGCAGCTGTTTGAGCCGTTGATATAAGCGCACAGAAGTGATGTGGTATCGTTTTTAGTACCATTGCAAGTGTCCTTGGCTGTACACTGTGCAAAACTAAAAGAAAAAGAAAGACAAAAAAGGCTGTGAAGTGCACTAAATGATATTTAAAAACGGCTATCTCAGCCCAAACCGTATCAAAATGTGGAACAGTGCCCTTAACGATTTTTCCCTTGCAAATTGCCACCTGATATTGCGGAATCAACAGTACGTACAAGAAACAGTCCAAAGCCAAGCTGAACCCAGCCCCGTTGTGCTGGATGCACATTAACGAGCTTAGCCGGCTCTCATCTGAGCTCTATCGCGTATTATCAACAGAGCTGACTAACCTCAGTCGCACGTTCTCCACAGAGCTTGCTAAGCTCAGTTGCGTGTTCTCACCTAAGCTTGCTGAGCTCCGCCACCAGCTCGTCGTTGAGCGAGTCCTTCTCGTGCTGTAGCGCCTCCTGCTCGTTCTTCATGAAGGCCAGCTGGTTGCGCAGCGTCTCCTCCACGTGCTCGCGCGCAATCTTAGCTGAAATCAGCTCCTCCTTGTAGCGCAACAGCATCAGGTGCAGCTCCTGCCGGTCGGGCTGCCCGGTCAGCACGGCAAGTCCCGGCAGCGGCTGCTCGGTAACGGCTAGCAGTCGGTGACCACGGGATGGCCCACCGACCGGGCCGCACACGCCCAGGCAGATGGCGATGGGGAGAGCTGTCTCGACCGCCGCCTCTCGACACAATCCGGACACAATCTGGACACAATCCGGACACAATCTGGACACAATCCGGCAGACATAGCCCTGGTGCGAAATACTAAAGCATAGTCACACATCTACACATGCACTTCTCGAGTGATCCACAGCAGCGCCACCTCTCCGAAGTGAGGCGTACCACACCAGCCCTAACAGTCCTCAGTGTCACACCAGCCCTCACGATCCTCACAGTCCCACACCAGCCCTCACAGTCCTCACGGTCTCACATCAGCCCTCGCAGTCCTTACACTCCCACACCTCCCCTTACAGTCCTCACAGTCTCACGTCAGCCCTCATAGTTCATTGTAGCCTCTCCGAAGAGACCCGTCCCGCACCAGCCCTCAGCCCTCACAGTGCCACACCAGCTCTCCCACTTCACACTAGCAGCAGTTTCTAATGTATGCGCTTAGTCGGACGTCCGATGGAAAACAGTGTCGTGCAGAGATAGCTCGCATGACCTGCACCGCATGTAGAGCGGCCCCGTTTCCCTTGCACGCGTCTGCCAAGTCGGGGTCACCGTCGGCGGCGGGCGGCGCAGACTCACCTCCACCTGGTCCGGCAAATTGATGAACTCGTTCTGCAGTTCGCCGGAACAAGCGCTGTACTTGCCCAGCAGCGTGTCATTCTCCGCCTGCAGCCTGCCGGCGGTGGTCCGGTCACAGGCCCGCACGGTAGCCGGGTCACGTACTCACGCACTGTCTGCTGGTGTACACTGGCAGGTCAGAATGGCACGCCTGCTGCGCGTGGACGCGGCTGAACTCGCCCAGTCACGTGATGTATGTCTGCCTGAATGCCGTGGTGCCCCTCGCCAACGCACAACAGCACTGTTGGTCATGTGGTACAGAGCTGACTGAACATGTGGTACGAATAAATGTGCTATACTACTCCCCACTGCAATTCTATTCCTCATGTTCTCAGCCACCTCCCGCGTGCTCCTGTTGTACCACCCACCCGCGGCTGAGATCGTCCCAGACTTCGCACCTCATTGAGCCGTGCGCTCGCCTCTCGGCTCTCTCCTTCACCATTTACACCACGTGCATGCCCGCCGAGATTGTCCGGGACTACACACCTCCTCAGCTACAGCTGCACAGCCTGTCCCCCTAGTCCTCCGGGACTTCACACTTCTTCCGCTCTAGCCGCAAAGTCTGCCCCCCCCCCCCCCCCCTAGTCCTCCGGAACCACACACTTCTTCAGCTACAGCTGCACAGCCTGTCCCCCTGGTCGTCCAGGACTCCAAACCTCTTCAGCTTCAGCTGCATAGCCTGTCCTAGTTGTCCGGGATTCCACACCTCTTCAGCTCCGTAAGTTGTCCAGTGCATTAGCGAGGAACATTATTCACATATATAAGACGGTAGTATTAGCCTTATTCCCAAAAAAAACGAGGAATGAAGATATACTTATTCTGCTATTGCTTCGACAAAGGCATGTTGCTGAAATATCAACCTAACTATATCTCCATTCTCCTGTTTTTCCGAGGAATAAAGCTAATATTACTGTCTTATCTTCTTCAGCTCCAGCTACACCATGTGCCTGTCCCTCGCTCGTCCCTGTACCCCCCATCCTCCCCGCACCTGTTGAGCTCCTGCCGCACCCCGTATCTGTACCCCCGCCAGGCCTCGGTACCGCCCGCACCTGCTGAGCTCCTGCTGCACCCCGTATCTGTACCCCCGTCAGGCCTCGGTCCTGCCCGCACCTGTTGAGCTCCTGCTGCACCCCGTATCTGTACCCCCGTCAGGCCTCGGTCCTGCCCGCACCTGTTAAGCTCCTGCCGCACCCCGTACCTGCACCCCCGTCCGACCGCGGTCCTCTCCGCACCTGTTGAGCTCCTGCTGCACCCCGTACCTGCAGCCCCGTCAGACCGCGGTCCTCTCCGCACCTGTTGAGCTCCTGCTGCACCACATGCCGGTCGGCGGTGAGTCGACGTAGCTTGTCCTGCACTTCCGAGACGAACTGTTTGTGCCGCCGCTCCAGGTTGTGGTAGCGCTTCTCCCCCGTCTCCACCGCCTTGTACAGCTCGCTGATCTGGCGAGGGGCAGTCGGCCGCGGTCAGCCGGGACCACCACACAGCCTGACGCCGGGTCTACCTCGGCACGCCTCTCGCCGCCACTGGAGGTTAAGGGCGCGCCGACTGCTAACATAAGTTCAATCTCATAGAAAAATTGTTATCACGTTAGCGCACAACACACATAACGAGCAATCCTAATGCACTAACGCGTTCTCGACCCTCAATTCACGTGTCAACGACCGCGGGAGCGCATCTGACGGCGTCTTCCCAGCCATACCCCAACCGTCGTCCACGCCACGGCATGGGCTAGATCCAGGTATGTTCCCAACTTCATATATATACTAACGTCTCGCAGTGCGCGCCGTTACGTGCGCAGGCGCTTTCATGAAGCTCCAGCGACGACTACGATGGTCATAGCGTCGAGCGGTAAGCTCCCTTGCCTCCCTCTCACAAGCCTAACGTCCAAAGCTCCCACCGAGCTACTAAACTCGTCCGCTGCCCGCCAGCTACCCGGCTGTCTCCTGACACGCCCCCGTGAGCCGTTAGGCCGGGCGGCGGCTGCGGCTGCGGCTGCGGCTGCGGCTGCGGCTGCGACTGCGGCTACGGCGGCGGCGCGGATCGGAGCGCACCACAGCCCGCGCTGACGGCTGCGCGCACCAGCCGCCCACCTGCTGCTGGTAGTCCTCGGCGTGTCGCTGCCACTCCTGCTCGGTCTGCTTGCGGTAGCGCGCCTCCCGGCCCAGGTCGTCCTGGTGACGCTCCAGCACGCGGCCGAGCTCGGCGCGCCGCTTCTCCGCCGCCTTCAGCTCCGCCTGCAGCTGCTGCAGCTGCGACTCCAGGCTGGCGCAGCGCTCGCAGCGGCCGCCTGTCGACACGCATCATGTGACCCGGGCGTACACGCGTCACGCAAGGCGTGCCGACTCGGTCAGGCAGAATCGGAACTGCCTGGTCACATAGATGCAGTTCGGCCCGCCGCCCAGGAACACTACCCGGCATCAGTGTCGATGCCCGAAAACAAAATTAACAAAAATAGTAGCTCAGATGAATCACATGACGAGCTGGGCACGCATAACCCGCCCGACACTGTTCCGTGCTGCGCAGAAGCCCGGCTCGGTGGCCAGGGTCAGCCGGACCCCGCACTGACCTGCGCCGGCGTCGGTGCGCTGGCTGCCGGTGGAGCTCGACTCGGCCATGTCTAGCGAGAGCATGCTGCCGTGGCAGCCGGCCGGCTCCGGCTCGGCCTCACTCTGAGAACGGCGTGATCCGGGGTGAGACGGCGGCATCCGGAGCGAGACTTTGGTTTTGTTGTTTGAATTAGAGCCCCTTCGACCAGAAATGATCAGTTCCGAGTTATGGGATGAAGGAAAATGGCTAACGGTGAGGCAAACTTGCATGCGCCTGGGGGCCAACCACCAAGCTTTTACCTGCACATGTGTGCTGGGTACCCGGTCGAGGTCCACCTTCCCACGAGGCTCTCGGCCCACTCGTGATTGACGCATGCAGCCTGCCCCGGACAAGTGGGATGTTGCAAGGATGCAGGATGAAGCAAGATAGAGGATAAGAGGGACGGATCCCAGGGTGAGACGGCGGGGCCCGTAGTGAGACGGCGAGGTCCGGATAAGACGGCAGGGTCTGGGGCGCGACGGCAGGGTCTGGGTCGACGGCGGGGTCCAGACAAGACGGCAGGGTCCGGGGTGCGACGGCGGGGTCTGGGTGCGACGGCGGGGTCCGGATGAGACAGCAGGGCCCGCGGTGAGACGGAGAGGTCTGGGGTGAGACAGCAGAGCGCGGGATGAGACAAAGGGGTCCAAGATGAGACGGCGGGGCCTTGGGGTCCAATGATGGGTACGACAACGATTTGCGGTGGGTAAGTTCGAGTCAGTACTGGCGGGTCCAGCCCACTGGCTGCTATCTGGACCACAGCGGACCACAATAACGATACAGAGCACACAGTCTCAGACGACACACCACACAACAGACACTGAGCGTGACTACATCGGCGCCAGCGGAAGGCTTCACACCCGTTGGTCGTGGCGAGCAGCCCACACCGCAGCACCACTCCCGCCAGCGGCACCGATCGGCGGTGCTCACCTGCGTTCGGTCCGTGTCGAGACTGAGCTGGCTGGCGGCGGGCGACGCCGACGGCGCCTCCAGCAGCGGCAGCAGCTCGGACGGCAGCGCGGCGCGCAGTCTGCGCACTAGCGCCGCCTGCTGCCGCTGCGCCTCCTGCAGCTGATCGGCGGCGCGCTGACCGGTGCGGCGCGCCTCGGCCGTCGCGGCTCGCTCGCGCTCCAGCTGGGCGCGCAGCTCCACTTGTGTCTGTCTACCGGGCCCACGCGGCCGAGGGTGCATAGTCACAGCCAGCACATGGGTTCAGCATCAGGCCCATGCCAACATCTGGCTTTAGTGTCACTCATCAGTGTTCCGCTTATCCAGAGCGAATCATTTGCAGGGAGGGTTTCGTCGAGTGTTTGTGATGCAAAATACATTACATTTTCAGTAGATGCCTGAAATCGGCGATTGTAACAGCGCATCATCAGATAACGAAGTGGCTACTGCAAGTCTCCGGGGCCTTTTCATACAACAAAGCGCGGTGTTCAGTAGTTAGCCACGAGTTTGTGTGCACAACAGGCAACGTGAGCTCCCAATGGATGTATGCAGCACCCGTACCGGTGCAAGCATTGATTCATACTCTTGACTCCCCAGGGCGTACCCCACCCTGTGGATCAGCACTCACTTGCCATACTTGACGTCGTCCGAGATGGCCAGCTTCTGCGCCTCCAGTACGGATATGTAGAGGTACATGTGCGGCGCCAGCCCCGCCGGCAGCTGCTCTTCGGCTGGCAGCTGTTGGCGCAGCTGCCCGGCCAGCTCTTCCAGCCGGCCGCCGGCACACAGCTGAGCCAGCAGCTGGTCGGCGCGGATGAGCTGCTCGCGAGCGGTCAGCTGCACCTGCAGCTGGGCGTCCGTGTCGCGCAGCTTCTGCTTCAACGCCTGGATCTCCTCCTCCAGCGGGATCACCAGCGAGCGCATCATCTCCGTGTCTTCCTGGGCCTGCCGGCGGGCGGGCACCGGATCAAGGCTGGGGAGGGCCACGACTGCCGGGTGCACCCCCGGGCGCCGATACCGCGGCCAGGAGGCACGCCACACGACAGAAAGACCATACCACTCACACGGCAGACGGCATCCCTTACAATGCCAGTGGAATCTGAGTGTGCTGGCAGACAGCGCAGCAACACATCTACTCAAACCGGCAAGAAAGGAACACAGCCGGTCCACACGCAAACAAACACGCATGCTTGAGCGAGTGACAAAGTGCCCGGCCAACCTGCAGTGCTTGAGTTCCCTTGCGTCCATATTCGCCTCATTCTCTCGCTCCAGTTCCCCTGACCGTCCGTATCCGTACCCGCCTGATCCTCTAATCCATGTTGCTCCGGCCGGCCGTGTCCGTACCCACCTTGGTCCAGGTTGCCCCGGCCGTCCCTGTCCGTGCCCACCTCATGCTCTGGTCCAGGTTCCCCTGACCGTCCCTGTCCGTACCCACCTCATACTCTGGTCCAGGTTCCCCTGACCGTCCGTGTCCGTACCCACCTCATACTCTGGTCCCGGTTCCCCTGACCGTCCGTGTCCCTACCCACCTCATGCTCTGGTCCCGGTTCCCCTGACCGTCCGTGTCCGTGCCCGCCTCATGCTCTGGTCCCGGTTCCCCTGACCGTCCGTGTCCGTGCCCGCCTCAGGAGCAGGAGCTCTGGTCCAGGCTCCCCTGACCGTCCGTGTCCGTGCCCGCCTCATGCTCTGGTCGAGGCCCCTGGCCGTCCGTGTCCGTGCCCGCCTCATGCTCTGGTCCAGGTTCCCCTGACCGTCCGTGTCCGTACCCGCCTCATGCTCTGGTCCAGGTTCCCCTGACCGTCCGTGTCCGTGCCCGCTTCGTGCTTTGGTCGAGGTTCTCCTGACCGTCCGTGTCCGTACCCGCCTCATGCTCTGGTCGAGGTTCTCTTGGCTGCCAAGCGGCGAGGCCTGCGTGCCGGCCGCCGACGTCACCGCGCCACCCAGCGTGATCTTTTTAGCCAGCTGTTTGGTGACGGCTGTCAGCACGTGCGGACCGAAGCCGGCCGCCTCCTCCGCCGGCTGCTGCAGCAGCTGCTGCTGCTGCTGCTGCAGCTGGCGCAGCTGGGCGCGCAGCTGCCGGATCTCAGCCTGGTGGCGCAGCGTGTGGTCCTCCAGGGAGGAGCTGGCTTGCTCTGCGGAGACACGGGGCAGCTGACGTCAGTGGCGCTCTAGCGTCAGTCGTACCTCAGGAGCCGTCGGACCGTCCCCACTACGCGGAGCAGCACAGCTGATCATCAGGTTGACGCCACTCCGCCACCGAGTCACAGCCTCGGTCACAAAGCTGCTGTGACGCCGCACATCGGCACCGTTCGCCGCCGCTCGGTTCGCAGCGTCCTGGTACGACACAAAACACCAGTCATATCTGTCTCGTCTGCTGCGTCAGCCGTGGTGCAAAAACAGCGCGCTGGCGTGCAATGATATTGGAGCCGCCGGCCGCCGCTCACAAAACAGCAGCCCCGCCTCGCCAACGGGGCCGGGACGCCACGGCGTGGAGAGGCGTGACGTCACAGGATGGCGTAGCACGTGTGGTCTCGGCCGGCCGCAGCCGGATGTGGCTCGCCAGGCCGGCCCGGCGCCGGCTGGTATCGACGCCGGCCGGTGTCGGCTTGCACCGGCCTTCGCGCCATGGTAGCGTGACGTCACAGCCAACACAGATCAAAACGCGCCGCCAGGACAGGACGAGGCGCTGTGAAGGTGGCCTCAAGCAAAAGGACATCACAGCCGGGCTCACGGGATAGAGTACACCAATGGCGGAGCGCAGAAGCAGCATGTCTTGAAAATGATTTGAGAACGTTGTTGTCGCCAGTCGTTCACGAACGAAAGAGCTGATATTTCACCTTCGGTGCAAATAAATCCCTGCACGTCTATAAACACACGGTCGGCAACCAACTGACATGCCGCAGTTGGACATTATCTACCAAAATTGACAAAAGAAATTACAATAAAAATTGGAGCTGACGTGACAATCACACCCGCATTCCAGAACAGTCAGAACCTCCACCCCTAAACGGTAACACTGACGCGCTGCCATCTGTTGACTATCACCTGACAAGGTTGGTGGGGGCAAGCTTGATTTGTCTCGTGTCTGAAGCATTCTCTAGCCGCCGAGTTCTCCCGGCGCTGAGCAAACCGCTGAGGTGGTTATCGTTGTAGTTATGCATACATGGAACGCATGCCTACCCGACGCGGCTGTGGTGAAGTAATGATAGTCGGAGGGTAACAGGAGCTCGGGTCAGTTGTACATGCCCTGAGGCTAAACGGCAGCCCTGGATGTAATGATGGTCGGAGCGTAACAGGAGCTCGGGTCAGTTGTACATGCCCTGAGGCTAAACGGCAGCCCTGGATGTAATGATGGTCGGAGCGTAACAGGAGCTCGGGTCAGTTTTGCGTCCCCTGAGGCTAAACGGCAGCCCTGTATGTAATGGTGGTCGAAGCGTAAGAGGAGCTCGGGTCAGTTCTACATGCCCTGAGGCTAAACGGCAGCCCTGTCAAACCGGCATCACAACAACTCGCGGCGTCGGTAGGCCTTACGGACCCGCCAGCTGTGGCTGCGCAGTGTGGTGGCGCCCCGGCACAGCTGCGTACTCCAACACGTCTGACCCGTTCCCCGAAGCGCGGCGGTCAGAGCCGGCGGCCCGATCCCGACGGCCGCGTCCGAGCGCTCGTGGGGCCCCGGGCCTCGGCTGATACGCACATGCCAGGGTGGCTAGGGACACTGGCCGAGATCGATGCTCTGTCGCACCCGGTGGTGAGCTGTACTGCAACCGACGGTGAAGCGGACTTTAGTGAGCGGGAGCGGCGGGGTGCAGGCTCAAGGTTGGCGGCTCGCGCACCACGCTAAAACGCACAGAAGCTGAGCAGGCGCCGCTTAATGCGCAGCACGATCAGAGGAGCTTGAGGTGACCATACGGCGGCGCCACTCCACCGCAGTCTGCCAAGGCTCACCCGTCCCGTGTCGGCTCCGCACCAGCACTCGCAGGAACCAGCTCGGCGCGCACTCCCCCCGGCCGGCAGTCAGCGGTCACTCCCGCCTCACCGGCGGCAGCGGCCGCGTGTCGCTCCCAGCTGAGCCGGCGGCGCGCGTGCGCACGCCGTAACGGGGGCAGCGGCCGGCCGGCGGCGCGGCAACAGGTCGGCCGGCGGCGCTGCGTTGGCAACGCCGCGTGACGGCGGCGTCACGCGCGGCAGATCGATGGTCACGGCGCGTCACAACAATGGCTATCGAGCGTCGCAGCGCCGCTGGTCTGTCACGTGACACGACGGCCGCCTAGCGGTGGCGCCCAGACGCACGGAAGGGTGGAGGCAGGCCGGGCCGGGTCAGGCCGGGCCGTAGGAGCCGCGAAGTCCGGCCAGGCTGCGGCCACCGGCCCAGGCATCCAGTACGGCTCACCGGCTTCATCACTCAACATACGGACGCGGCGTTTCTCGCCAGCTGACCAGCAAGCCCGTCAGCTGACGACGACCAGCGGCAATCGCCCCAAATGAGACTCAAAAGCTTGGTTTGCCACCAAACTTACCGATTGGCTCATGAAAAAAACCTAGTGTCAATAGCCCGTCACGCCTGATTCCTGCTGGCATGACAAACGCTGCTGGGGACGGGCCTCCTTCGAATAACACATGGATGTCGATTCAATTCGATCGCAGTGCATCCCACGTGACGTGGCGTCACATAACGTGACGCGTTAGAAACATTACAAATGATCGGGCCTATTTCAGATAAGAGCTCGTCTGCAGCTATCCCATACAGTTGGCGACCTGGGCCCGGTGGCCTGGTCCGCGTGCGCTGCCTTCTGCAGGCGCGCGCGCAGAGACCGCCCGTCAGGCCCCCGGTGAGCCGTAATGGAGCCCGATCGAGCATCGATCGTGTCTGACTGGCGGTGAGGTCCGTGGGCGGGCCTAGAGCCGACGCTGACGGACATGCCGGCGACCGGTCAGCGACAATAGCTGACGGTGCCCCGGCCGGCGACCGGAGGCGGGGCCGGCCCGATCACGAACTCACAACAGCCGGCCGAGGGCGGGGCCGGCCCGGTCACAACAGCCGGGTAGGGGCGGGACTGGCCCGCGCTCGCACCACTCTCCCGTCCGGCTGCAACGAGCCCGCCCAGTCCAGGTCGGCCGGCGGCTGTGGCTGCGGCGGCCGTGGCCTGCACGGAGGGGAGGGGGAGCCATGAAGGCCAGATCGGCGGCCCAGAACCGGCTATGGCGACAGCGGCAACACAGGAGCCAATACGGCCGGCTGGCGGGTGTGGCGGGTGTGGTGGCGGCCGCTGCGGCCGCGGTACGGCAGGCAGCAAGGCGTCACTGGTGACTGAGAGCCGGCTGCGCGGCGCCCCCCCCCCCCTCCCCCCAGCCCGACTCATGGACAGGGTTAAGGGCAGTGATGACGCTCGAGCGCCGCGGTCGGCCTTTCCCGGCCTCCGTGACGTAGCGGAGCGGCGGGCCGCGTAATGATGCGGTGGGAATGAACTCGCCAGAACGTACTCGGGGTGTTCCAGCCCACAGCCGATTGAGGTCAAGGATCAGGGGGGAAAGTCCGACGTCAATACAGTTGGCATCCGTTCCCCAATGTACGCACCTTGGATGGTGCAAGACTCGCCTGAAACTCTGGCCTTGACCACGGCCAGGACAAGAGGGATTGTCGCACTCTATCCCCGGCTTTCGAGCATGCCTTTCAAGTCACTCAACATGTCATACAATCCGGCTATGTGAGCTTCAAACACGTTTTTAACATCACATGTAAGCCACCTGAGGGTATCAGGGAGTACCGTGACCATTCGTGGTGGGTCGAGTTGATACGTGTTCCTGTGGTCAAGTGCCGTGGGCGTAGGTAGGCGAGTGGGCTGATCCGCCAGTAGCATTATGTTCAGATCGCTAATCAATTTGGGGCAGTGCTGGGCATGGATGTTCGGTGCCAAGACGTTATTGTTCAAGTCTCCCGGGAGAAACGTCGTTTTGCAGGAATAGAACGCATTACGGAGATGGTTCTGTAATTGTTCCAGACTCGCAGCTGTCAGGGCTGTCAGGTGGACAACAAACCACGCCGGCAGTCGCCGGAGATGCACCACGCCACGTTACTCAAGTGAAAGGGGGATGGGCACCAGGGTTACGTCCTCCCTTTTTAAAGATTTTGAAGGTTTTGGGGCCCTTCATGGTTTTTCTCTGTAACTGGGTGCCTCTTAAAAATACAAGTGTCCTGAGTGAAGGTTTTGCGCCCCATCGCCCAAGGGGCCGATCCAGGACATCATCAGTGAGAGACAAAAACAATTGTGGTACCCCTGGATTTTGGTACCCCTGAAACTGAGAGTTTCGGGGCCTTCCAATCGCACGCTTGGATTTGGTGCCTCTAGAAAATAACTGCTATAGTGCCCTGAAAAGCAGGTTTTGACGCCCACCATCCCAAAAGGCCGATACAGGTTTTCGCCAACGGAGAGGCACGGGCATTGTGGTGTTCCCTTGAATTTGCTGCCTCTTGAAAATGAAGGTTTTGGGGCCCTTTGTGATGCACCCTGAAGTTGGATGCCCCTGGAAAATAAAGGTTAAGGTCACAGTACCCCTCACCCCCAGCGACCACCAGGCCATCACCATCACCGCGGGGCTGGGCAGGGTGAGGCAGCCATTCCAGAAGCGTCTGACTCGGGGCCGGCACCGGGGTGACTGGGTCACTAGCTGCCTGGACCTGCTCTCCGCTGATTGAGCCAACCCCATGACACCAATGATGTGGACCTGATGGTAAAAACCATTTACGAAAATATGGCGCGACGTCATGCGTTGTCACTGCCCGGGGAGAACTGTCCGCGTGAACCGCCTCAGTTGCCCCGTGGTTGTGTGATAACCCGCAGCTTCGGGCTACGATGGTCGAGCGGGCTCACACAGCAAGGAACGCCTGGCTAGCTCTGCGCACTCCAGAGGCTCGCACGGACTTCAGACGGCTTCGAAACGGCGCCAAGTGTGCGATCATGGCTGTTGGACGGATTTCCCCTGTGGCGTGATGACTTCTCGTGTCCGGTACGATTGCTGGAATGCTTTCGAACGATTTGTCATGACGTCAACAACCATCCGAGAAGATCAGAAACCTTGACCTGGCTCACGAGATAAACCGTCATTTCGAGACGGGTGGGTCTCGCATTGACACCACACTTGGGGGAAGCACCGGAGTTACCCAGACCACCAGCTGTCTGCACGACCTCCTTCACTTCCAAGCCCGCTACTCCCCCTGAACCATCTCCGTCGATCCGGCGGATGAGCAGCTCGAGAGCGGTGTGTGTGTGAACCGCGTGCCGATAACAGCAGTCCGCGGATGCTTTCCTGCGACCGGTCCGCATCTCCTGCGGATCATCGACGGCTCCCTCACAACTCAGGTATCTCCCGATGAGCGGAAAATTGCGAGCGTGGTACCCATTTTGAAATCAGGTGACCCAACTTCACCAGTTAACAGGCCCTTATCTCTTTTAATTGTTCAGCAATGGTATTCTCAGCTTTGCTCAAAACGTCCATATCTGCAAAAATGCCTGGACTAGGGATATAGAACACGTGCATAATAAGAGAGCCCCAATAGAAGCCCTCTGACAGATATTTCAGGTCACCGTACTACGGGTGACGGGCCGGGCCCGAGTTCCCACGGGTCCTTCATATTTGGTCACGGGGGTCCTCCGGCCGTTCTTCGGACCTCCTCAAAAAAGCCCGTGACCGACTAGGGGTCCGCTAGCCGAGACAAGGCCCCTCTTATGCACTGTGCCTCTGGGGCCGCTGATTGACGCAGGGGCCAACCACAAGTTCATGGACCCAGACCCCTGCAAATCGTGACCCCGGCCTTGCTCCTGCTTGGGAAATGGGCCCTTGGGTTACGATTGACAGGGAGCCAACTGTTTGGCGCTCGTGGTCTCTGGCCGACAGTCGCATTGTCTCAGGGGTCCTCAAACGGCGCAAGAGGATCTGACCTTTCAATGATATCAGTGATCGGCGATATTTTCATTTCGCTGATATTTCAGGTCACGACGCTACGGGCCGTGGCCTTCCAATCAGGCCTTTGATAGTCAACTCCGAGGCCTCCCTTCGAGCCTCACCGAACGCTGTCCTTGGTCGGCTGGAGGCCCCTTGTGAGCGTAGGATCCTCTGTTCGGCGCTGTGGGTCCCTGACAAACACGAAAGCCTCCGCCAGTGTAGATCACTTCGTAGCTGATTGAGAAGTGGGCCCTCAGGCTCATACCGACAAGGAGCCGACTGTGCGGTACTGGTGGTGCCTGGCCGACATATAGGCTCTTATCGACTCAGGGGTTCCCCGATCGGTCCAAAAGGCCCTTCAGCTATCATTTGAGGGCTTTTCCCCGCAGGTCAGGGCCCCTGAATAAGACTTCGCCGGCCCTTTCTGACCTTAGACCCTCGAATTGGGCCTTTGCTCGTCGAACCTGGCGGGCCGTCCAGGCTCTTTGGGACTCCCCGAACACCGTCTCTGGCCGACCCAGGGCCCTTTGCCAACAATGAGGCCCCTAGTAGCTGTGTGGCCCTGACAGACGCTGGGCTCCATGACCAATATAAATCGCTGGTTCCGGCTTTATTCCTGTGATGGAGTGAATCGCAAATGGTCAGTAAGCGTACATGCATACGTTGTCCGCGTGGCGTCACGTGGCGAGTTTCGCGCGCGTTAATTGAGCTGTCTGAAGTGGTGCGGGGCGACAAACAACTGTTTGTTTGTTCTAGAAGCTCCGCGGCCGGGAGGGGCGCCGGACGGGCGTCGTGAGGCGGTGCGCACAGGTGCGGGCACACACCCGCATGTGGGGCCCGTTGCGCGTTCCAGAGAGGGAACTCAAAAACCGTGAAGTTTACACCCGGCGCGGTTGTGAGTTCGACTAAACCCGGAAAGCCCGGCGCGTCTGCAGCACAACCGATTGAGACAAGCCCGTGGCAGGTGCCTGCCAACGGCGCTGAGCCAACACTGAACTTAAAACCCACAGTTTATGCTTGGGAAATGGGTTCTCAGGCCCATGCTATCACGGAGCCGACTGTACGTTCCTGGTGGTGTCTAACCGACGTATAGGCCCTCATCGACACAGGCGGCCGGTGATCAGCGCAAAGGGCCCTCTGACTGCCACTGGAGTGCCCAGCCCTACGGACCGAAGCCCCGGAATACGAACGCCGGCCGGCCTTTCGGGCCTCCAAATCGGACCCTTCCTCGTAGGCCCCGAGAGGCCCGAAAGTCCGCTCAGAACCAAGAGGAGACACGTGCTCCCCTGCGCCCACCCCTTCTGCCTGCGTTACTGATGCGTTGTAACCACCAGTAACGCGAATCTTCCTCCATGTCTGCAGTGCTATCACGTATCAAGATTTCCAACACACCAGCCACAGATCGAACTGAGATCGCGCAGGGCCACCGCTTATCACACCGCTGTGTTCGCATGGACCAGTCCGGCTCTCAAGGTCCCTGCACGAAGGCGATCTCGCAGGAGCAGGCATATGGCTCCGGATGCTGGATAGCGGATGTCTCAGCAGGGACCGGTAGTTATTTCCAGGCGTTGGATGGAGGCGGTGTCAGGAGCCCGATGCTGGATAGGGGCAATCTCAGCACGGGCCGGCGCCTCTCCCCATGTGCTGGATGGAGCCGATCTAAGCAGAGACCATACCTTTCTCCAAATGCTGGATGGAGGCGATCTCCTCGGCGTGTTTGCGCCGCTCCACGTCAAGCTGGTTCTCGAAGGTGACCTCGGCCACAGCCAGCTGGGTACGCGAGTCGTCCAACTCGCGCTGCAGCTGGCTCACCCGCTCCTGCTGTTGCTTCAGTTCCTCTGTGGACCGAGCACGGGGGGATGTCGCTGCAAGGCCGAGGAGGTCAGCCTGTTCCAGGGGGAGCGAACTCGGGAACTTGAACTCCCGAGTCAGGCCGATGATGGTAGCCCTACACTCCCCAGCAATGCCGGTTGGTGGAAGCAAGCGCCTCACAGATTAGAAGTGAGCCACGTTGGGGCGCGCAAGATTACGAGAACAAATAAATCTGGTTTACCGTATATGGTGAGCGGCACCCCTTCAGCAACGCCACAACAAAGACAGTCAACTAAAACACATGAAGATGGGGTCAGATCTCACCTCTCCTCTCCTCTCCCCATCTCACCTCACCTCACCTCACCTCACCTCACCTCACCTCACCTCACCTCACCTAACCTAACCTAACCTAACCTCACCTCACCTCACCTCACCTCACCTCACCTCACCTCACCTCACCTCTCACTCACCTTCCTTCAGCAGAAACATCTCTTTGAATTTAGCCCGTCGCTTGCCAAAATCTTCCTCCATGGCCTTGCGCTGTCTCTCCAGTTCCGCCATCATGTCGTCACCGCCTGCAGCGGAGGTCGGGGCGGGGGCTTATCTTCGGGGAAGCACTGACCCGGGCCGATCGCTACTGCATCCGTCGGGAGCCTGCACGCTGTTCTAATCTACTGAATTAATAGATATTAATTGGTCAACAACAGTTAGTGTAAATCATTCAATATTTATCAATTAATGCGAATTAATATAAATCTACATTCATAATCTACTGAATGCAAGATCGAAGCTGGAGTTAGCAGCTACGGACAGACTCGGAGTTGCACAATGCTGGTGCAGTAAGTCACGCTCGCCCTGGTGACGACAATGTCTGGCTGTTAACACCCAACAAGTACCCAGCAGCCGGCAGATGCCTTATCCCACTCACATAATGAGACAACGCCTTTTCCCAGTCAACTATCAACATCTCAAAGCACTTGCACGCAGTGCTCAGCTTTAGCGTGAGCAGTAAAATCATGAACATACGATCTTTCGCGCACAGCAAAAGTGATCCCACGTGAATGATCATGAGAGCTGTTTGCCGCCAGGGGCCGCGCCACATATTTTGAGTCGGGGGGGGGGGGGGAGCACTTTCCAAGGTGTCTGTTGACAAAATGGGCCTCCTCACATGTGGGGGGGGGGGGGCTCCAGCTCAGTGCCGTACTCAAGGGGGAGGAGCAACAAGGACGCATGCCTCTTATTTAACTGTTACATACATCGTATACCGGAAAATACGAGTCAGCAGTAAAAAAAACAACAACAGAATAGTGACTTCTAATCACCGCGCGACGGGTATTGCTGACCTAAGACAGGGTCTCTGGTGCCACAAAAGGCCTCCCGATGCATATAGGGGCCATTTAATCCAAGACAAGGATGCTTCCAATTCACCAATAGGGGCCTTGAAATCTCGCCTACGGGGTCCCGCTATTCCAAAACAAGGCATTCTGATCCGAAACCGCGGACATCTGGCGCATGAAAGGGGTCTCCTGTTCTAGCAATGGGCCGCCTGAATATAGAGAGTGCCTCCTAGCCCAGGACAGGTACCTCCTAGCCTGTAACGGAGGCTTTCCGAGCCAGCAAAGGACCACCTTTAACAACATTGGGTCTCCCTGATCTTGGACATAGGCTACGCTATTCATAAAGGTGACCACATGATCCATAAAACGGGTCTCTTGATGCAGCAAAGGGTCTCCTGAGTCCAACTGATTACTCTCTAGTTCAGTTATGGCCTCTTTGCTCTGAATTTAGGCCACTCTACAGGTGGCTACAATGCCTTTAACTTGGAAAACGGGGCCTACCAGAAATTGGAAGGAGGGGGAGCAAAAACCATTCTCTTGCACGTCTTGCCTCCCCGCGGAGGGGCAACTTCCGCTCTGCCCCTTCCCCCCTCCCTGATGCGCCGCCCCTGTTTAACGTACCGCTGTTGGTGTGTGGACGACTTTATTTGAACGGTGCAAAATCTTTCTAGACGTAAACAAAACAACAGGCACTTCTTCAGTGTTCCCTTGAAGGGAAAGTTAGATTTACAACTTACGGCAGATAGCCAGCTACGCGAAGCCATAGCATGCGTAACCGCTGCTGTCGCCTAGACCAGTCGCCAAGACCAGTCGATAGGAGAGTGAAACGTGGAGCATCCCAGATGCACCGACCCCCGAAAATCGCGCCCGGCTAACGTCCACTACAGAAAACCTTCATGACCATTAATATGCTCAACAATTTTGGCCCGTCTGCGCTTGCAGAATGTCGGAGACCATGGTTGGCTGTATGGGTTCGGTAACGACCTTTTCAACACGTGAAAGCCAACGCGCAACGAGCCTCAGAGCAGACCCGGGCCTGACAGGCTCAGCATCACATGCCGAAGAGTGCCAGGCCGTGTCGACACCAAGTTCTGGCGTCCATTGTCCGCGCCCGTGACGCCAGAGCCCACGCAGCGGCCCCACGCTAGCCACCGGCGGCCCGTCCGACCGGTCACGTGGGCGCTGCGCCGTCCCCGACACGTCCAACAGGCCGGTCACGTGGTGGCCGTGCCAGCCAGCGGTATGTAGGCCGGCCGCGCGCGGCGGCAGCCAGTTACTCCAGCAACCATGTGGCGACTGGTCGTGTTTCTGGCGGTGTTGGTGGAGGGTGCGCCGTCGCCGCGGCGCGCCGCGTGCGAGGCGGGCAGCCGCTGCGTGCCGGCCGCGCACTGCAAGGTGTCGGTGATCGTGGCCCGAGCAGCCGGGGGCGGTCAGTGCCGCGGCGGGAGCGTCTGCTGCCCGGGCGGGAGCGCTCCGGCCGACGCCGGTGCCGCTGGCCGAGCTGGAGCTGGGCGTCGCGCGGGGCCAGCAGGTGGCGCGGCGCCGGCCGGCCAGCCCGCTCCAGCAGACCCCACCGCTGCCCGACCTGCGATTCGTGCAATTCGAGCCGGCTGAGCCGGCAGCCGGGGAGCCGGCCGGACCCGAGCTGCTGCAGGAATTTGAGATAGCGCTGCCGGCCAGCCTGGAGAGGTGATGAGGCCGCCCGACGCACCGACCGTGCTGCCACCCTGCGGCGCGCTGCCAGTGATCTCCACCGAGAGGAGGCCCAAGGGCACGTGTGAAGAGAGGTCTCCACTCTGGACACGCGGCTGGCGCTGGAGCGGCTCCCACAGATGGACGGCCTCAACTATGCCAACACACGGACTAGGGCGGTAGAGAAGCTCCAACGAACGAACAACTGAGAGCGAATAGGGGAAAACCTGGGCACCACTGGAGCGGACCGACGCACGGCCGCTGTTTGTACTGCGGCCTGCAAAAGTCCAGAAACCTGGCTATGGAACCGGGACTCTGTCAGCCGTAAAGCTACACTGGTCGGCGCAGTCCCCGTCTGTCATGAGGCGATGCCGTCTGCCGAACAGACCATATAATTTTGTGTTGTATTTTCGTATTTGTACAGTATTTGATCCCGAGTGAGTTTTATGAAGAATACGATTGCAGCTAAGTTATGTTTTATCTAGTTTTAATCAGAGCGACAGTATTGAGGATCCAGCTGGCTGTTTCTGTACAAACATCTGTGTATTTAAGGGCGCATTTGCGACAACTTTGCCGCGGATGTGTTCATGGCATGGTGTACGTATCGCGGTGAATATAAATGTGACAATCTTTTCAAAACGGACAGTGTTTTCATTACCCACATAAAAGCAGACAATCGCCCCTCTGCATATCAGAGAGCATGGCCAATGCAGCGCCGGCCTGCGGGGGGCGTGGCTAGTGCAACGACCAGCGGCCGGCCGGGGCAGGGGCGAGTGCAGACGACAGCAGCTGGCCGGGGCGGGGGCGAGTGCAGACGACAGTGGCCGGCCAGGGCGGTGCGGGCGAGACGGACGACAGCGGCGGCTGGGCGGGGGCGAGTGCAGACGACGGTGGGTCCGGCCCGGGGCGGTTGGTGTGTAGTGCAAGACGACAGTGGCCGGCCGGGGCGGGGGCGAGTGCAGACGACCGCGGCCGGCCGGGGCGGGGCGAGTGCAGACGACAGCGGCTGGCTGGCGTGGGATGCCACTTACCACACCCACTGGGGATACCCCCACGCGGCCAGCCTTTAGCTACGCTGCCGCAGGCGCTACCCTTTCTCACGTCCTCCCTCCCCCCCCCCCCCCCCTCCCTCCCCCTGTTGTGAGAACGATGCAGGCCACGACTAAAGGCGGCGGAGAGTGAGAAATCGATCATAGTCCATTGCCACAGACCCGTCTCTGGGTGGCCAGAGAATGACGCACCGCGCCTGCTACCGACCGAAAGCTAACACCATTCATCAAACACTGAGATTTCGGTCCCGGTCCAACAGCTCACGCCGCTTGGACGGTGCCCGGCTAGCAAATGCTGTGAAACTTCGGCCTCCGTCCGGCAGCAAACACCGTTCTGCCAGTACCAGGCTAAAAAAATATATTTGGGTCTTCAGCTCCCAGCGTGCGATAGCCAGCACGGTTTAGTCAGTAGCCAGGCAGCGAATGCTGCACGAATGAGTCGCTCGCAGGAAAACATTTTCGGCGTCACGGCTAGTCGGCTTACATCGGACTATCCGACCAAGTGACGGAACATACCAGTACATACTATACCAGTCACCCAACAGTCACAGAGCCACACACCTGGCGACACGAAGCCGGCCCTGGCGGCGTCTCTGAGTGCCGAGCGGGCCGGATTCGAATCGGTAGAGGGCGCTATTGGACATAACTAGGGATGGCAGGCTGCTGCCATCCAAGGTGGCCTGTGTTTCCTGCAGAGCTGAGCTGAGATTATTGCCTGCATGTGCTACAAACTGTTAGAATATGTCACATGCTACCTTTTCTACATTCTTTAAAAAGTCAAATTTCAAGCACCAAAAATTTGGGCAGGCTTGATGGGCTGACTGTATGTTGACAGCTCAGGATATTGGGAACACTGAACATTTGCTTAGCTAAGACACAAGAATAGCCATATGCCATGAAAGCTGCACAGCCATATTCCCTGCAGGCTGCACAGTCATAGGCCATATAAGCTGCATGAAAACCAATGCTAACAAGAGACCAAACTTAATATGCCACAGTCATGTCAGTGGTTTTATCTCATTGCACCTTATTAGGTGAGGTTGGGTTAAGTTAGGGTCAAGTTGGGTTGAGTTAGGCTAGGCCAGGCTAGGACAGGCTAAGGTAAGGTAAGGTAAGGTTAGGTAATGTTAGGTTAGCCAGTAGCCCCCTATCACATTGTGCACATGCTGTCTTAAGCTACTAATGACTCAGGCAGTATCATGCCAAGGCAATCTCTTAACAAGTCAGCCTGTTGCTGGAGGTGGGCTCTAGCATTGCACTGCTTCTTACACAGCTATGATGCATACACATTGTCCCCTGTGCAGACTGCATCATGTGGTTGACTTGCAGAGTGCATCACATAATACCACACCTCTCCCCAGCATAGCAGTTGTGAGTGCACCTACCTAAAACATTCCTCTGCCTATAGCTGCCCCTAATGGGAACATACAGAATAAGGATTATATGTATATGAAGTGAAGGCACTTTAACAGGTAAGGACCTTCTGCTAAAATCCATTTTAGAGTGCGTATTCACAGAATGGTAGTTCTGTGTTGACAATGCTCAGATCTGAGCCAATTTAGTTACAGGGTCACACCTGTGTACATCTGTTTACAATCAGATTTACCCAACATTGCACATGTGTAAACCAACAAAATCTGGTCAATTTGTGTGAGAGCAGTATTCTGTGTATTCATTTACATAGTAAATTAAAGCAGGAACTGTGCTGGGCACATGCTCTCATGGGTTGATTTCCACACATCCCCATCAGGGGCAAAGTTTTCTATTGAGATGGTAGGCTCCAGCAGTCCAACTTAGGCTTCAGCCCCCTAACTCACACCTTGAGAAGGAAGTATGTCAAATTTGGGGGTGAAACCAATCTTTTGGGACATTTCAGAGGGAGGATATGGTGTTTTGCACCGCTCAGCCCCTTATCTTCCACAACCCATCTTGTGAAACTGCTTCTGGTCCCAACTACATACATAGCACACCATGCATCACACAAAAACAAAACGTATCAAGTCAGATGAAAAACTTACCACACTGTGCAACCTCCATTTTTTGGTTGCAAGACTTCAGATGACCACAGTTCCCTGAAATGATATGGATTGTTGCGATAAGCCACTTGCTTTTAAGAAGGCCCGGTATTTGTCAACATTTGCACCCCACTTTACAGGAACACAAGACCAATCGCCTCTCTGAAACAAGAAAAACCAGAGATAATACAAAAGAGGGCAATACCTTCAAACCCTAATCACTGCAATAACCAAGGCAGGCACCGGCCTGTCCGCAAGACATCATTGGGTCTAACACACTGAGGACATAAAACTGACAGCGCATCGGAGCGCCCTGAATCAAGGGAGGGACTAAACGACCGACCAACTCTGTCGACAGCCCCATGCTCCGAGCCTGTTACACCGATTGACATGAAACTTTCAGCCATTCGATGCCGTTTGGTCGATGATCAGATCTTTCCGGACACATGGTGACCTTGGGTCAGATAAGAGGTCACTAAAAATTACAAGACGGAGAAATAGGCTCACAGACAGTCCATACTCTCAGCCTATGGCATCCATTGCCACGAAACCTTCGCCAATCGATGCGCCATAAACGATATCCCATCCTTTCCGGAACATGGTGACCTTAAGTTATATCAAAGGTCACCAAAATCGCCCACACCACCAAAATTGGATGCAGACAACCCCATGCTCTGTGCCTATGGGACCGAGCACTATCAAACCACATCAGTGAAGTTAGCGATTTATTCAGCGATTTATTCAGCTAGCGAGCTTCGATTTATCTAAAGAAATGTTTCAAGGTCAATTGTGGCATGAGAACCTCGAAAATAACCTTTATTTTGTAATCTCATGTGACATTCGAGGACAAAAGCTGGCTCCAAGGACGCGGAACTCGATACCACCAGAACATTACGGGCTGATTTGAAAACTGTAGGCATCAAAATATTATCAAGTGCAAAGACTAGCGTCCGTCAAAAAGTCGTGACCTCTCAAGATCACCTTTCAAGGTCAAACGTGGGCTCAAAGGACGGATAACTCAATGTCATCTAAAAATTACCGGCTGATCTTAAACTTGCAAACAGTCAGAATATTCACCACAGAAAGAACTAGCGTCCTTCAAAAGGTTTTGACCTCTCAAGGTCATCCTTAAGATCAAACGCGGGCTCAAAGGACGGAGAACTCAATATCGCCAAAAATAGCCGGCCGATTTTTAACTTGAAAGCACCCAAACATGTACATACTCAAGAGCTATAGCGTCCGTCAAAACTACCCGTTCTATCAAGTTCATCTTTCAAGGTCAAGCACGGGCTCAAACGACGGAGAACTCAATATCACCAAAAAATTGGCCGATTTTTTTAACTTGCAAACATCAGAATATTTTACACAGAAAGAAAGAGTCTTAAATTCTCAACGTCACCCTTCAAAGTCCATCACGGGCGCAAAGGACGGGGAAATTTAGCGTCCGTTCAACTAGGTCCCGTTTATCAAGCCTGCGTTTGATCTTGAAAGGTGAATCTGAGAGGTCATGACTTTTTGGCAGACGCTAGCTTTTCTGTGTTAAATATTCTGATAGTTGAAAGTTTTAAATTGCCCGGTAGATTTTGGGTGATATGGGGTTTCCCGTCTTTTGAGCTTGAATTTCTTCGTGAGGGATAGCCTTAGAAGGTCAAAACTTTTTGACGGACGCTCTTTCTTTCTGTGGTGAAGGTTCTGACATTTTCAAGTTTAAGTCAGCCAGTAATTTTAGGGTGATATTGAGCTCCCCGTCCTTTGAGCTCACGTTTGACCTTATAGGGTCATCTTGAAAGGTCAGGACATTTTGACGGACGCTGGCTCTGGCGCTTGAAGATGTTTCGATGTTTGCTGGTTTCAAATCGGCCGGTAATTTTGGGGTGATAGTGAGTTCCCCGTCCGTTGAGCAGGCGTTTGACCTTGAAGGATGATCTTGAGAGGCCAGGACCATTTGACGGTAGCTAGGTCTTTCTTTGGTGAATATTCTGATGTCTGAAAGTTTAAAATCGGCCGGTAATTTTTGGGTGATATGGAGTTCCCCATCCTGAGCCCCCGTTTGACCTTGAAGGGTGACCTTGAGAGGTCAGGTCTTTTTGACGTACGCTAGCTCTTGCGCTTAAAAATGTGTTGATGCTTGCAGTTTAAATTGGCATAAAACATATGTTGAACACCCGCAACGGAATATTTTCTGAATTATCTTCCCTTACACCACACCAGCGCAGGAAAAGCCTCCAGGAAGCTGCCTCCCTTTGGTATGAATTCGCCCAACGGACATTGAATAGCCCATCATCCAGCGTAGACGATTTGATCCGCTTTTGCGTGAAGGCAGGGACGTAGCCAGAGTCTTGCTGAGGGGAAACACAGGGTTGACGAAAGTTCCTCCTGTGGTGACCCCGCATAAGATATCCGGATATAGCTTACTTGTTAACAAGGGACACGGTTTTCTCCGTCTTATTGCTATTTTTACCTTGCAACCAGAACAGAACCTGGAAGCTACCGTGAGATCAACTCGGTTTGCATTTTGAAATCAATAAACTGTTATAAATCGGGCGTTGAACCACCGCATGGAATAAATCACGGGCGCCCTTAATTTGCAACGTTTAGCGGACTTTTCTAAGCGAATCGAATTCAGAGGCTTTGCCAGAATTCTCATCTGGGTCCTACGGACACTAAGACATCGTGAAGGTAGATTGTAGGTCGATACATTTATGGGCCAGGAACAGGGGGGTCAGGGGGCCATGCCCCCCTCCCACTTTTCAAGGTGGGGGCCAGCAATGATAACTGTCCCCCCCCTTTCAGATCAAGGTTGCATCTGGCTCACTTTTGCACTACATGAAACATGCATGCCTATTTATCTAGTTCACCAGTCATTTCCCTTCAGACGCGTCATCTTTTTCGCTTGCTCATTGGCCAGCGCTTAGTGTTACAGCCGCAAGGCCCACGCCGCACGGCCTGTAGACTGCAACGCCGGGCGTCGAGGCTGTTATCACTATGACTTGCGAGTACGCATGTTCATCACCATATTACGTAGTTTTCTTATCAGTTATCAGCTATGACGGGATTTTGAGCATTTTAAGACGAGCATGGGTTAGCCATGTTAATACAAATTAGGAACCCTATATCTTCTACAATCTACAGTCAGGGAGAACTCAATATCTCTGAAGAACACAGAAAAACACGGAACTGGAGTCTATGTGACAACTATTAGACTACCTTGCAGGTGATCAGGGATATTGTTGCGTCAATGAGGGCTCCTGTTCTGATCCGAGGCTAACTGCGCGGCTCAGAAGGGCCTTCCGTGTCAGGGATGGGACCAATGTGATATGATATATCCGTTCTAATGGGCTCCGGATGGACCAGGAGATCCCGTCCCGTGCCACCAGAATGATAGCCAGAAGACACTTCGCGATGGGATGGAATGACCCTTCAGCCCTTGACCGGAAACGGCAATTAATCCCTGGTGTGGTATTCAAGGGGCCCATTTCCCGGAAGGAAATAAGGGGTCTCATTATTGTTGAGTAGGAGTTGGGCTCTCATTATTGTTGAATAGTGCGGGTCGTAAACCGAACCGTAAAACCGAAAAGTTTCGGCCACTGCATGTGCCACCAGACGGCAGGCGCCGCGTTAATCTGTCTTCTGGACAGATAAATAGCTGCGAAAGCACGAAAATAGAGATTTCATCTTTATTCTTCCAGTTAAACCACCAGATTCCAGTCCCACTTCGCGGTGCTTTAGGAGCCAATCCGTTCTTTTCATGAGTCTAAAAATTGTACATGTGAAATATGCGCTCGATCTGCCTTCTAAATACAAGATCCGATGTCATGAACCGTCCAACGATACTTTCTCGGAAGCGTCGTCATTTTCGTCCATCCGTTGGCCACAACTTAATATTAGCTGCTAGGCCAACGTTGCGCGGCCTACGGAGACTGCAACGCCTGGAGTCGAGGCTCGTATTTCGAAAATTTTCGAGTGCGCATGCTCAAAATTATGCCACATAACTTGTATAACTAGCTGATTAAGTGTTTAAAGGTAATCATTTCAGAAAGCGTCATCATTTTCGTCTACAGGTGGGCCACGGACTAAATGTTAGCTACTGGACTGACGCTCCGCGGACTATGGAGACTGCAACGTCCTGGTGTCGAGGTTTTTGTTGCTAAGATTTGCGAGCGAGCATGTTAAGAAAACACGTTACATGAACTTGCGTCACTAATCGATTCTGACTGAATGGTGAAACATTTTTGTACAAACATGGCTTGCCCAGTGTTAAGACACCTCGTTGATCTCTCGATCCGCAATCAAATTTTAATCTTTAAATTGGGATCAAACATATCCGATCTACAATCTACCTTCGCGATGTACCTCAATGGCTGTAAGAACCCAGATAAAAAATTGGCAAAACTTCTAAATTCTATCGGTTTTAAAAGAGTCAACTAACCATTGTAAATCTAGAACGCCGAGTGATTTCGTACATGCAGTCATTCAACGCCTGATTTCTGCAGTTTATTGACCTCAAAATGAAAACAGAATTGAGCTCACGGTAGCTCCTGGCTCTGTTCCGGTTACGAGGTAAAAATTTCAATAAAACGAAGAAAACTGAGTCACTTATCAACAAGTAAGCTATATCCGGGGATTTTTTGGGAGGGGGGATCACGATAAGACGGGCTTTTGTCAACCCTGTGTTCCTCCTTGGCAAGGCTCTGGCTTCTTCCCTGCCTACACGCAAAAGCAGATCAAGTCGCATACGTTGCATGGTGGGCGATGAAGTGTCCGTGAGGGCCAAGTCATACCTAAGGCAGACAGCTTCCCGGGGGCTATATTTTTGCGATGGTGTGGTGAGAGGGAAGATAATTTAGGAAAAAAATATTGTTGCAGATGTCCAACAGGTGTTTCATACACCATGTATCAGTAACGCTGGTCCGAAAGTAGGCAAAAAGGCAGCCATACGATCAGTTCGCAGTCAGTCATGCGGAAGACAATCGGGCCAGGGCAGTGGCCATAGACGGCGGACAGGAGCAGATAGGAACATATGACAGATGGACCTTATTATATATCTTGATTCGTAAAAGAGAATCTCCAGTTTTATGGCTTCTGTCACATTGTTTCTAGCAGTTTCAGGCTCCCGAATTTGTTTCCACCTAAAATGCTGCGACAAGCCTTATCTCTTGAAAAGCAGCCAGCAGAGTGAAGGCGCATGAAAAATCTGTCGCACTGTGAGCCATCGATCCACTTTCAAAATTTTCACCAGCCTATATCCAGGCCGCATTTTGGCATCTACACTGTGGAGGACAGATGCTTCCTTAATGACTCAAAATACTTAACGCGCTCGTGGAATCTCGCCTCCCCAGGAAAGACAATGTTGAAATAGGACGAACTGATCCAGGGAAGCTGGTTAGCCTTATTTGCCAAATGACAGATGAGTCGAAAAGGAAAGATTGTGCATCAGTGATAAACAGCTTTAGATGCATATCTAGAAAAGCAGTCATGACATTTGAATAAAGAGCGATAACGACCTCCATCCCCACCCCCTGGTCATCGGGCTCGCTTTCCGGAAAGAGTTCCTGAGGTACACCCTGAGCTTAGCCCCCCTCACTTTTTGAAACGTTCCTACGCCTATGATACCTTTGATCCAAATTTGGATATGAAAATTTGATTGAAGATAGAGTGGACATCAATCTGTATTAATATAGCCAAGTCATGGTTGTCTGGAAATGTCCACCATTCAGTCAGAATCGATTAGTGATACCACTTATGTAGCGTGATTTTTATACATAAGCGCTCGCAAATCGTAGCGACAAAAGCCCCGACGCCCGGCGTTGCAGTCTCCATGGGCCGCGCGACGTCAGCCCTGCGATTGTGACAATTAGCGATGGTCAATGGGCCAATGAGCGGACGAAAAAGATGACGCATCTTGAAGAAGATGGCTAGTAAACTAGGTTAATCGGCATTTATGTTTAATGCAGTGCAAAAGTAAGCTAAACATAGTCTTAATCTGAAAAGTGAGGGGAGGGGGCAGTTGAAACTGTTTCCACCCCCCCCCTCCGCCCACCTTGAAAAGTGGGTCCATGGCCCCCCTGTCCCCCCTTACCCTACACCCATGTGTTTACTCACTTGGTACTTTCCTATCAGAGGAAGCATCGTCACATCTGGGAGAACACTTGGGCTTCTCTCTTTGTACTATTTTGTGTTCACATCGTACCGTTTCACTCAGTATATAAGGGAAGCGTGTAGTTTCCTAATTCCTGTTCAGTTGGAGGGAGAAGAGAGAAAAGTCATCAAAGTTGTTGCGGAAATCATCACTGCTATCAACGTCCTCAATGGCGGCGCTTCCATGACTAAGACACAATGTAGTGTGCGCCATCTTACGTCCCATTCAGTGATCGCGCCACTATAAGTCAACTCAGTATTAATTGGTCGCACTATATATATACTGGCGCAATGATACCTTTAATTCGCTTCACAACATCTCAGAAAATGTACTGATACCGATAGATTGCAAAATAAAACTGCACAAAAAGGACATTTGCATCCCCACTCTCCATGCATGTAATGTCAACTTCCTTACTGGCGCCATAATGCACCTGCTGGATATCCAGTCAGCATGCCGACGTCGTCTCGACGGATGCTCGCATATGCTGACGTCCAGTCTACATGCACGCCGGGCTGCCATCTGTCCGCAGTCAACCCGACCTCCGCCCGCACTTCAGCCCACTCTCCAGCCGACATCCGCCCGCTCTACAGCCGACGTTTCCCCGCTTTGCAGCCGACGTTCCCCCGCTCTGCAGCCGACGTCCCAGTGATGAGCAGGTTGAAGTTTGACATATTTCTATCATACTAAGAATATACATAATATGACATAAACATCGAGAGAGAGAGAGGAGAGGGGTGAGAGAAAGACGGTAGAGAGGGAGGGAGAGAGAGAGAGAAGATAGAGGGAGAGAGAGAGAGAGAGAGAGAGAGAGAGAGAGAGAGAGAGAGAGAGAGAGAGAGAGAGAGAGAGAGAGATGATAGAGGAGAGAGAGAGAGAGAGAGAGAGAGAGAGAAGAGAGGGCTATATACCGGAGAGGAAAGAGAGAGAGAGACAGAGACAGAGACAGAGACAGAGACAGAGACAGAGACAGAGACAGAGACAGAGAGCAGCAGTAATTGTGCTGTGCTAAGATGTCATATCTAGCAGCTACGATGACCAGTCAACAATCAATACACAACAGCTTCACCTTGAAAAGCAATAGGTGGCCTTCATGTGTCAGATTGGCCTTGATGCGTCAGTGTCACGCCTTCAGTGTCGAAGACTGATATAAGCTTTCGCTGGCATAACTTTTTATGGTGTCAAGATTTCTAAGATTGCACCAATGGACAAGATGTCTCCATGGCATGATCAATTGTAGTGTAGTGTTTTATACATAAGTGTCAATTTTTGTAAATTATCATGGGGGGGGGCCGAACCAAAGGCCCGACAACCTACCGCCCCCCCCCCCATTTTTTCTCACCGGATTTAGCCCAATTCATTTTGATTAAGCGCAATGCATATTTTAAATCTTTGTACGATTTACATAAGTTTTCAATTTAAGCAATATAGAAGTTATGCATGCTTGATCCAGGGAGCAGGCACTGGACGCACGCGTGCTCTTCTGATCGACACGTGAAGGCGCCCCTTTAGAGGCCACCTTAGGGCGCCAATGGCGCTCTTCTATGACGGCCATGGGAGGTGGCACGCATTTTGGTTGTTGGGGACGGGGATGGGGTTAGCCATGAAGGACTTAAGTCATCGCCATATTCCAGAACTTTTCACTTAAACCTCACAAACCACTGCGTGTCTTATGGCGCAAGGTATGTAAAGTTTATTGCATCGTTTATCCGCTCAGCTGTTGCGATTTTTATGTTGTGGTGAGGGCCACCATGACTTTTTGTTATGAGAGTGGTACGAGACACCACTACGCAGAAAGATCAAAGAAGATAATCTTTGCGTTATGATCATGCATTGATTTCACAGTTATTTTCATTATGTTGTGTTATGTTTGATGCATATGGAGGAGTGCATGAGCGCAAGTGATACATTATTTCACGTCGAACACATGCGCCAATGCACGTATTTCACCATTATTTTGACGCATCCCACTAACCAGTGTACGGGGCGTGATTCTGGATCGTGCGCTCAACATGGTAAAAGCCAAAAACATGACTGATTTTCAATACAACTGCTTGATGAATGGTGTATGCCCATGATATATGTCGAACAGAGAAGTTCAATGCCGTCGCCCTCACGTGTCAGTCATAATGATCGATTCGCCCATGCAACCCGTGCCTTCTCTCTCATCTGGAACACGTGTTCTAAAGGAAGGCTCTAACACAAAGTGCCAGAAAGGAGCGTCGTTCGAATACAGCTTCAACGCTGATCCAAGGCCTCGATTAGGACCGCAACCACCACGGTGACGCCAGCCGCTATTACCACGGCGCTACGCACCACGCAACGGAAAAAAAATATCATCATTATGGCGTTCAGCTTCCGGTCTCCTCCATACGGTACGGGTCCATTTTCTTCCGGTCCATATGAATGTCAAAGTAAATACGAAGCTGTCTTGACAAACATTGAAGTTTGGTAATATACGTGAATTACAAACCCGTTGTTGAGGAAACATGGGCCTCCGAAAGAAGATACGAATACGTGTTTGGGCAGCATGCATTATTCTATCATTATCTTCCAAGCCTTTTTCATTAGATGAATTTGACAATAGACCTAACGTAAAACCAGCATGTTGTGCGTGCCCTGACTCCATTTTCCTGTCCTTGAGCTCTAAGTTAAGGACAGAAGACCACGGCGTAGCAGTGAAGGATGAAGAGGGCACGGGGGTACGTGTCTCCTCCATCCCTAGGTTGCGAGGGACCCAAAGGGCTCCTCGAGTCCTACGACTAAGGGCCCGATTTGAGGGCCCGAGTGGTCTGGAAGGCCACCCTGAGGTAATCAGGGCCCCCAACCCGCAGGGATGACACCCTAATGCCAGCCAGAGGGCCCTGCTCGCTGATAACGGGCAACCTAAGTCGACACCAACCAATGTGTCAGTCAGAGACCACCAGTCTCTGATCGACACACACAGTCGGTTCCGTGGCGGCATGGTCTTGGGGTCCACTTCGCAAACGGGAACGGGGCCGGAGCAGGCGATTTACATTAGTTGGGGCGCCGGCGTCTATCAGAGCCTCACAGCACCTAACGGGCGTCCTATGTTGGCAAGGGGCCCCGATGCAGCAAGAGTCAGTGTTCGAGAAGGTGCGAAGAACCTGGAGGGTTCACGGCGCTCGACGATCAAGGGCCTGATTGGAGGGTCCAGGGGCACAAAGAGCCGGTCGGAGTCTTATTCACGGGCCCCAGCCTACTGGGACGGGTCCTCAAATAGCAGTGAGAGGGCCCTTTGCACCGATCAGGGACATCTAAGTAAGGGAAACAATATGATATGACGTATCCTCCGAAGGAACTCCGGATCGACTAGGGGATCCCGCCTCGTGCCGCCAAATGGCAGCCGGAAGACACCCCGCGGTGGGACGGATTGGCCCTTGAGCCCTTTACCGGGAACAGTAATGTCCCTAGAGTTCTTCTCAAGTGCATGTGTCCCAAGTGTTCTACTCAAGTGGGTCCGTTGCCCCCTCCTTCAGAGAATGATGGATCTCATCAGTGTTGAAAAGAGTGGGTTGAAATGAATTAAAAAACAAACCAGGCCATCCCATGCTTGCCTGAGGACGTCCATTCTTTTACAGAATGAACAGCCAAGCAAATTACATCAAAATGTTTAAGCTTGGGCGTATGCAAGCTCGAGAGCCAGGACAATGATGGCTTGGGTTGTAGCCTCCGTTAAATTGAACGGCATTGGCCACTGCAAGCTGGCAACATGGCGGCGAGCACCGTGAGCGTGCGAAAACGACCGCCGCTAAATGATGGTAACGAATTTCTTTCAAAGTGAGTTCGTGGGTCTTAGTGATTAGACTGGATGTATATTCTTTTTTACAACTTTGAGGTTGTCCTTTGAACAGTAAAACAATTACAGCAACACGAAAATATATATTTTCTCTTTACTCTTCCATTTCTGCCACTAGATTCCAGCACCACTTCGCGGTGCTCTCAAAGCTCTCCGTTCTTATCGTCAATCTAAAAATCACACACATGAAATATACGCCCAGGCTTCCTGCTAAATGTAAGATTTGAAGTAATAAAACGTTCAAAGCTACTTCTTTCAGAAGCATCATCAGTTCTGCCCACCCGTCGGCCACGGCTCTGTGTTAGCCTCGGTGCCGACGCTGCGCGGCCTACGGATGGTGCAACGCCTGGTGTCGAGGTTTTTGCAGCTAAGGTTTGCGAACAGACATGTTCAAAATTACGTTACACACTTTGTTCCACTAATCGATTCAGAGCGAATATTGAGCATTTCCGAACAGATTTGGCTTGGCCATGGTAATGCAACTTGTCGACCTATTTCGATTTATAATCTATATTCGAGGGAACCTTGCAGTGCATTCAGCCGAGGGATATTTACTCAAGCAATAATTATCCTTCCAATAGTCGTGCACAGAGATATTCCATTTACGCCCGGAAATTATCCCCGGTTTCGTCTTCCATGCGTCATGCACAGCCAACGGCCATAGTCAACGGTCAACATTTTCACTATGCCAAGTGACAAATGGTTCTCCGTCCTGACCATGCACTGCCAATTTTCCGGGATTACCTGCAACAGCTCTCCGTGTTAGCACTGCCCAGCGCAATTCCGGAAAATTGTCAACATTCCGGATAATTTTCCCAGATTATCTGCAGGCCAAACGCTTAAATGTTTTTAGATCCCAGATAAAAATTCTGAGAATGGTTCTGAGTTCGATCAGATTAGAAACAACCCACTGGACCATTCCGAAATATCTAACGCCGGCGATTCATTTCACGCAGTCATTTAAAGCAGTTTATGCTATTTAAAGCAGTTTTCATTCTATTGCCTATCAAATTCAGATAGGATTGGTCGCGCGGCAGCTTCTGGTTTCTTTTCCAATGAAAGAAGACGTGATTAAAAAATATGTCCTTAAAAAACGGACCATTTCCGGCGGCTTTGATAAGCCCTTTATCAGCCCTGTGCCCACTCCCCCCTTTCCAAGTCTTAGGCTGCGTACCTGCTACGGCACAACTTCTTTGGAATCTTTTAAGTGCCGTAATGCTCGGCACGTTCTGCCCGCCAGAACCATCTTTGGCCAGGCCATGTTTATCGCCAGAACCATGGCCAGACCTTGTTTAGCAGGTTGTCTTCAACATTCAGACAGAGCCGATAAGTGGTACAAATTATGTGACATAATTTTGGGCACGCGCGCTCGCGTATCTTAGAAAAAAAAAACTCGACGCCAAGCGTTGCGGCCTCCTTAGGCTGCGCAGCGTCGGCACCGCTGCTTACACTAGACCGTCGCCAGTAGGTGGACGAAATTAGTGACGCATCCGAAAGAAGAACATTTGAACGCTTTTAGACACTAGCTCGTACATTTAGAGATAGTCCGGGCGTATATTTCATCTCTGCGGTTTTTAGATTGATGAAAATGACGTATTGGTCCTCACAGCATCGCGAAGTGGTCCCGGAATCTGGTTATGGAACTAGAAGTATAAAGGTAATATTTATATTTGTTGTGTTGCTAGTAACTGTTAATATGTCCAAAGGACAGGCCTCAAAATTGTAAAAAAAAGGTTCGTCCACTTCAATCTCTGAAATGTACGAATTAATTTTAAAGACATTCATAAACATTACTTTACTATGGTCATTGTTGCGCGCTCGGCGCCCGCCCGTTGGCGCTACTTGTAGTGGTCAACGCCGTTCGGTTTTACGAAAACTGCGACCCAAGCCATTGCTATCGTTGCCCCCGAGATTACGGGCGTGCTATTGGGGCTTCATGACGCACTAGCCGCTGGGGCTACGTGGCGCTGCCAGCCTCTCACCCTGGCGGGAAGGGCGAGGAACCGAACCACATGTCCGTGGTTTCCCAGATAAGCAGTGGTTAACGAAGGCGCGTTGACCACTACACTATCGGCAATCGGCGCACAGGCTCAGACCCTTTTGATGTTATTTGTTTCACTAGTCGATTCTCCAAAATGCTGAGCGTTTTCAGAGAAATATGGGATGGCCTTGTACGTTTCAAGCTCATTTCGACTCACTCCATTCAACACTAATGAGACCCCTAACTTTCCCGGTAAAGGGCCCCCCTTGAGTACAACAACTACGGGGTACATTGCTGTTCCCGGTCAAGGGCTGAAGCGCCATTCTGTCCCACTGCGGTGTGTTTTTCGGCCGTCATTTTGGCGACACGGGGTGGCATCTTCTGGCCGCTCCGGAGGCCCTTAGAGGGATACATCACATTACATTGGTCCGTTCCCTGTCGCGGGAGGCCTTCTGACCCGCGCAGTTGACCCTGGGTTGGCGCATGAACTCCCATTAACGCGACTAACATCCGTGCTCACTGCAGATGGTCAAATAATTGACGCATAGACTTCCGCTTGGCTTAATGGGCCCATGCTGGAAAAGGGTTGGAGGGCCGACCGTTCCGGTACTGGGGGCCCTGATTGGCGCAGTACTCTAATGTGAACACTGGTCATAAGTTCTTGTCTCCTTCAATGGTCAGAGGGCCACGACCAGTGCAAGAGGCCCTCTGCCATTCGGAATCCCGTCCCTGTCTCTGTTGAACAAATCTTCCCCTGACCGATTCGAGGCCCCTTGTTGGTACAGAGTGGTCACAGTGTCCTGCTAGGCACTATGGACCCCTGAATGATACAGGAGCCCGACCGATGTAAATGGTGGGACTGGCCTTGTACCTGCTTAAGATATGAGCCCCCAAAGCTCGGATTGCCGCTCAGCTGACTGTTTGTTGTTTGCGATCTCTCGCCGAAATAGAGGAACGCTCTGACTCAGGGGCCTCTATCTGTGCAAAAGGTCATCTTACTGACATTTGAGATCACGGCTCTATGGGCAGGGGTCCTTAATGTGACCTACAGCCAGTCCTTCAGACCCTTCAGCCACCCCCTAGAACCCTTGACCTTTGGTCTCGAGAGACCCCTCCGACGCTCATCGGGCCCCCTCGAACACAGCTTCGATTCGAGACCACTCACCGCCTCAGGGTCCCTGTTCGATGCTGTGGCCCCTAACCGACACATGGGCTCCTCATTGTGTCAGTGACCCCGAACATTACAAATCGCAGGCCCCGGCCTCGTTTCTGCTTGGGAAACGAGTCTCAAGGGCTCAGCCGGGTATCGAGCCGACTGTTCGGTATTCGCAGCCTCTGACCAGCTTGGATACCCGCATTGTCTCAGGGGTTCCTAAACGGTGCAAGAGGATCTCTGACTGATATTTCAGGTCGCGACCCTACGGGCCGTGATTCTTTATGTGACCTGCAGCCTTCGGGCCCTTATACCCTCCAACTGAGCCTTTGATAGTCGGTTCTGGTGGGCCGTTCGGGCTTTTCTTCGGGCCCCATCAAAAACTTTCGTTGGTCGGCTCAGGGCCCTTGCGGGCGCGGGGCCTTCTGTTAGGTGCTATGGCCCCTGACAGAGACAAGGCCCCGACTAGTGTAAATCGCTGGCCCCGGCTATATAGCGGATTGGGAAGTGGGTCCTTAGCCCAAACCGACACTATATGGTACGGTGGTACCTGACCGACAAACAGGCCCGCATCGATTCAGGGGTCCCTGATCCGTGCGAAGGGCCCTCTGATCGTAATTTGAGCGTCCGTCCTTGCAGGTCTAGGCCCTTGAATAAGACTCTAACTAGCCCTTCATGCCCTCACACCCTCCGATCGGGCCCTTGATCGTCGGACCCGGCGGGCCTTCTAGGCTTTTCGGGCCTCCTCGAACAATGCCGGTGGCAGACTCGGGCCCCTTTACAATACAAGGCCTCTGTTATGCGCTGTGAGCCCCAAGCAATGTAAATCGCTGGCCCCGCTTTGTCCCTGCTTGAGAAATGGGCCCTGCCGCCACGGAGCCAACTGTGTGTTTCTAGTGGTGTGTGACCGAAATATAGGCCCCTATCGGCTCATTGGGCCCCTGATCAGCGCGTAGGGTCCTCTGACTGGCATTTGAGTGCTCGGCCCTGCGGGCCGGGGCCCCTGAATGAGATCTCTGGCTAGCTTTCGGGCCCTTAATCGTAGGTTCAGAGGGGCCCTTTGAGCCCCTCGGAACCTAGAAAAGGGCACGTGCCCACTGCGCCCCCCCCCCCCCCCTGCCTGTGCTACTGCCTGTGCCCCTCCCCGCCCCGCCGCTGCACCGAGATGCGTCTAATGCGTTCTCCCCGTGCGGACAAATCATGAATTTCAGGAGCTGAAGAACGTAAAACTGGAAACAGTGGAAGTGCAACGATCAAGATTTAGTTGCCATGGTCTCGAAAGATGAGTATCATTTAAGATTGACATCGCCAGCTTTTAAATGATGTTTTTTTATCAACGAAACTTGCCTAACACACAGGCGATAGAAGAAAGATGTTTTAGTAGCATCGTCTATAAAGTCGGATTTAGAGATGTTTTGCAGCATGCTGCAAGGACCCGTTGGTTTGGATTTGCCTCGTTTGTGGCAGCCCGAGTCTCATATCTGGAGCCTTTGAAAGAAAAAATATACGATATGCATGTAATCCTAGATATAATACTCTATTTGCTAGCGTCAAAAAATGGTTTTGGCCAACTATGCATCTTTGATGGCTAGTTTATTCAAAATTCCCTTGTGGGATGTGTAAGGTGACTTCACTATACGCAACAAATGGCGACGAAGCCTTGGCGGCGAGCAATGGTGTTATGCGTCACTTAACGCCTGAGTGCGTTTCCGCTGCACGGTTGTGTGGCTTACGGTGGTTTTCCGCGGATTGGGCGTAGCAGATGCGCGTACACTGAGAACCAGCTCCGTGTTGGCGCTGTCGCAGCGGGGGTGGTGGAGTGTAGTGATGTATCGAAATTCATGTACGGGTAGAAACGCTGATGGATAAATGAAATGCAGCCGACTCGAGCTAAGTAGGTGAAAAACCGCAACAATCTAAGATTGCAAGTTTTGGTCATGACAGTAGCAACTGGGGAGGCAGATATGTCAGTTCAAAGCCACAATGGTCAAGCCAGTAATATGGCAGATGGAACAGCTATGGGTGGTTCAAAGCAGGATGAAAACCCCAGAAATGCTTACTCAATTCCAGGCATTCTTCACTATATACAGCATGAGTGGGCAAAGTTTGAGTTGGAAAGATCCAAGTGGGCTGTAGAAAGGGCAGAATTAGAAGCCAAGATTGCCTTTCTTCAAGGTGAGCGCAAAGGGCAAGAGAATCTGAAGAATGACTTGGTGAGGAGAATTAAGATGCTAGAGCATGCACTCAAACAAGAACGTGCAAGGTATCACAAGTTGAAGTATGGTGCTGAGCTTTCTCAAGGAGACCTGAAGCCACCAGTGTTTGATGAGGGGAGCCAAGAAGACATCATGGAAGGAGACCAGCTGATCACAGCCAATAGTAACATTTCATGGCGACAAGGACGTCAGCTTCTCAGGCAGTATTTGCATGAAATTGGTTACACTGACACTGTGATTGATGTCAGATCAAACCGGGTCCGCTCATTGCTAGGCTTAAAAGATAGCAAGCATGGAAGCCCACCACTGGTCAACAGTGAGCCTCCTGCTTCAAAGATGGAGGTGCAGAACAAGGCCACCCCTCAGAGCAGGGGTGGTGTTTTAGCTGAAGACATGCTAAGGGAAGGCCGAGCAGGCTGTTTTAGAAAACTTTGATTTCCTCAATGATGGGGTTGAAGTGGATGAGGGTGATGATGATGATGAAGACTGGAAAAGTGAAGAGATCAACACAGTGAAACAAGAAAAGTCTGGAAATGATGATGAAACTGATGCCACAAGCATGGTGATGGCTCTGAAGTCTCTGGAGTTCAATTTTAGCAACATAAGCATTGGAAACATGGTAAATCCATGGGAAGATGGAGGTGTGCGCATGGTGGACACAGACCATCAACAGGCATCTTCCAGAGCAGGCTCTGGACAGTATGGTGTTGGGGTCAATGATGAAGCTCTGGAACAAATGGGTTTGGGTGAACTTGCTCAGCTGACTGTTACCAATGAAGCAGATGGCATCTTTGATGATGTGATAGCAAACAAGGAGTCCTACTCAAAAATGTGGAATGCAAAATACACTCTGCGGTCACACTTCGATGGGATCAGGGCGCTGGCTTTCCATCCCATTGAGCCAGTGCTGGTGACAGCAAGTGAAGATCACACCATGAAGCTGTGGAATCTGAAGCGCACCATCCCGGCCAAGAAGTCAGCATTTCTGGACGTGGAGCCGATCTACACGTTCCGCGGCCACGTGGGCGCCGTGTTGTGTGTCAGCATGAACCCGACCGGTGAGCAGTGCTACTCGGGGGGGCTGGACGGAACAGTGCGCGTCTGGAACCTGCCCAACTCGAACATCGACCCATATGACGCGTACGACCCGGACGTGCTGAGTCAAACGCTGGCCGAGCACACAGACGCTATCTGGGGGCTGGCCTTCCACACGCAGAAGACACGGCTGCTCTCCTGCTCGACGGACGGCACCGTCAAGCTGTGGAGCCCGGGCACCAAGACGCCACTGTTGCAGTCGTACTCAGCCGAACCTGCGCTCGGCCTGCCCAGCTCCGTGGACTTCGTGCACGAGGACTGCAGTCAGATGGTGGTGGCCTACACCACCGGCCGCTCGGCCATCTACGACCTAGAGACGTCCAAGCTGGTGGTGGAGCTGGACTCCAACCAGAACGCCGACGTCGCCGCCGTCCACGACCAGATCAACTGCGTGGTGTCGCACCCGACCATGCCGTTGACGGTGGCGGCGCACGAGGACCGGCACATCCGCTTCTACGACAACGTGACGGGCAAGGCGGTGCACGCCATGGTGGCACACCAGGATGCTGTCACCAGTCTGGCCGTCGATCCGAACGGCCTGTACCTGCTATCAGGCAGCCACGACTGCAGCATCCGACTATGGAACCTCGACAACAAACAGTGCGTCCAGGAGATCACGGCCCATCGTAAAAAGTGCGACGAGAGCATCCACTGCGTGGGCTTCCATCCCTCCAAGCCGTACATCGCGTCGGCCGGCGCGGACGCGCTTGCTAAGGTGTTCGTCTAGAGCGGCGATGGCGGGCCCGGACTGGAACAGCCGACTTGTGGTGAACGATGGCGCGTGGAGACCCGGTACTGACCTACTCGTTAAGTCACTGTGGAAGTGTATCATTGGATATCCGTTTCTTTTTTATGGTAGTCCTTGGGCGGAGAATGTTCGGTGGTAGCGTTCATTCGCTATAATTATTGAGCGCTGGGATTTTATGAAGATTCGGAGATTATATGAAGTATTGCGCCGGTTGTGGCCGTGACGTCCTGCTCTCTGCGAACATACCATTGGCGTGCGAGCGAGCGTTTTCATCAGTTTCATGTGTCCTTCCTAGCAACGAGTGGATCGGTGCGTATATCGTATGGCTGCTGATTATTTTGAGTAGATTCTGCCGCCGGTGGCCCGATGTGTCCAATGCTGACGCCCTCGAGACGTCTTAATCCTGTTTCTCCAGGACCTGTTGTACGAACTGACCTAAATCGTGGTTGAATTACTGTTTTGATGGTATGCATGGCAAACGGCCGGGAAATGAGCCTGACTTGGTCTCTCTGTGCTCTGAAGGTGTAATTAATAAATTATGCCATCGGTGCTGTCATGCTGTTTGTTGTCAGTGGAGTCCTCGCTTTTGCTGAGATCTTAGACATAACACCGCCGTCAACGTAATATCAACGTCAACGTAGTTTGTTTGGCTTTGCTCCGTTCCAACCTCAGCCAGCAAAGATTGCTTGAGGAGGAAGTTCGGCAGTACTTTGCGAGAAACAGCAAACAAGGAATAGCGCTGGCCTCGTGTCGTGTTCCGGACCTTTCGTGCACACTGCACATGCTGCCTGATGCGTGCGGTACAACAGCCGCGTATAAGATCTTTCGTGCGTGTGCGACTTGAAGCCCACTGGGCAGGACAGCGGGACGGGTGTTCCAGACGCTGCGCGCAAGTCCATTGCATTTTCGTTCAGACTGGCGCGAGTTTGCAAAGCCAGGAAATCGTTTTGGTCTGTTTTAGTCCGGCCTTTCTTCCGCCACGTCTTCGCGCCTTCCGAGCGGGAACGCTAGCAGAATGTTAAAAAAGGTCGAAGAGGCGATGGCATCAGATGCACCTGACCCTATAAGACAAACGAGGTGTTTTTACGATGTCCGTGGTCATCAGACATGAAGGCCAGTAGTCGTCGGGTATCGTGCCACCAGATTCAAGCAGGTTACCGTGCGGTATAGTGCTCCCAGAACGACATTGCTTGAGCATAATCGCGCACGCAGCGGAACCATAAAAGTATTTTCTCACCTTCCGTTATTCTCCAGTCTGTGCCCCATCGCGTCGTCCAAACATCGTGGAGGCATCGAAGGGTAAACATCAGTGGCGTCATTAAAGGAAGCCCTCGCAAAGTCACCTGGTAGATTGAAAACGGTGGTATCCGATACAGAATGTGCTTATGCTGTGAACCTACAAGCAATGAACTTACCCACGCAGGGGCACAGCCAGTTGGGGGGGGGGGGGGGGGGGGGGGCACAGCGTTGGTCAAACTTCCCCCTTCCCCTGGTGAAACGCCTCCACCCAAAAAAGTTACTGAATATGGCCCACTTGATTGCGAGGGGAGCCCTGTCATTAAAGCCAGCGGAGACCGATAAACACAACTCTGGTTGTATAATAAACCGAAGGAAACGCGCTAAATCATTCCGTTTAATAAACCGGTGCTACTCATTTTATAATGTTTCAGTCGACTGTTTTCAAGCCGATGGTTCTCAGGGGCTGTGCCGGATGTTTTCTGGGTTGTGCAGGGACATAGTAAACATATTTTGGATCGAAATGTTTTCGTAACTTCGCATTCATATCGACCTGTTTTAGTCTCAAAATGATCACCTTTGCTCAGAAACGAGTAATAGCAGAATTGCACCACACAGTTTTGACCATGCGCGCTCGCTAGTCTCACAACACAAACCCCGACACTCGGCATTGCAGCCCCTGAGGCTGCGTGGCGTCGGTTCTGCGTCTTACACTAGGCACTGGCCAACGGGCAGATGAAGACGACAACGCTTCTGAAAAGTACCTTTGAACGCTTTAAGAGGTCGGTGGAAATGCTTAGAAAGTGTTCAGGGAGTGTGTTTCACGTGTACAATTTTTAGATCCATAATAGAAAGGACAAGTACTCACAGCACCGCCAACCGTTGCTGTGAATGCAATTCAATGATAGAACCGGACAAGGAAAGGTTGAATCACCATTTTCGTGTTGGGGTCACTGTTATCTCTTCAGAGGATAAGCTCAAAATTCCACAAGCTACATATGCGCCGCAGTCCAAATTCTGAACGGTACAAATTTATTTTAAAATACCTGTAAAGCGTTAATTCACGACGGCTGTTTTCGGGCGCCAAGCATCCACCGCCCGTGACAGCTACAGTGGCCAACTCCGCTTGGTCTCCTGAAAACTGCAACACCGGCCATTGGTGTTCTTGCCCCTAAGATTGTGAGCACGCAGGCTCAAAACTGTTTCACATGTTGATCTCTAACAGGGATAGCCGCCTTGTTTGTGTTGGCCTTTTAATTTTTGACCTCGTTGTGATGCGCCCTATTGAAAACTAAGGAAACCCCTTGCCTTTTTAGACTAAGGGACCTAGTGAGTAGGCTAATAAGAGCACATTCTATTTCTCGGCCAATGGCTCCAGGGCCATTCGGTTACAGCTTGGGTTGCTTGCCGGCTGTCAGGCCGGTGGCACAGGGGCGGGATCTCCTGGTCGACACGGAAACCCTTCAAGGGATACATCATACGTCGGTCGTCATCCTGACACCAGAGGCCCCCTGACCCGGCCATTTGTCCCCATATAGGCGCAGTGGGTCTCACTGATGCCAAAGATCTCTTATCGTCGCAGGTGTCCAATAATTGGCGTAGAGACTACAGCTCGGCATGACAGGCCCCTGGCTGGAATGTTCGGAACCGGGGCCCGTTCTCCGTTCGAAACCGGGACCCTGCCTGAGAAGAGATCTTCCATTATCGCATTGTGGACTCAAATCGTAAATTTTTATTTCTACTTTCATTGTCAGAGGTTACCGACCAAGGCAAGCGGCCTCTAGCTTTCGGGGTCCTGTCCCTGTTCCTGTCCAGCGAATGTTGCCCTGGCCGGCTCGAGGCCCCCGGCAAAGATTGGCCCTCTAACAGGCACTGTGGACCCCTAACCATCAAAACAGCCCTTGTTGCATCAGGAGTCCCGACCAATGCAGTCGCGGGTTTCGACCTTGTCTATGCTTGGGAAGTGGGCTCCACGGCTCAGACCGATACGGAGCCGACTGTTCGTTGTTGTAGTCTATGACCAAAATAGAGACCCGCTTGTCCCAGGGTAACCCTTATCGATACAAAAGACCCTCTTGCTGACATTTGGTGGCCCGGCCCTGCCTTCGCGTCCAATCAGGCGCTTGATCATCGGTCCCAGGGGTCCTTCGGCTCCTCTACGAGCCCCTCGAACACTGCCCCAGGCTGACTCTGGGCTACTTGTCGATAAGGGTCCCTTGTTAGGTACTGTGGTCCCCTGAAAAACACAGGACCACGCATTGGCTTAAGGACCCCAACCAAGGTAAATCGCGGATCTCGGCCTTGTCCCTGTTTGGCAAACGTTCATTAAGTCCCAGACCTAATCCTGAAGTATAATTTGGTGACAAATGCTTCGCGTGTCACGGTCGTCAGGACTTCTCCATAGGAGAGAAGTTTGGTCAAAAGTGATTGGTGAGGCCGATCGGAGAAAAAAGTAGCACCAAATAACTAAAAAACAGGATGCGTACCGGAATTGACGCAATTTCCTCTCAACGATGTTCTACAGTTGGAGTGCTGAAACTGCAGCTGGAGTGCAAACGTTGAAATGAAGGTCCACATAATTCGAGGGTTTCTCCTTATGTAGACGGCTAATAACTTGGTTACGTTTTGGGTGCAAATATTCCACAACTTTGTTTTCATTTTTCGATTAGACATTAGAACAGAGTAACGTAACTTGCTACAGTCTGTATAACTTGAAACATCGCTGAATAATACCCAAAAGACTCCCGCAATAGTACAAAGCTAGACCATAGCCAACAATAGTTATAAATCGTGTAGTTAAAAACATGGAGCATGCAACAACAGTAGAAGAAAAAATTGAAGAGAACGCGGTACGACCGCGAAGCCTTAAAAGTGTGACTAACTTAGTTAGGCGCACTTAAATGGATATGATATCGCAGTGTTTAGTTTCATTGGTCCATTAAAATGTGAAATAATTGGTAAAAACCTTCTTTGAATAAGATGTAATTTTGAGATTCTGTTAACAATGCTCTACATGTACTTGCGCTCCAGAAAGTTGGGAGGGGGAAAACTCACCGTTGGGGAGAGGGGCAGATTAGATATTGGGGGGGGGGGGGGGGGGCAGTGGCCCACCAAAAGAATGCGAAACAACACACGTGATCATATGGCTGAAGTTAAAATGGTAGCATGCAGAATATAGTGTGTCGTACCTAAATCAACAAACAATTTCAGGTCTTGAAGTGAACGGCACGCAACTTTAAGTATAAAGTTGTTTTGCAATGCCAGGAGTTTGTTGTTGTTATTCAAAAGCAGCGAACGCCGTATTATTGATCATGGAGACTCCCAAATCTCAGCTGAGGACTATCTGATTTTACAAACTGCATGAGTCATGAGCCAAATGACTCAATTCGAGCACTGAGTCCGAACTGAGTCAAATAAAAAATGGAACAGCCATGGATCATGAGCTGAACCAGATACAAAACTCTGTGAACCAGTCCTGAGCCGACCCCTCCCCCCAAGAAAAGAGTTAGAGCCATGTCTGATGTAAATGACTACAACCCAAGAACAATATTCCATCCTCCGCACTACCTGGAAGACAATATCTTCCTCAAGAACCTGTAGTCCAGGATACATCAATATCATATTCATCCGGTAGAAAACACTCGTCTGCAAACTGAGTGCAGAAGTTTTTCCAGGCACGCTTGCTATCTAACCCCCCTCCCCCCCCCCCCCCCCGACCACCAATCAACCTCGCCTCGTCCAAGGAGCCACTCGCAATCAAATGAGCATTGGGACACTATAATGGTGAAGGTTATCTGCTTCCATGAAGAGAAAAGAAATTCACAAGGTTCACCTCTAAACAGCCTCATTCCCACTGTTGAACCCTGGCTTGCAGGACCGCGCTGCTTGGTTTTTGTGCGTACTATACTCCCCGGCTTTCATTGCGAGTCGGTATTAAGCACCGTTACCTTCTTAGTAAGAATCGTACTAATAATTTTCGGAGACGTGTTGCCGAACTGAATAAATGTGGCCCTGAACTAACGTTTAATAGTAAAGAAAAGCCTGTAGATCCTGGTTTGGCGACCTTGACGTTGGAATGGCTGTAATCTTTTTGATGCGTACTGGTCCAAAACTTTGATCAAAACGTTGTTGGTCGTAATCAGGAGGCTAATGTTTACCACCATACGGAGTTTGGAAAGAATTGAAGCAGTCCACCCTTTTGATTGAATGTTTTTATCTTGATCTGTCCCGGGTAATGGGGGGTTCCGGTCCAATATTTAAGGTTTATTATATACAGAAAACTATGTTACACCTATTCAGATATCTACGGCCAAATATAAAGAGCCCTCTGAACACGGAATAAAAAACCGAGCCAAGGGTGAAGAAAATGTGATCCATGCTTTATACATCCAGTGCGTCAAATGCGAGCAGCATTAAAGGAATTCGCTTCTTTGTTGTGATCTTGCATATTGCTATATTTCCCGAAATAGAGCGTCAAAGTCCATTGCTCTTTTCGTGGTCGAGGAAAACAAGGTCAGCCGCAGATCGAGTTTAAACGTGAGGCCCCGGCATACCCGAGGATGGATGAAAACCGCTGTTGTGATTGGACCACCTCATAGTCTAAGGCCGGTGTACCTGCCTTCCTAGGACGCAGCAGTTAGTCTGACATTAATTGAAGAACATTGCATAATTGAGCGTTTTGGTCGCGTTCATGATGCTGCAACCAGCGGTAATGAAAGAGGCTCTCGGTGATAGGCTTATTCCTGATGTCGCCAGTGGGCATGAACTTCATTGTCAGTTTGTGCCATATGGTACCTCGTTACGCTGCTGACAACAATTTTGCCTGCAAAAATTCGGTCGGCGACAAAAGGTGCACTTTTACCACCTCTGGCGTTGGCTTTGGCTGGCCGGGCCTGCCAGCTGTAGTTCGCCATATGTTTGTCATGGAGCCTGTCATGTCGCGAGGATCTTATTGGTCGTTAATCTTACAGCTTCGACCCTACGGCTTTGTTTGTCGGGTCTGACTGCGAGCTGTCCAAGGTTGTCATTTTGATTTTGCTCGTGCGGCGTCTAACCGATTGATGAGCACCGCTCGGCTCGCCTGATCGAGCCATTCAGTCCTGATCCGTCCTATGTACTTCCAGGTCTTGACTGATGCCAGGATCAGTGAACGCAGTCGCGCCAGCCGGCGGGATGAGGCGCGCTCTCATATGTCGGGGCGCCAAATGGCTGCCGAGCGTTGTGTGCCTATGCGTGCTCGTCGCGCGGGCGTTTGGCGTTTGCGACGCGCATGGACGCGTTGTCTGCCTGGGGGACGCCTGTGTGGGATAGGCCACACGTCAAAGGAATGCTGGGTGAGTTTGTCCACCCATTTGTGATTTACTGTACAGGTGGAAAGCCTACCAAATTGGTGAAGAAGGTCGGAAACAAAAATGTACATTTGCACGAGAACCTTGGTGTCAAAAGTGCCATCAACCTCAAATTTGGTGACGGTCACGACGAAATAATACAGCGCACACTGAACAAGCTAACATGAGGCCTCCATGCATAGATATTGTGCCTCCATGGAAATGCATTTCGTCACGCAACACAAGCAAACCTTCCCGTAAAGGCTCTTTACCATACTCAACAGCACCATTGCTTCTTTTTTAGGTTTTATCCCATCCCGGTGGCAAAAATATCTTATGACTTTAACAAGTCACCAAAAAATAATTGTATTTGCTATGGCCTGGCCGGTTGTCCGATTCGCTGTCTTTACCAGCCGACTTTCAGTGTCCCAAACTAGAACGTATAAAATACTGAAAACGATTCGAATATGGGAATTCATCAGCCCACAAGGGCATGTTTCGATTGTTGCAATGCGACTGATATGAAATGGGCGGTGGCTTTCAATGCATTGCGACTTTGCAAGCGGCATTTACGTTGCAGTTTCATAGATACCTGCCTAGGGTTTAATTTTTGGGTCTCGTTTAATTCCTTAGCAGTGACGCGATTCAACATCCTGCCTTCAGCGACGAGAGGCATTGACAGTTTAGAACAAGTCGGCGAAATGATCCGACCAAGGCAGGAATTGACCTGTGGTTATCCAAACCGCCTTTTCAAGACACCGGAAAGGATGTTGACTCACTGTAGCAGTCACAAGCGACCAGCCCTCTTCCCTTTGGAAAGCGCCGTGGTTTCGATGGTGAAATATGATGGTACTTTTCGTGAAAGGGAATGACAGGAGACGAAAACGGTTCTGAATTGCCAATTTATGCAATTTTTGCTATGTCCTGATTGATAATGATCACGAGTCACACAGATCTACAAATCAAGTGTGCACCTGATTTCCTTTTCAGGTGAGGATTCTTACCCTTCCCTGAAGTTTTCGCAGAAGTGTGCCAATCTGGAAGACATATTTATTTGTGGGGTAGATGGCGTATTTTTTCACGGCCCCCCCCCCCCTCAACCTACTTTCATGACCTATGTCCCTCTTTAGTCTTGGCTGCTGGGAATTTATCTGATAGCCAGTTATGTAGGCAATGGGAAGGCAATGAAAAGTAAGGAGTGCTATGACGAAGCAAATGGGCAATGAGAGGGATACAGGTTCCACTGCCATCACCCCCTTTACCAAGAGTTTTACTTCAAATATCAGGAGGTTTTGTGGTATTGTGGTCCAACTGTCATAGGATTTGAATGAAAGACTTGATTTTAATTGTGGCTGAAGACAACGCAGGCTATTTGCTGGGGGTAGCACTACCACTATAACAGAAACCTCTGAAAGTGGGCCATACTGCCGTCCTCATTCACATGAATATTTTCTTTGCACTGGTTAACATGACATAATCATGGATGTAAATGCGATATGTCTTTTCATTGTTTTAATGAAAGTGAAACATTGTCCAGATGGAACCCTTAGCATGATCATCGTATACATTATGTATAGGCTGTGAAGGCAGGCGGCCTACCTTATATGGAGCGATGTTGTCCATTGGCAAAGGGTGTTCAACGATAGCCTCATGGCAACGGTTTTCATGATAATACCATTGTTATCAAATATAATGACATACCACTGGAATATCATTCGCCCCATCCTGATCTTGAATGCGTCTGCATCCACTCACCGTGCTTATGGAACTCAACCACCATGATCATGAATGCATAGTGCACGAAAATGCTGTGGATGATGAGCTCCTGTTGCAGAGTCTTCAACATCAGCCTGAAGACTCGCGCCACCAGTTCTGGCCGGGACTGGACGTCTTGGCCAGGCAGTATCGCCCTCCAAATCTCCGATAAGCTGACAATGCATGTGAAGGTCACGAAAAACGCCGCGCTATGGCGGTCTCGTACGTGTGGGTCACGATGGTTCATCGCAAATGACGCGTGCGGCGATGTGAAGGCTTTTTCGATACAAACCAACGGAGAAAGGTTTACCGTTATGAATGTTACTCCTCACTGTAAAAGCTCACTGTCTCTGAAAGTAGCGGGGCCCACCAGTACCGGACGGCGATAGGATGACGCGCCGGTCCAAACGGTCTCCGCCGGCCAGCTGGTGCTCGCCCGTAGCCGGCAGTGCGTCGTGCAGGTGCTGGTACAGGTCGGGCACATGTGAGTTTGGTTACGCGTCCCCTACGAGGAGGGTTCGGCTCCTGTGATCAGGCCGGCGTGTGGCTACACCTCTGACATTGGGCTCTGCCCCTGTTCCACTTGGTGTAACTGTCCGTCTCTTTTTGGCTCGTTTTACTTGTTATCTGCTCATCGTTGAGGTTCTTGCGCGACGCTTAGATCTTCATTTCATTTTCCTTAATAGCATCCTCCATCTCAGAAACATGTTTTGTGAAAAACAAGCTGATGCGTTTTGCTGGAGCTCGGACCGGAGCTTCAAACGCTACATCTTTTACGCTTGATTAATAGGTTCGGGGATTCGGCATATTGAAAACGATAGAAGCGACGAGGGAGAGGAAAAAGCTTCATCCCAGCTGTGCCATTCACACCAGTCCCCCACCCCCCATCGCGACGCTCAGCTGGACCCATGGGCTGAGCTCAAAGGGTGTGCGGACTTGTCATTTTGATCCTGATTTTACCAGGCTGGACAAAAGTTGGTAACCCAAATCAGGTTTCCACGAAAACCGAAGTGAATATGCGTATTCTCCGTCTCATCCAGCTTACTGGTGATATTGCCGCGGCTGGTCGCCCGGTTATCGGAGCATATGTAACGCTCCTGTGTACCGCTGACTCTGGCTCTGGCTCTTGCTGGCTCCACGGATGAGCTGGCCTTTTGTTGGCCTGGTCGGGAGGCGACCGGACGGCGGCGTTTCTGTACAGCTGCAAGGTCGGTCATCGTTCTACAGTGTTCACCGTTTCTTTTGGCATTGGTTCATCTTTTGGTAAGAGTTATTTGGGTTACCATATTTGGTTTACAGCCACTTTCTTTAATTGTCTTTTTTGCTTCACTTTCCTTCTTTCAGCTACAGTTACTTTCTTTCACTGTAGAAATTTGTATGCAGGGACTTGAACCCTTTCAGCACGAACGCAGTAATATTGAGGGCCATCTTGATACTGTGTTGTTGCACCGTCGCCATGCTTGTTGTTGGCTTTTCATGTCTTTGTCTTCCCACCAAGAGGAGAGGTACTTGAGTTTTATCAGTGCCGTGCAACGTTGCGTTCTTAAGCGTTATTCGCTGGGTGGCCGCTTGGTGGCGCCACCAGTATGCCACGAGGTGACGCTCTATGTGAGTGATGATTGCATGGCGCCAGGTTCGCATGATCCGTACGTTTTCTGGTCATATGTTTAACAGGCTGTAGGAGTATGCTTCTGTGCACCTCCGTTTTAAGCCTGTTCCTCACTCTTAAGTGCAATAGTTTGTTTAATCAACAAGTATTTACAGAAACCGTGCGCAACACAGGACAAAATGTCCTGCTGCGTATTCGGGAACGCGTGAATCACACTGCTGCTTTTTGCGTGGCATACCTGCGACAATCCAGTAAGTCCACAGCTCGGACAAACCAAAATGCATCAGCGCTCGATGTACTGCATCCGTTTTTTGTGACAGATGGCCATAGGTGGAGAATGCGGTACAGCCAACGTGGCACTGATGTGATAGCAAACGCATTGCACAGCTGCGAACAAAATCTGGAAGTAAGCTTAATGACAAAAAGAATGATGGGATCAACGAAAAAAACGTAACAGGTCCTGTCTCCGAACACCATGCATTTTTTCCGGCATTCTCCACAAAAAGTTAAGGAACTGAAACATCCCACTAACGGAAGTGCTTTTTAACATCAGAACTACAAAAAGGCGATGAGAAAAGTGATCAGAATAACCCAGAGGGGTTATTTCCAAATTCGGCTAAGGATCAATGAGGGAAAATGCAAGGAGACCTGGCAAGTAGTTTGGGGACCTCTTGGAAAACAGGTCAGTATACAAATAGATGTCAGAAACAATGATAGATGCAGTCGGTACAAAAAGATGTCGGGCAAGGTACAAAAAGCGGAGCCTTCAATACTTTTATTTCGACATTGGCATCAGCGTAGAGCGTGAAAAACCTCAAAGCGACTCAGAACCCTTACAATTTATACCCAACCTTCCGCCCAATCGTAACATGTCTGTAATAACATAGTTGAAACGAAGGAGATTTTAAAAGGCCGTGTTTTTTAAAGACCATATAAATTTTAAGCTATTTGAATGCACTTGCCATTTCATTGAAAATGAATTGCTGCAAATGCAGTTGCAATTGCTCACGATTATAATTTTTCCTCTTTAGTTAAGGATCATAGTGTCAAAAGCAATGCATGAATGAAAGCAGCCTAATCATTCAAACAATTATGCACCGATAAACGTGTGCTCGTATTCAATTGCAGACCAATTAGGCGTTTTCGCCCAAGGATCTTAAAAAAACTTATTTACAACAGATTACTTTCCATTTTGAAACGAACAACCTCTTCAATGGTAGCCATCGAAGAGATTTTTGAAAAAAGAGTCATCTATATACTTGTTCTTCTTATTCCAGACCAAATAGCAAGACCTGTCGGAAATGATGAGCACGTCATCGACATCGTCAAACACACTTTTCTTGAACATAGAGAATATGAACAGCAACGAAATATTCTGCGGACGTATTACCGCCAGCAAAACCTGGAATTCTCTTGAGACCCCTATTGGGTGATGACTATCCACATCTACTTGGTATTTTGTTCACTTTTCTAGAAGGTGCACGGATACTTAAAATGGCATGAATGCTCGTAAATAGCGCATTTTCTTAGTTTTTCTTCTTCAAGGCGTAAAATGGTCTCAACGGACCGAAACGCCTTAAACCAAACAAAGTAATGTTAAGTGGTCATATAGATAAGACAGTAGTATTAGCCCTATTCCTCGGAAAAACCAAGAGAACAAAGATACAGTTAAGTTGATATTTCGGCAACATGCCTTTCTCGAAACAATAGTAGAAATGAATTCAAAATTGCCTGCCGATGACCCCACTGGATCTTTCTTTTTTTTGTTTTTTGAAAGAGCAAGGCACCGTTTTTGCTGGACATCAACATTCAGGGGATTGAACAGAGACCGATTGCCAGCCATTACCAAGATACAGTGACTATCTAAGAATTAGAATGTCCGGGCATACGTCACGTATGCCCGGGCATTCTAATACGTAATTGCATGTACAGTGCACACGCAAACGAATTCAAGCAAACAGGCATCACGCATCACGCTTCATTCGAGCAGGCAAGCGGGCTGAATTAAACAGGCATCACACATTGGGCACGAATTATACATGCAAACGATTTCAATTGACCAGGAATCGTGCATCCCGCGACAGGCTTCACTCACGCACGTAAACGATTTTAAGCTAGCACATATCACACATAGAGGCACGTATCATGTTCGCGTAACTGGCCATGATGAGCCGTGTATGTTAAGACTTGGTCGCGGACTTTTTATAAGAATAGATTCACTTATTTTCCTGCCTGGGTGATCCTGCGCATCGCAAAGAGCATAAACAAAATGCGGACTTTGCTGTTGGGTAGCGAATATTCTCCGCAACTCTTAGGTAGAATGTTGGAAGAAGTAAAAAAGTCTAGAGCGTTTAGGGAGGTGGGTGGTAGGAGGCGCGAACACGTCCTATCGGAAGACGGATTCTTAATGCTATCTTTCATAGATGGGTATTTGCTTTGGAAATCAAACACATTGTAAAAGAAATCAAAACTGCGCGCACGCATAGCTTGACAAAGCGACAAGAAGCTTAAACAGTCTCTGGTGAAATCTTCCATCTCGAAGCCTAAGTGCCCGGGTGGCAACAGATGTCACTTATGCAGTCCTGGGTTTCGAGGGGTTTGCACGAAAAAAAGACGTGATTTACGAAATCAAGTTTAAACTGTGTGAAAAATATGGGAGGGACATGATATATGTCGGGGAATCCATGCGCCCTATTAGTTTGAGATATAATGAACACATGCGAGTAAGCTGAAAACAAAACAGGGAATACCCCTTTCGGCGCCATTTTGTTTTTTTTGGCAAAGCACGCTCGGGCTAAAATCGAGGGAAGTATGGACCTTATGCCCTTTCAGAGCTCAAAGTCATCTACAGAGCGCAGGACCACCCAGACAGGAAAATAAGTGAATCTATTCTTATAAAAAGTCCGCGACCAAATCTTAGCATACAGGGCTCGTCATGGCCAATTATGCGAACGTGATACGTGCCTTTACGTGTGATGTGTGCTAGCTTAAAATCACTTACATGTGTAAGTGATACCTATCGAGGGATGTGCTATTCCTGTTCAGTTGGAATCGTTTGCATGAATAATTGGTGCGCAATGTGTGATGCCTGTTCACTTCAGCACGCTGGCCTGTTCGAATGAAGCGTGATGCGTGATGCCTGTTTGCTTGAATTCGTTTTCATGTACACGTATGCCCGGGCATTCTAATTCTCAGACAGGCACTGTATCTTGGTGATGGCTGGCAATCGCTCTTTGTTTAATCCCCCATCTGTTGCCGTCCAGTAAAAACTGTGGCTTGCTCTTTAAGAAAAACCCTGAAAAATTGAGCAGGATCATCGGCAGGCAATTTTTAACTCTTTTCTGCCATTTTTTTTAGAGAAAGGCCTGTTGCAGAAATATCAGCATAACTAAATCTGTATTCTCCTGTTTTTTTTCCGAGGAATAACGCTTATACTATTGCCTTATCTATGTGACTAATCTTCCTCGCTAATGCACTAAACAACTTAACTAAAGTAAGTCGTGTTTGAACATCCGACCCTCTTATCGCCTTCCTGGCTTCATCTTGCATCCTCGCGACGCCCGGCTTTTCCGGTGCAAGCTGCATGCGTCAGCCACGAGTGGGTCGAGAAGACGGGCCCAAATCGCGTACCTAGAGCACACGCCACAGAGAGGCCTCTGCACGGGCTAAGGCTCGGCGGTAGGCCCCCAGGTGTAAGCAATCCTGCCCTACCGTTATCCATTCTCCTTCATCTCATATCCCCGAGGTGATCATTTCTGGTCGGAGGGGATGTAATCCAAACGACCAACCGTGCTTGAAACTCACACAGCCTTTACAATATTGATTGAGAGTCAAGTGACGTTCGTCATGTCTAGGAATCGTGCTCACAGACGTCAGATATGAGCGACGCGACGAATATATTTTTCTTGGTCTTTGCCTTGGCCAGATCGGAATGTGTCCTCTTCAGGCTAAAAACTGCTCTCTTTTGGTCAGAAACCACCATAAATAGGTCAGCATGAGTACAGAAAGCACCATAAAGAAAACCGACCTAAGGACAAAGAAGACCTCTTTTCGTTAGAAAGCATCATAAAGAATTCCCGACAGGCCAGAATGGACTTTTGCATGCCTTCCCCACAGCTTTCAAGTTGGGGGGGGGGGGGGGGGGCAGGTGCCCCCACTGCCTCCCCTTAGAGTGCCGATAGTGTAGTGGTTAACTGTGTTCTCGTAAACCGCTGCACGTCTGGGAAACCAGACGTACGGGGTTCGATTCCCCGCGGTGCCCGTCTTTCCTGCCGGGGTGAGGGGCTGGCGACGTCATATAGCCTCAGCAGTTGAGTGCGTCGTAAAGCCCTAATGCCCGCCCCCTGCCTTCCCCTGGCTAATGCGTCCTTGTTTGGTTGTTATCCCACTCTTCTGGATGCGGTGTATGCCCTGGGAGCTGAAGGTACTGCTCAAAATCAACTCGCGTCGTTTATTTTATGAAACCTTGACTCCCTCCAGGTCCCGTTGCGTTTTACTCATGTGTCTGCAGTACCCAGGTGTACCACCCATGTCACTTCCGTGCTCGATGCTGGGTCTTGGCTAGCGCTGCCCTCTGTGCTAGTTGACCCGGGCCATGTCCCGAGGGCTAGAGAGGAGTCGCTAACATTGCATGCGTAGTGATTTTGTGTACCTACTCTGTGTGTGCAGCAGCAAGTTCTGGGAGCGCAGGTAAACAACTCCTGTACTTTGGTAGCTTTGCAGCACATTCTTGCCTGCAGTTGAGTTAACATGTGTGCTCTAACAAATACGCTCCCATCACGGCGGTGTTGAAAAAGGTCTAGACCACGAACATATTCTTATTTTTCAGTGTTTTGACGCGCGCAGGTTTATTGCATTCCACATTGTGTAAGGAAATATGATAAATAAAACTTTGAACATTGGGAACATTTCAGTCTCTTTTCGTAATGGGCAGGCAATGACATGAGTCTCCTACGCTCGTGGGCGAGTGGACGCTTTTTTTACCTTTTGGTGGCGTTGCCAAGTAATTTTATAAAGCTGGAGGAGTCGTACGACATGGGGAACAGCAACAAAGCGCCTGGCGTCTCAGGAATGGACATTGTCAGCACAAGTGGGAGTTTAATAAAAGGATGACATCCATGTCGGTACAAATAGCAATGAAAGAAGCATATTTTCCACACAAACAGGAGTCAATAGTTAAAACCAGAAAAGCAAAAGTTGCAATACGATGAAAATGAAAACAAGCACCCAACTCACGGGTAAAACAGATGGTAACACCAAAGCGGTACCACACCTTCATACAGCATGTAAAAGGAGCGCGTCAGGTTGAGGCAAAGTAAAAAGGTAAGGTAAGAAAAGGAAGGTAAAGTTAAAACTTCTCCGTCAACCCATACATCAAACGCTCCGTCAGCACGCATGACGTCCATCATTCCAGTTGGAATCGCACATACTGCAAAAGGAACAGGGCCACCGAATAATGTAATGAATCATACCCTTTTAACAGTTCATATGCAAAATGCTTGAAGATGTCAGGTAGTTTATTACTGCCACATCTCAGGATGCTCGCCCTCGATAAATGTCACGAGCTGCCGGTTCCAAGGTGTACAACATATTTCAGCTCACAGTTGCACACTGCATGGGACTACACTGATGTAAACATGCTTAACTTCTGTAGAAAACAATACAACAAAAACAAAGCAGATAATTCAGGTTTCCCAAAAGTGCATCGCGATAAGATCTGTGAGGCTCGCTGCTTCTGATCGTGTGGAACAGCAGAGCACGCAGCCGTTCCCCTCCTCTCACATCTTCTGACTGCCCCTCACCGCAAACAAGCACAATAAACTGACCATTTATTCACACACGAACGCCAACGCGCTCATCTCATTTGGCCCAGGCGTTGACAGCCTGGAAGAGCTTGCGCTTCCTGATGCAACGGCAGTTGGAGTTCTGGATGGTGGCCACGCCAGCCCTGTCGATGTCGATCATGCAGCCGAAGCAGCTGAAACGGAAGCAGGATGGAACGTTTACCTTCTCTGTCGAGTTGTGTGGCCGTGTTTAACTTACGAGGCAAGTGTATAGATCTAACCAGCACCACGCGTCGACCGGGTTTGATAGCACGATTGGTATATTTTTGGCCGGAGAAAGGTCGTTGATGTTGTGATTGACAGCCTGTTCCCGTTTGCGACCGTTACATGGTTTTGACGGAGGTCGTCGGATGCACTCACTAGACTTCCACCTGGTTTGTGATCCACTCAGGCTTGCCCTTGTTCAGGTTGTTGAACTCTCCCTCCTGCGCCCACTCGGCGGCCGGGCCCTGGCTCCAGGTGTGGCTTCCATCTGCATATCGGGTGAGGTCACATGTCAGCAGATCACCACAGCGTGGCCTGGCTGCAGGCCTGACTCGCATTCTCAAGTGAGACCATGTCAGCTACTATGGTCTCACTTGACACTATGGGTCCAGGTCACGATATGACCTAGGCCCGAGAGACTACCCTTTGGGGGTAAGGGCCTGTGGGTCATCACAGGGCGACCTTGGTACAGATGTGACCACCATCGAGCGCTGAGTTCACGGGTCAGCAGATAATCTCTCTTGTTACCACCACGCCCCATGTCGGGGTTTCATGTCGAGAGTGAGGCCACCGAACCCTGGTTGTGCGCGCTGCGAGTCATGAGACGCCAGGCATAGACGATGCAGTCACGCAACGTTGAGACCTTGTCTCGATGTTTATCATTTAGACTGGGAAGTTAGCGATTGGCTGTTAACAGTTTGCTGTATTTGCCAGAAGCACAGCAGAGAACTTGATTGAACGATTCGAACTTTGCCACTACTATGTGTACCTCAAGCTTGGAATAATGATCGTTCCTAGATCCATGGTGTGAGGCGCAATCTATGCATATACAATGATATTTATACGTATTATATATAATACATATAAATATGCTTCGTGCTCATTTTGTTTTTGTTATTGATCAATCATCCCAACGTTCATTTACAATGTTTTTGCTCTCGATAGGCTGCTTTTGCCGTGATCCATCCGAAGTTTGATTGTTGTCCTCCGCAAGTGAGTTTATCTGACGGCCATGCATCTTGCTAACCAAACCGCATGTCCTGACCGTGTCCTGAGGTCGAGGGGCGCGGCCTGCGTGTGAAGGGGGAAGGGAGGCTCGGCTGCGGGCCGCACCAGACGCCGCCGGGTGGTGACGGCAGCGGCGGCAATCGCGAGCCCATCGGATGACAGCCACCTCAGCGGGATTAGCGCCGACGCCGGGCTCAGCGCCCGAGCACGGAACGGGATCGAGGCGCGCCGCCGGAGCGCGCAGCTCGCTCTGCCCCCCCCCCCCCCCCCTCCCGCGGTCCGGATCACCGGCTGACTATGTACGATGTGTGGGGGAGCCCCATCGAGAACAGGCTCAGAAAGAGGTGTACGTTAGCATGTGATGACCAATGTGGGCGGCAAGTCTTTCGGTAACTTCGTGAATTCGCGGAGCGTCTTGCGAGGTGGAAAAATGCTGCGATATATTGTCAAACGTCCTCTCAACATCGCATTGCCCAAGAATCTTTGTTACATGCTTTTTAACGCAAGCAATAAGTGCAAGTAATTTTATACGAGGACTATCAAACGCGACTTTCTGCTGTGCGTAAGCTTTTGCGAAATCAGCTGTTGCCATCACAAAGAACAGACACATGATGTGAGCGCTGGTAACTCTCGTACTCAACGCTGATGTTGCGCACTTATGTGTGACGCAGTTGAAATGTTCAGCTTCTTTCGCCGCGATTGACGCGCGCCACGTGGCCCATATCGTTATGCAAATAGCCTGCATGAAATTTTCTGCAGACGTCAGAGGAACAGTATTATATCCGGCCTGGACAATTGGTAAGATTCCCCTTGACGAAACGCCCATCCAATTTGTCATGATACGTTGCCTGTCGAGAACTCAGCACAGCAGTGATGTGGCATGAGCAGCTCACTGTCAACCTATGGCAATCGCGTTCAATAGTACGGGCTGTTGGAGGACGCCCAGAATCCCAGACATGGCTAATGCATAGTGTCATACATTCAACACAGACGACCCCGCACGCCCTCACACGCCGGCAAGCAAACGCCCGTTCCTGAAGCTGCCTGATTCGCCAAAGGCGTCAGAATTAACGACCACCAATGCGATTTACAAAAGATACTTTCAGCAGCAAGTACTAAACGCAATAATTCATTGAAAGTCAGCTGATGACCTCGGCTGCTTTGAATACGCCGCACGGGAAATTACCGATTTGGTGCCACGGAGTGGCGCGATAGACTTGTGGCCCCGAATGTCGCACCACTTGGGCGACAAATATCCAGAGATGTAAATGGGCCTATAGCGTTCAATCATACACACCCGGCCGTTATTGTGAAGTTCCAGGGGTGGTGACATCTTTCGGCTTGGTGGATAAGGTCGGCGACAAAAATGTATTTATTCAAGAGAGCCTTGGTGCTAAAAACGCTTTTGATAGAAAATCTTAGTAACAGTCACGACGAAATACTACAGCATTCTCTGCAAAAACCAACATGGTCTTTCCATACACAGATAATATGCCTCCATGGCAATACATTTAGTCACATAACATAGGCAAACCTTTCCGTAAAGCCTCTTTACCGTACACGACGGCACCATTGTACCTTCTTTATATTCATCGTAGAGTTTGGGGAAGATTGCAAAATTTGTCACTGTTCCCCCAGCCTTCCTTAAGACATCTATGCCCCAGCTTAACATACAATTACTTCGTCAATCTTTTGATGGCATTTGAATAATAATTCACAGTTCAGCCTTTCGCTGACATAGATCTTGGTGACTGGAAGTTCATATGATAGTCAATAATGTAGGCAATGAGGAGGCAATGAATCGTGAGGATTGGGGTGGTGTAGCAAGTGTAGACGATCGGGAGTTAGGGCGAGGTGCAGGTTTGATTATCACCTCCCCCTTTACCGAGACCTATAATATAAATACGATAAATAAGAGGTTTTGTGGTGGTCCAACTATCCTGTGATGTCCTGTGTCATAGGGACGGGAATCCCAGCCGTTTGCCGAATAATAAAAGTAGAGTCCCGCGGAAAAAAAAACGGTGGACTGTCTTCAATGAGATTTTGCGATCGGCAAGCCGTCTCCTGCTCTTAATTGACCCCACTAGACCAAGTCTCAAGATCAAATTTTCCTGAAAATCAAACTACTCCAGTTTTGGATGTTTACATGTACAAAACCATGCAGCGTAGAGGCGTGGAATATAAATGAGGCTTGTTTCTTATTTGATTATGAGTATAATGGTCTGAAGTTTTACCTGTTTCGAGTCTTTATTTGTAATGCAAGGCTTTGTCAATGTAACAGTGTCGGCCCTCCGCGCGCGATCCGCAGAATCGTGGCTTGTCGCGCGTCCGCCACTGTTGGCCTTGGATCGTCTTGCAGTGCTCCTAAAAAAAAATTGCTAATCCGAAACCAGAATTGCAAGAGACACGCTTTTGGTATTAACACATGCGCAATGAATGCCCCGGAGGCTACCAAAGATTCGGGCGACACTGCACAATATGACGGACCGGTATCCTCAAAAATTCTGAGGAAAGGGGCGTCACATCTCTCCCCGCCCCCTCACCCCCCTGTCAGGGTGACCACGTTGTTCAGAAAGAGCTAGCAGCTTGATGTTAAGTTATTCGAACACATGTTGCACCAGGCTTGGGGCATGCCTAGAGTATGGTGGGTAGTTTAATGACGTTGAGATGAGGCTCGAAGCGCACACGTGATTTTCATAAACGGACATGGCCTCAAGCAGACTTGCATATTGAACATCATCCCTAGTGCTGTCTGCCACCGGTTCGAACTCTGCCGTGTGTTCCGCAATGCTGGCTATCGAGGTCTCCCGCCGTGCTTTTTTTCGCAGTCGAGGAAGGCAAAGCCAACCGTACCGCAATAGCAACAGAACCTCGACAATGCTTTTGAGGATCAGAAATAATTCTGATAGTCTTGTAACATTCCGCTGTTCAAATGATGTGATGCGTGGGTTCTTTTGGCCGGAGCCCGTGAATAGAATGCAAATTCCAGGCACGCTTCCGTCCAACAGACCACACAGAGCGCGCAAGTAACAAGGCACGTATCATTTACAGTGAGGCAGGTGCAACGAGCAATGCAAGCAACAAGGCATGTATCATTTACAGTGAGGCCACGGCACGCAATGCTTCGGGGACACATATCTACTACCATACCTACTTCACCGGAGCAGACAGGTACTGTTCACTCGAATACGTAATGCCAACCACAGCACCCGTTATATATTGAGCGTAAGCTAACCGTACTGACCTGCCAGAACACACGACGCTCTTCACCTAAACGAACATATTGTTCATCAGAGCACGTCCTGCACAGCCACGCCACACCTTCCACCCACTCCATCACTTACTGTTCACCTCCGGGCCGCACATCTCGATCGCCGAGAGTACCTGTAACGGGGGGGGGGGGGGGGATACGTTGTTAGTGACAGCTGACAACGCAGTGCAGGCGTCCTCTTGCCACACTCAGTCACTGTCGCGCTGGTAAGAGACCAGGTTTCGGTTACGGGCCCCCAGGGCTGACCTGGCAACATCCCCTGCACGAGGCTCACGTGCCTTTGCTCACAGAAAGGGTAAGTTGACCTGCCTCCACCCATAGCTGGGATAGACTTACCTGGTTGCGCCCACATCGAGAGTAGACCCACCTGTTTTCGACCCCAGCAGTGAACAAGCCTTTCTCCAACGTCAGTACTGGTGGTCTGGCCTACCTCTGACCCCAGCGGTGTAACAGCGCAAATATTTCCGACCCCAGCCAGGGCGGACTGACGCCTTCGGAATCCTGCATTGGGGACTGACCGATGAAGCAAGGGTGAAATGACTCACTAGCGACCACAGCGCAGATACCAGACCCTGCGGCGTCCCACGTCCTCCGACCACCCGGGGTCACGGATCCCGCCCACCGCCGGGGAGGCGTCGTCAGCGGCGTCCCACGTCTTCCGACCACCCGAGGTCACGGATCCCGCCCACCGCCGGGGAGGCGCCGTCAGCGGCGTCCCACGTCTTCCGGCCACCCGGGGTCACGGATCCCGCCCACCGCCGGGGAGGCGTCGTCAGCGGCGCCCGCCCGATTTAACAACGACCAGCTTCAATGGCGGCCATCAGGGCCAGCATCGCCCGGCAAAATGCCAGCTACCCGGCCGAGTGGGTCACAGCCGACCGAGGTGAACACACGCCGATGCTACTCGTACGGGGAATTGGGCGAGGGAGGCAGACGAGGCGCTCCTGGACAGGTGCCGCTCCTCTGGACCTCAAGTGAGGACGTTCAGAGGATCACAGCGACGAAATCCCGGCATGGTATTCATGTCTGGCGTTCACGCTGTCTATAAACCTTCTACAGAAAGCGTGGTATTCGAATGGCGTGCATAGGTCTTGCGTTTAACTCCGTCGATGCCATCCTGGACAACGTCACGCGCTTCCGCGAGTGCGCCCTCACCTGACACACGGCCAGCAGGACAACGGCAGAAGAAAGGGCGTGACGCTTCATCTCGGCAGGTGTGCTCGGCGTCGATGCTGGGTGACGAGTGACTGGACGGCCGTCGCCTGCTCTAACTGAGAGCAGCCGGTAATGTCCGCCGGGGCCACCAAGTGGCCAATGGCAGTTGTCCGGTCCCAGCTGTGCGGCCCGGAGGCATGTAATAAGCCGGCCGACACGTGTCAGTAGGGGGGGGGGGGGAGGAGGGGGACTCCGATGGCTTCGCAGCGGCGCACGGGAGCGGAGTTGGGCAGGCGTGACGTGCGGCAGGAATCGCTGGCTCATCGCTGATGACGCATCCCTCCTTGGCCGCTGACGTAGGTCACCCAGTTTTATCACATGGACTTAAAAATTCGCTCTGGCATGAAAAACAAGTTTTCCTGCTTTCTGTTACGCAGAAGATCAACAGACATGTGCTTTCCGGCATAAACAATTTTGTCCGAAGCTTGAAGCAGCAATGGAAGGATCCCATAGCGTGCTTAACGAAATAAAAAAGAGTCCAAATACAATTCGTAAAATACTTTGACACGAATATCTGATTGCACGCTCTCATCCGAATGGTTTGGCTTTCAAAAACCTATGCTTCAAAAGTAACCTTGATTCTGTTCACCAATGCGCTTATCTCTCAGCCTGACCACTGTGAAATTATAACAACTCCATATCGACGATCTTGAGCTTAACGTAATTTTCAGTAGTGACTTACGTGCTGTTCCATTGTTCGCGTCGGGGCTACACACGCGGCCCCTGCCAGTGCTGCCTATCGGCTTTACCAGCTGCGGCCGTTAGCAGTAACTGCGGTCTGACGAAGGCTTCTGGAGACTTCTCACGGCTTCCTTGAGCAAAAGCATGAGACGTGACACTCACGAGCGTGCTTCCAAGCGGCACGAATCATCCGCAAACGAGACCGAGCGTCCCGAGTGGCACGAACCACTCGCAGACGAGACCGGGCGATGGGCAGGGAGGCCAGGAAGGGGGGGCGTCTGAAGCGGACTCGAAGCTCGCGCCTCTCTCTCTTCTCTCTCTCTCTCTCTCTCTCTCTCTCTCTCTCTCTCTCTCTCTCTCTCTCTCTCTCTCTCTCTCTCTCTCTCTCTCTCTCTCTCTCTCTCTCTCTCTCTCTCTCTCTCTCTCTCTCTCTCTCTCTCTCTCTCTCTCTCTCTCTCTCTATCTCTCTCTCTCTCTCTCTCTCTCTCTCTCTCTTTCTCTCTCTCTCTCTCTCCCTCTCTATCTCTTTCTCTCTCTCCCATCGGATGAGGCGCGCGCGCGCCTCAGCCGATGGATTTCCTGTCCGTTCAGTCTGTTGACAAGTGAAGTATGGGCGTCAGCAGAGGAGCGGCTCAAATCGACAGCGGCTGAGGCGTCGGCCCGTTCGCCGCGTGTCCCCTCGACTACCGGCTCTTCCCCACCGTGTGAGATTCGCCACCGGGTCGTGCCGACGGCGAATTCACTCAGCTTCGGGGCTATCGCCCGGCCGGGACCATTGCGAACGGGGGGGGGGGGGGGGGGCGGAGAGGGGCTGGCGCTTGTTACATAGGGGCCGACCGCGGCAAGGGTCAAGGACAGGGAGCCACACTCCCGATTTACTGCAGGGAGGAGACAAACAATGCGTGATGCATTTCATAGCGTAGTAGCGAGAAGAGTCAGTGGACTAAAGCATAAGTAAGAGTTCGTGATTAGTGCCCATATTACGATGTGAATATTCAATATGCCTTTCTCATTTATCAGCTATCTGCTAGGTCAGACGTTTCTAAAGTCTGGTCAGCTTTGAATTGCCTGGTTATGGCCTCACTTAAAGCAATGTTCCACATTTGTATGGGGGTTTGAACTGAAATAACCATCTTGAAAATCATTCGGTCTATTTCATTGCCCTACCACTCTTAACATGCGCCCGGGTGGCGGGTCAAATTGACCCCCAAAGGTTTTTCCAGAATGGTTTCTGAACGACGTGGCGTAGCCGCGCCATATTTTTCATAGCTGTAGGCAATTGAATAGTGGATCGTTTGGCGGAAAGCATTAGATGTACCTTGTAATTTCGCTGACCTGTGGTAGGTCAAAGTCAGGTCATGGTTTCAGCGAAGTCAATTACTAGGGATTCGTTCAATCTGATGCAACAACGGAGTGTTAGACGAAGCCGTACATCTCTGAAATGCTTTCTTAGACAACACAGCAATTGAATGAGCAAATTCCATTGACCTAAGGTCAGATATAAAGGTCATACCAAGATCAAAACAAACCTGTTTTACCACTCTAGAGGTTGCTGTATGGGATAGTTTCTGCCGCTCATTTCGAATTTATTGATAGCAGGAATCGCATTCTACATCTTCCACGGATTTCTTAGAGGTCAGAATAGGTCATTGACCTAAAATGACCCAGGTCAACGTTTGGTTTTAGGAGCATACTGCCTAGCGTAAACTTTGGTGCTTATTCAAATGCAAAACTCAGAACCGTCTTGTTTGATTTTGGTCACCAAGACCTTTAAAAGGTCAAAAAAGTCTCTGACCTTAAATGAACATGTGGCCTTCTGCTTAGAATGAGTTGTCTAGATTCTGGGCACTTAGAGCCCAACCTGGAATTTGACCTTGTTTGACCTTATTTGACCCAAAGGTCATGACATAGGAACCTCAAAATTTGACCTAAGTGAGTTCACGTACAGATCAACGTACCCTGTGAATTTGGTGTCTCTAGCTCTTATAGTTCTCGAGATTTCAGGGAGGGGGAGGCAAATTGACCCCGCCCGAGCGAAGGGTATCCAACCGGCCACCCGGGCGCGTGTTAAGGCACGGAACCCCTTAGTTTCTGATCTAAACGCCAGCGAAGATGTGCGTACTATTTTGGGAAACTAAGTTCACTCGGACTTGTATGACGTCATAAAGACGTCATCGCCATTCCATTTTCGATACACCGGTCAAGGCGAAGAAAAATGATTGTCGAGGTCGAGCTATTCATGTAAGGCGTTCGTGAACACGGTTTCCAGACATAACGGCCGTCAGTTGGTTCTTGGTCGGTGTTGTGCAAGGTACAACGACGCAATCAGATAATGCCGTTTTGAGGATCGTATTCACTAAATAAAGATAATTGTTCTGTCTAGGGGAGTCGTTTCGAATTAGATCTATACCAACATTCATGAGTGCTTTCATCATATATCATGCTTGCTTCAATATTTTCACATTTGGAGCATTCCCTTTAATGCTGAGACATCAACATCTGGCAGTAGGGGAGAGGCGGGAGAATTGGGACACTTTTGCAACTTCAACTTTGATGAGTCATTGCAGCAAAAGTATGAAAGCTAGGTAACATTGCGCCATACTAATAAATAAATTGGATATTTATCTACACCATGCTAATCAGTAAGTTTCGCTTTGTGGTAGGATACGACACGCATGGAACAAAAACAAAGACCTCCATTACAGGAGAATCGGGACGCACGCAGAAGAATCGGGACAGACGCGAATATGAATTGGGGCATACTAACGAGCATTAGGACAACATTTCTACTTAGCTACATGTCCTATAATTAAATTGCAAATGGTAAAATGAGTGCACTGCATTGCCATCTACCTGCGTTCAGGAGCTTGTCAATGGTCGTGGCAACGTTTCCTTCCGCTGAAAATGGTAGCATATCAGATTCATTTATCTCGTGTTAAAACTGAGACACAACATTTTGGAACGTGAATTCAGGATATATTTTCCACCTCCAAATAACCATTCTGTTTCTGGCAGAAGAACCCCAACAACGGGAGGGTATTTCTAACATAAGATCCGGCTAGTCACACAACCTGCGGTCGTAATAATCACGTTAAATGATCATAGCCAATACGCTACTTGCGGCACAGCGGATCACATGACTATCAACCTTGGCAGTCTAGGCACATACTAGGCAACGACAACGGTCGAAAACTCCCTGCACATCGCATAATCACGTGTCAGCACAGGCAATGCGATACTTGTAGCACAGCGGATCGTGGGACTCACAGTCTCGGCAGTCTAAGCACAAAACAGGCAAAGCAACTGTCACAAAACTTGCTGAACATCGTCCTGCTCAAGTTGAATCTGCAAGGCCAATGCGTTAATGGCAACACAGCGGATCACATGACTAACAATATCAGTACATATCCTAGGCACCCATTTAACAACGTACACGGTCACAAAACTTCCTACACTCCGTACTAATCACGTTAAATCAGCACAGCCAATCATAGCGGATGAGCGGATCAACAGTCTCGGTAGACGTGACATATAAACTGTGCCTGCCAGGTTGTTGCATCGGTACACGGCAAGCACGCCCACTTTTGCATGTTGTACATTGGATCCACGATTCACGGCTGAGCCTATACTGCATCCCAAAGTACAGACACGACGCTTTATCGTCAGCCTTTGGCAAGTCCTTTGCACCTCCCAGCTTTCTCTTCTCACCTTTTGTGTCAGCGATGTTGCTCCTGGCATCGAACAGTCGCTTTGACACACGCTCGTGTCTAGCTTGCGACTTTCGGGTCTTTTTCTCCTGTTCCTCTTGTTTTCTTTGCAGCTCTGGTGTATTCGTAGCTATCATGGTCTTTCCTTTTTTCCGCACTCGACGACTCGGCTCCACTTTGGGTCCTGCCTTAAAAGATGGAGGACCATGAAGTGTAAGGATACGGTTATGGAGCATAGGCATAGGCATTGGACAACATGGCTCACTGGAGGAGCCTTTGGGATACAAAATTATCCCTTAAAAAAACTATGTTTTCACAGAATTACAACATAATTAACAAACATAGAAAAGGTGAAAATGAAAGGAAATGTATATTCACGAAAATATGAGGCAGTTCAATAATGAACAAGGATTTCTTAAGGATCGTATGGGTGATCTGGGGTCTGTTTAATGTCACTTTGTCGTTGCTGCTTTATCGGTTTAAGGAAGAAATTGGATTAAAAAGAACTCGCTTTCGGATATCCCCGAAACTCCTGCGGTGAGACAAGCCGGACTGCGGGAGATGCTGGGCTGAGTGGGCCACCTCATTGGACCTCAGCTGGAGCCCGTGACGGCCCAGGAACCGCATCCGGTTTGTTGCTTGCAAATGGTGAGCTTTTCAGCTGCAGGTCAACCGGATCAGTCGGCCTCCTTGATATGGATGGAGGCTCCGGACTCTCGACGTGGTCCTCTTCGTGTGTATCCGGTTCGTGTGTGTCATCTTCGTGTGCGCCCGCTTCCTGTGTGTTTGCATCGTGTGTGTCCGCTTCCTGTGTGTCCGCTTCGCGTGTGTCGTCTTCAGCCATCCCGGGCGCTCCTGCAGTCGCTGAGGGAGCTGGTCTGTCGGTCACGTCTGCGGGAAGGAAGTCATCCTTGGTGAAGACTTCACTGTCCAGTGGCCAGATTTCTGTAGCTCGAAAGCCGGACAGGATGCTGGCTGGGGTGGCCGAACGGATCAGCGCCCGCCCCATGAGCTTCCCCATGTTAAGAAGCTTGATGAACTTTCTCGCGTTTTGGAGCATCCAGCTGTCTACCTGCTTGTTGAAGCTTGTCTTTATCGGACCGAAGACGGTGACATCGAGCAGTTGGAGCCTGTGACTCGTGTGAGGAGGTAGAGTCACGATATGGACTCCACTGTCATTCGCCAACGTCAACACGTTCAGGCTGACATGGCTGACGTGATTGTCGAGCACCAAAATGACTGGATTGTCCTTGCTTGCCCCCATGTGCTCCACAATGTGCTGCATCACCTTCTCAAAGTTTTCAGGCGTCATCCACCCGCCACTGTGACACGGCTGCAGCAATCCTTCCGGGGTGCCTTCCATGAGATCCTCCCGAAGAGTCTTCCTTGGGAAGACGTAGGCCGGGGGAAGGTATGCCCAGTGGTAGTCACAGCGACACACATCGTGGCAAGTTAACCCCTCTCCGCAGAGGCGACCTTCCCGACCTGTTTGTCTCTCTTTCCAGCAATGACTTTTCGAGGCTTCTGTACAGTCGTGATCCCAGTTTCATCTAAATTTAAAATTCTCGCACCTGAGACTCCCGTCTGTTTCAGGACCTCAGACAGGTTTCCGAAGAATTCCTCGCCATTGTGCCTGTTGAAGACTCCAGCTCGCGCGATGGATGTAGCTTCAGGTTTCCGCAGTGCCAGCTGGGTGTTCCTTTTCACGAAGGCCTTCATCCGCTCGCGCCCCGCTTCTTCATTTTCAGCCCAGGAGGCCGGAAAATGTTTGTCATTTTTAACCGCCATTTGGTAGGCAATTTCACGTGTTTGCATGTGCGTCAAACCATGGAACATCTTCGAGCACTGCATCACATATTCACTGAGGGCTTGCTCCTCGTCAGCAGTGAATATCTCCGAATGACTGTAGTTGGGCTCAAGACGAGCTGCAGGATCGACACTGTGCTTTGCGACATACCTTCCAAGGACGCTTTCGCTCACACTGTGGTGTTCTGCAGCTTTTCTCAGACTCACTCCCCCTTCTACAACATCTTTGACAGTCAGCAGCACTGAATCATGAGATACGTCCGCGTACCCCTTTCCTTTTCTAACGTATACACGTGGCATGATTCCGAAAGAAGTGAAAAAGGTGAGTAAGTTTTGATGAAAACAGCTAAGTAAATTTATAGGTATGTATAGTATAATGCACGAGTGACATTAATGATTCCTGCAGGAGAATTGGGACATCTGCATGACAATAGGGACGGATGTCCCAATTCTCCTGTAGCGCACGCTAGCTACTAGACGAGTTCTCCGCCGTTCATCAGTTGGCTTATATAATATTTCTATTTATTCCTATTTTTTACAATAACACATTTTATCAAATGTTCTCTGAGTAGGGGCGGGTCCAGAGCGGGGGGGGGGGGGGGCGGGGCACAGGCTTTATTTCCTTGGGATCTATGAGACTTTTAAGTAAATTAAATGAAGAAAATAAGCAAAGCACTTTGCAAGACATAAGTAGGAAAACTATTTTCACCATTCATGGTAAGGGGACACCAAATCCTGGCTTTCAAAAACACTTAATTTTTACTTTTATGAAACACCCAATTTCAAGAGTACCTCGAAGGCCCCAAAATCTTCATTTTCGAGAGGCAGCAAAGGCCAGAGGCACCACAATGTTCGTGCCGTGTCCCGTGACGAAATTCTAGATCGGTCCATTCGGCGAAGGGGCACCAGAACCTTCATTGTAGGGCACTAAAATTTGTATTTTAAAGAGGCACCCTATGCCAGAGACACCACTTTGTACCCCAAGCCTTCACTCCCAAAGGACACCAAATTGCGTGGGTTCAGCAATGTTGTGCATCCCCCCCCCCCTGACGAAACATTGGATCTTTCCCCCGGGTGAGGTGCCTCTTAAACCTTCAAATGGGGGCACAAATCTAGCAACTCAATCCAGCAAACCATTTTTTGGATTGGTGTTATGGAGGGCACAACATACTGATTTTGAGCTTCCTTACTCATGATTTGCAATCTGAGCTGTCCATCACTTCAGCTGCACCTCTCCAGCCTTTCACTGGAAGCAATTCACAAAAATAAAGCGTGGAAATAGACATTGCAAGTTTCATTGACACCAATGAGACAATGCGGGTACAAAATAACACCCTGCATTTGTATCTCGCCATTCATGTAACCAAGGTCACGCAATACGTCGTCCAGTGCTGGATTTTTGGGTTGTGGTTCTAGACTGGGAAATGCAGTTTCTCAACAGTGGATTATAACTGTTAGAAATTTGAATGTTGAACATTATGGAAAACCACGGAATTTCATTTCAGATCACAGGTCATAGCTGTGATCTGAAACGACACCGCAACAACTCAAGGTAACGCAGCTTGTAACTCAAAAAGAATGCGCAACTGATGACATAGTAGTGGAGAGTGCTTTTATGGATGGATTAAAAGGAGCAGCCCACTTTTTGCACTTCCACAGATAATTACATCACAATGGTCCGATGTGATTGGTAATACCAGTTTTCTTGAAACCCTTCTGAAAAGCTCAGAAATTTTAGTTGAACCAACCGTTTCAGTGGGAGAACTCTCATTGAACTCCCTTCTCACCACCATGAAAGCAAAAAGTGTTATTTGTTGTTTTTCCTACGTGTGTGATGTATGATATCCTCCGTACACCAATTCGCCAAAATCCTTGTGCAATGAATGGCACGAGAGCATAGAATCTCTATGTAGGGAAAACGTTTCCAAGTATGAGGTCATTTTCACGCGAATGCAACGAAACGTTGCACTATGGTTTTCCTTTCTCCTCTATGGCTTTAAACATAGCACTGCTCGAATGATGCTTTGGTTTTGGGAAGCATCGTTCAATTGGGTATGCGTTTCACACAAGGCTGCATTTATAAGGCAGATAGATATTCAACACCAACATATCACATGGTGTAGTGACCTGACAGCATTCATACTTAATCAACGCTTTTTGAGATGCGCGAAGCATTGTGCGCAATAATTGGCTTTCAGGAATGTAACAATTAAAGTTCGCCTTCACCACCACAGAGCCGTGCGTGCCCTTGACGCTGTACTGTCGTGATCAAAAAGGTACAGGCGCAGAAGTGTAAGATATACGCGATGACGATTTGTCCTCAGTGGTTTCGCCAAAAATAAAAGCAGCTGAGTATTGCGATGCATTATTTCATCCGCATGCAATATAGCGACGCAAAACATTCTATTTATCCCAGAGAATCAACATTTTAGTTACCCCATGCTTCATGCCAGAAAGCATATCGTTATAGAACAAATATATAGGCAGGAATAACCCCATTCCTCGCAGAATAACCGGGAGGAAGGAGAGATAGATGCACTGATATTTCGGCTACATGCCTTTACCAAAATGAATGTCAACGGTAGTTGTTTACGCTGTACTACTGACATGCATTTCGATCACGGCATTCAGCCGAAATATCAATGCAGCTATCTCTCCGTTTTCCCGGTTATTCTACGAAGAATAAGGTTATTACTATTACCTTATTTATATGTCTAATGTTCCTTACAAATGCAATAAACAACTCACTAAAGTACATGGCGTCAAAAGTCTAAACAGCTCACCAGCTTCGCCCCTTTCTGTTACCACCACCGATATTTCCGCGTTGGCACCATGCCATGCCCGTTAAGTCATTGCTGTTTAGGTCTTCTGCACAAGTTACGGCTTTCGCTTCAAGCCATTCACTGTAAGGCCAGTGAACCACAAAGTGCAACCTTCTGCTGGTTTCATCGTCCGTAAGATGGCGATGACTATTTATGCGAGTCGCATTATCGTGCCTGGCTTTGAAACTTTTTTTGGAACCAACGTTTACCCTTTTTGCCATATCTCCTCCGAAACACTTGGCTCCTAGAATGGTAGAATTCATCAGTCTCAAAAAATAAATGTATACCATCTACATATCTACTTACTCTCTAGTCCTCTAGTTCACAGCTAGCCTAACCCACCGGCTCACCAGCTCAGAAAGTTAGATTCCCAAACAAAAAGCAAGAATCTGAAAAGATAGTGGTCAAAATCCTGGAACATCTGTTGTGAGGGGGTGGGAGACCAAGTTCCAGGGAGCACCACAACGAAGTGTAGCCGCTCCTTGACGAAATCCTGTATCTGCCCCTATGCGTGAGCCTATGGAGGAATTATCCCAGCCATCCCCTGGTGTCTCCTTTTGCACTTGCTCCTTTACTGAATGCCTCAAACAAACGCGAACCGGAGGAACGAAAGCCACTTTCTGAGGCGGTTCTAGGTAGATATCTGGTGGCTGAATTTTCACTTGGGTCCGAAGTAATCTGGCCAGTCTGCGGCATATTAAGACACCAGGCTTTAATCTGCCGAAACCTAATGTTTAATGATGCCAGTAATGTCAGCCATAGACGCGGCGGCAACGGTAAAGCCATGCGACATTATGAAATGAAACTCAACGCTTAGCCCGCTCGGCAAATACAGGTCACTGCCGTGCTTACGAAATGAGGAGCAGTTGTTCGCAGGTGGCTTGACTGGGCGCCAGCTGTGTGCAGTTCCCCGCCATTAAATGATGCTTTCATCCGTCATTAACGCTTAATCAGCGCGCTCGTTACCTTGCGTTTAGCCAGGCGGCGCCGAGCGCGAGGCCATAAATGGCGACAATGCCATCGGCTGTTCATTTCCCGCTGGCCGGCCGCAGTCCACCATGAAGTGCCTGCTGATCCTGCTGCTGTCGGCGCTGGCCGTGGCCGCCTACAACAGCCGTGAGTGGACCGGGGGCGGCCTCGCCATCAGGGCCGGGGTCGGGGGTCAAGCTGACCGCTCGCCCCGGGGTCCTCCTGCACGCTGTGTATCCCGAAACCCGTTGGTGTCGGCGAGATCGGATCTCCTGATGGCACAGATGCGCGGTGACTGTTATAGCTGGTCGCCCTGACCGCCAAGACACGCCGCCAGTCTCAGGCGGCCGGCGAGCGCCAGGTTCGTCTTGCCCAGCGCCAGGTTTATCTCGTCCAGCCGGGCTCTACACTCCTGGCACGGAATTAAGAGTGCCACGCCATTGATGCCTGCAAATCCAATGAGCTTTTCTCATCTGGAACGGCTGGAAACTTTGCCGATCGTGTCAGATGTCCGACCCATTAAATGAAAACCGGATTGGATCGCCTCATTGCTGGTCTTTCTCTCTGCCTGTCTGTCTCTCTGTCCGTCTGTCTGTCTCTCTCCCTGTCTCTGTCTCTGTCCTCGTCTCTCTCTCTCTCTCTCTCTCTCTCTCTCTCTCTCTCTCTCTCTCTCTCTCTCTCTCTCTCTCTCTCTCTCTCTCTCTCTCTCTTCCTCTCTCTCTCACTCTCTCTCTTTTCGAACACTTTCAAGCTTTGATCTCCCACCCGTCTAAGGTAAGCTAAGGCCTATGCATGCTGCCTTGTCTCTTACCGAATGTTGGTGATGCTGTCTTTCTCCAGCCAAACTCTTTCCGGTTAAGGTTAAGGTGCTAGTTAATCTGTCTCTTGAGAAACCAGATGTGCGAGATTTAATTTCTCGCGATGGCGGTTCTTCCTGCCAGGATGAGTGGCAGGCGACACCACACAGCTTAGACAGTTGAAGGCGGCGTAAAGCTCCAACGACGACGACAGCAACTTCTTTCTCAGTGGCCCAGTAGCGTATACTTTTTAATGGCGCAAGCCTCTTACATTTCAACTGTCGTGTTTGTCAACGTGCCTGTCATGCACCGAAGGTAGCTGGCGCGCCTGCGAGACGGCCCGGACGTTCTCACGGGCACATCGGCCGCCAACCACCGTGGTTCCGAGCCATCACAGCCCCGTGCTGGCATGCTTTGTCCCGTCAAATCTGCCGTGCCTCACCAGCTCCCTCGTGATTCGGCAGCCCCTGAGCAGACAAGCATCAACCAGATCGAACCTCAGATCAACACACTGTCAGACAAGCTGAGCGAGGTGAAGCTGGAGGAGTCGATGGACGAGGCCATGAGCGTGGCCCGGCTCCGGCTGAGGAAGGTCCAGGTCACGTGAGTACACACGAGATGACGACGGCCAGTAGCACGTGTGCACACTCGGGGAGAGGGAGTTCGGAGCACGTCAGGACATTGTCGACGGCAATGAGGCCGCCTAGGAGCACTCGGGGTGGAAGGCGTTTGGGTTGTGTAAATGCTCTTAGGCTTGGGTTCCAGGCCGTGTTTTTGTTCGTGTGAGATCACGTCCAAGTCCTGATCGTTTTCAGGCTAAGAGCGTTTCAAGTCTCTTGTAGTTATTGGCCCACTAAGTATCCAATTGCGCAGTTCCTACCTCTGTTTAAATAATCAATTAGCTCGTTGAGATTGACCTTTGGCCACGACCATATGCTTAGTATTTATGGGACATATTATTTGGAACGCTCCGTCAGGAGAACATAATAGGCATGGACCGTCGAATTCTGGCGATTGTTAGTTCAACGTTTGTGTACCAGTAATGTAATCCTGTGTTGCAGCTGCATCGGCTGCGTGTTTGGCAAGCGCTCCTGCACGGCCGTGGACAAGCCAGACATGAGGCTGAAAAAATAAACAAGCTGGACTCGACGCTGAAACAGCGGAGGCTTCCGGCCACCGCCGAGCGCCTCCTGAGCGCATAACCAAACGTGTGAATGCGAACCTTGCAATAAACCATTTTGTACGACACGTGCGTGTTGGGCCGGACCGGTCGGGGCTCCGGCCGTTGGTTCCCGTGTCGAGGTCGCCGCCGCGGTCAGCGCGCGGTCCCGTCGGCGCCGGCGGGCGACCGCGACGGAGCCGACGCTCCTGCGGACGGCGGCCGGCCAGTCGGATCGGCGGCTCGGGCTGCGCGCAGTGCTCCGGTCCGCCCGGTTCCCAGAGTCCTGTGCTGGCCACCGGAGGCCGCTGTCGGGCCCCCAACGCCGCTCTTGAGGCGGTCACGCTGGCCTACAGACGTGAGTCACGACCTCTGACCTGTCACAGCTGGCTTCACAGTGAGACGCCGTGGCTTGCACTGGGCAGCGGCGTGGGGTGAACTTTTTAGAACGACGCCGAAATGCCGAATGCTAGATATCTGACCGCATTTATATTTATGCCCATGCCTTAGCCATTAACAGGTGGCGGACGGTATCCACCCCTGACCATTTCACATGGAGCGTGAGCCCTGTATAACATGGTTCAAGGGATACGGGAGCTGGCTGAACCTCCCGAAAGTCACTTGAGCTTGAATCTTCCGTAATAAACGGCTTTTGCCTGTGCATTACGCCAGGCTGGTAGAACTGCGTTTCAAAATTTGGTTGTTTTTGCGTGGTGGATAACAATGTCAAACAAAGTTTGGAGCAATGTGACAAAAAGGCCTGCGTTGAAATGTGGAATTAATGTTGGTCAATTTCCCCACTTCTTTCTCTGCGTTTTAAAATATTAGAGCTGAGCCGGCCTCTGCGCATGGCTCTGCAGAAATACAATTTCTCACAAAAACCCAAGCGACATACCGGACTGATGCTCAAAATTACTCCTTTGTTACACCTGTTAGTCTCTGTCGTTCATAATTCGAAAATATCTTTAAGCTGCTAACAAACAACAATTGTCGTTGGTTTAAGGAGCTCAGATTTTTTCATGCGTACAATCACTATAAGTTTATTTCATAACAAGAACTCTTGTCTTACCGGTTTCAGCTCCAGTGAGTTCACACATGGTTGCCCTTTTCTGAAGAACCTTCACCACGGCCTTGTTTGTACAACACGTGTCTTGGCGCCGGTTCGGACGAAGCAATCAACGCTGGGAACGTTGGCCATGACCCTCGAGCTCTCTTGGCGATAAGTAGGTACTATGACTATTGCTGTTGAACTGACATTTTTGCCCTTAAATTCCAGAAATAGTGAACCGTTAGTCAAGAAAAAAGGCGCGGCCGAAATGTCTGCCTTCAGCATCAGTTTGGCATGTTTTGGGCGTCTTCTTTAGGGAAAAATGATATATTTGCCAAATCACGCACAAAAAACGGGCTCGTCGGAAGAGGGTGCAGTTTTTTAAAACTCAAAGCAAATCTTTGTTTTTGTTGCCCCACAATGGTTCAAAATATAATTTGCATGATCTGATGTCATCTGTCTACCTTATAAATACCTTTATCTGTGGGTTCAGCAAATTCACCTTGTTGTTATGTTCGATTTCATTTAGTGTTAATGTTGAATACTCTGGACATCAAATGCCAAACCACCCCAGAAAAACGTCGATTACGACTGCACGGGTGTATGTCATTGACTAGTAATGTAACGTATCTAATATAGGACCTACCCAAGAGGAGTTTGAAGCATGCTTGAGCTGTGCTCCAGCTCCAGCAGATGATTGTTGTAGTATGAGCATACCGAAAGCGTTTGGCGTGCCTCTTAGAGTCCGCGACGTTGAACCACTATTTTTAAGTCATAAAAACATGTTTTAGATTAGCGTCAAATATTTGCTTCTGAGATTGAGGTCATGCGGGTCCGTTTTCGAAGGCGGCTGAGTCTGTGAGATAATTTCCCGTCTAGCTGAGGCTGCATTGGAGCTCCACGATATTCGGGAGTGTGAGGCCGGTCTAGGCACGAGCGCCATTCTAAAGCAAGCAGCGACATCGGCGAGGCTTTTACATTATCCTCTTGCGGAATGTTTGATTACAAACTGGCTATGGAAGGGCGTCTGGCTTGGGAGCATTTGTATTTGCATGGTGTAGCAATGTATCCGATACGCCATTGTTACGCAATACACGTTCAAAGCCACTTCATCGTTCAAACGTTCAGTGAATCCATCACTGACGCTCATGTTCAATCCATAGAATCCATAACACAATGTGAACAGAATTGTCTTCACTCGAAGCTAACACTAACAGCGTGCCCACACATGTCTTCTTTTGCCAGTTGTCCTATGTTTCCACTGTCAGCTGCAGTGTCCCAAATGGTTGCCAGTGACAGGTGCATTGTTCCTGTTGATGTTCCCGCTGCTAGCTGCATTGCTCCAGCTGGCGCTGCCACAGTAGTTGGATCATCCAAGCTAGTGTTACGCCATTGCCAGCTGCAGCATCCCAGCTGATAGTGCCACCGTCAGATGCAGTGTCCCTGCTGGTGTTGGCAGCCCATGATCGGCTGCCGCTCCGACCGGCTTGCACTGTCCATGATCAACTCCCGCTCCGACCGGCTTGCACTTCGGCTACCGCTCCGACCGCCTTGCACTGCCCATGATCGGCTACCGCTCCGACCGGCTTGCACTGCCCATGATCGGCTACCGCTCCGACCGCCTTGCACTGCCCATGATCAGCTCCCGCTCCGACCGGCTTGCACTGCCCATGATCGGCTACCGCTCCGACCGCCTTGCACTGCCCATGATCGGCTACCGCTCTGACCGGCTTGCACTGCCCATGATCGGCTACCGCTCCGACCGGCCTGCACTGCCCATGATCGGCTACCGCTCTGACCGCCCTGCACTGCCTATGAGCGGCTACCGCTCCGGCCGCCATGCGCTGTCCATGATCAGCTCCCGCTCCGACCGGCTTGCGCTGCCCATGCGGCCGAGCGGCCCTCACTGACGCATTCAGCGGTGCCGCCGCGCCGGAAGTAATTCTGTTTGCACACCACACCCCGAAGATAACGTTTATCCCCCCTGAGCCGGCGTCCAGAGCCAGATAGGGGAGCCGACCATCCGAATGGATTGACTGCGTCTCATGTGCCAATCTGACCAGGTACATTTGTAATCTTATCTGGTTGGAGTCAGGTCCGTTTCAGACCACGTGTTGCTCGGACCTATTCAGTTTCTGACTGGACCCTGTTCTGAACAGGTCCGGCTCTGGTCGGGTTTGATTCTGACCAGGTTCGGCTCAGGCCGAGCGCCGTGGTAACCGGGTCCCGTTCCGGGCAGAGTCCGTTGCAGACAGGGCCGGTTTGTACTGGGCTAAACCTGATGGAGTTCGTCGTCGGCTGTGAAACGACGCCCGGGAGTCGAGGAGGAGTCATGGTCGATATGCGGTACGTCAGAGTGGCGCGCCACTTCCGTGTCGGACAGGTTTAATGCTGCTGCTGCGGCAGCAGAACAGAATGGGAGCGAGCAGCAGAGTTCAATAAGTCCTGTCGTCAAGGCTTTACATCTCCAAGCTTGATCTTAATTGCCTGGTGCCTGGCACGAAAGTGTTTGAGCCCCAGGGGCCCCAGAAAGTGCTCGTATGTTGCGTTACTCCGGGCGATTTCGTGGTAAGTTTTCCCTTCGTTGTCACTTTCAAACAGAATAAAACAGCAATGTCGAGGCATGTGCCTTCCCTTGCATAATTTTTCATTTTAGAAACTCGTAAACTGTAAGAAATCAAGACTCGCAAAATCGTCTCTAGATTGAGGCGGAACAAACTGTGCGCTTTTATTCAAATATTTCCTCATTCATTTGTACCTGACTTTTTAGGGCCGAGTTGAACTATGACCGGGACAAGAAAGGGAAACGGGCTAAATTTCGCCAATGCTTCTGCATTCGTTCAAGTTGACGATATCCCGTCGATACTCCAGTGATGCACTCAGCACCCAGCCTGGAAACTGTCCATGGGCTGCCCCTGTCCCGGCTTTGTGCTCGGAGTTACAGCCGTGTGGCGCGCCAGGCGCGAGTTTCGGGGTTGAGAAAGGCCTGCCCGCTCTCTTATCTGTTCAGGAACTTGGCGACTTTTGGCGTCTCCCCTCTGCTGATATTGGACAAGTTGTTGCCTATCCACAGAGTGGGATTATAATCCAGAGACTCATCAGAAGATTTGCCTTTGACCCATGATTGCATAAGACAGATTACCTTTCGTGCTGCCGAAAACGGAGCACAGGAAAAACGAAATGCGTCTTTGTTCAGCTGTGAAACGAATCTGGTCTCCAAAACTGGAAATGGCGCCAAGGATTATGGAAAGTATGCTGCACGAGGGCAGGGGAGGGAATGAATGCCATCTTTCGTAAAGCTTGGGCCGAGTTGCACGAACTGGGAAAAAGGTTTAGAGACAGCTTGACTGGCGCTCAATATGACATACCGTGAAATCATTTTAATTGCAGGCTGGAGCAATCGACGTGTTGCGCAATATGAGAAACTGACTGCACTTAACGCTGCAATTCATAACCGTGAGTGAACAGCTGACATCTGTTCGCAAGCGAGAAACAATGCATGCGTTGATCATGCAGACGCCGAATTCACGAAAATTCCTCCTTTTCGGTGTTTTGGGATGCGAGAGATACATCTGTGCCGTTTCAACATAATACCAGCCAAGACCCTACACCGGCCCTCCCCGAATGGCCCGTCCCCAATTTGTTTGACGGGAGTCATTTGCCGTCCGCCGTCCCTGACGCCCAGCCGGTGCTGCCCGTTACAGGACGCCGCCAGCAGCGATGACGCGAAGTCTAGCCGCCGCTGCCGAGGCCGGGCAACGGCGGCCGCGCCCCCGCGGCCTCGTGCTCTGGTGCCTGCCTCTGGTCACGCTGCTGCTGAACGGTGAGCGCCAGGCCGCGATCGGGCCGGCTCCCGCCGGCTCCCGTCGGCTCCCGCCGGCTCCCGCCAGTAATTGAATCGACGGGCGGTGCGGGGCACCAGGACCGCCGCCAAGAACACCAGCTGGACACGGCCGGTGACCGCCTCTGCATTGAGGCCGACACCGGAAACCAGCCTCATTTCCGGCCGGACGACCGCGCAGTCTCCAAAAACGGGCGTCCGAGCGCTGTCTGCCGCCGCCGAGATATGCGGACCGGCTGACGTCTCCGGACAATGAACAACTCAGCCGCCTGCAAATTTCCTTGTAAATTTATGCAGAATATTCAGCAAGTCTAAGGAGGGGTACAATGACACGATATGAAATCTGGCGTTCGTTCTGAGAGCGTGAGCCCCTGAGGCAATAAATTATTGCGAGAAGGGATGTGGATTCCATGTCATCGGATTTGTTCAGATTCTTACCTACTTCCGGTCCAAGCACGCAGACTAATTTTTCCTTAGGGTGGGAAGTGAGGCAAGTGTCAAATTTTCTCTGAACTCCTGCGAATTTGGACCGAATTCCTGCGAAATCTCCCAGTGTCTGGTGAGACCTCGTAACTCAGTGAGAGGGGAGGGGGAGCATGACCACCATGGCTCCCCTATGACAGCGTTCCAGCACTGGTGTAATGCAATAAGCTGGCTGAAAGCGCTAGGTGACGAGATTTGTGTCATTCACGCTTGGACTAATGTGCTGAAGTCTTGAAGAACTTGTCCAATCACGCCTGGATAAGGCATGCTAATGTTTGATAGTGTATTCAGCTCGTCGGTGCTGTCGGTGCAACATGGTGCTCTTGATTGCTACTTTAAACATTTCCTTTTTTTGAATTTCCTTGAGCATAAGTGTTGCAACATTTTTTAAACATTTAAAGCCGTTTTACCGCATGAAACTTATCTCGGGGGTAATTTTAAAAAATGAGCTGGGAGAGGGGTTCAGTTGAACGGTGCAAATGACAAACCGTACCCCAAAATTCGCCACCAAGCGGGTTTTTTCATGCATTGGACCCGCTTTCCGCTCAAAGTTAGGAAAATCTAAGTTAGTATAGGGGGTAGAAACAGCTGTCAGTTCTTGAGAAATATATATATATATATATATATATATATATATATATATATATAAAGATATAGATGTACCAAAAATATATATATACATATATATATATATATATATATATATACATGTATATGTATTTTAGCTGTAAGATGATTTTTAAGGAAGCTGGAGCATTGCTCCCCGCGAAACGCCGCGAGCTAAATCATCAAACATCTTCTGATCTTTACCGCACAAATAATCCGTACCACAGGCTATCGATTTCCTAGCATGTTGCGGATTCTAATTGGCTCGTACCCGCAATTAATCTCCCAGCTGGGCTGCCGCAGCTTCACACAACCCGCTGGCCCAATAGCATCTACATTCGGGGATTACCACCGTCGCGTAAAATGACACCAGCCGGGGCGGGGAGAAGTTTGTTGCTACAGGTCCCAACATGCCGGCACAAATAGACAGAGAACAGCGGGGCTGACGGTGTGTCCTAAACACTTGGCGTACTGAGCAGAAGGCTTAGAGACAATGATATATGTATGACTCGTCTCAGGGGTGAAAAGGCTTCTGATTTACTGAGTATGATCGGTGACAAATACTGACACTTCTGCGAGTCAGTTGGTGGCAAAATTGCAATAATAAATTTGTTTGACAGACCAGACCAAATTACAGCTAACTACCACACAGAGATGAAATTCAAAGCTTAGTATTGGTCTGTACTCATTAACACTTAAGCGTGAGCAGGTGTAGAACACGTGTCGAAACGTTACCGTTTCGCTGCATGAGCAAGTTGAGCCATAAGGTGTTGCCAAACATAGTAGCTTTATTCAGTATATCGGCCGGTAATTTTCTGCTGATATGGAGTTCCCGTCATTTGAACCTGAATTTGATCTTGAAAGGTGTTTTTCAGGGGTCAGGACTTTTTGACCGGAGCTAATTCTTTTGCTTGTGAATATTATGGTGCTTAGAAAATTAAACTCGGCCAATAAGTTTTTTGGGAAATGTGGAATCCCTCATTCTTGGACTTGCACAAGTATGGTGGTAACATTAGCTTTTGAGTTGCTTAAAGTAAACAAAACTGACATATCATGATATGATGACATGATGACGCATATCATCAGGACGTACGGCACATCATTGCCAAGCGTGTGGCGGAAGCTTTGCATTACAACTACGGTCACGAGGCCCGCGGATTTTTTGGGACTTCTCATTTTTGTGGCAATTCTCACAGGGCAAAAATCCGTTTCCTCCAGCACCTTTTAGAATGGCAGGCTACAACATAAGAGTAATGCGATGAAGATGTTGCATCATTTTTGATCAACTGTAGTTGTTTTCGTGGCACGGCAAGCTGCTATCACCGACATCACTCGCGTCACCGCTTTCTTGAGATTGCGCAGCGTGCCGCGAGCTCGCCGTTCGCCAAGCGGCCAGTCTTGCCCCTAAAGTATCGAAGTATCGAAATCTTAAGTATTGCCCCTAAAGTATCGAAGAACGCCCTCATATTGTCTCCGGCCTCCGGCAGCTTTACGAGCCGGCACACGATCGCCAGTGGCCGGTGGAACAGCGGGGCGGCGGCCCATGTTCATAGTGTGGTCGGGATGTTTACGACCTGGCCCAAACTGGCCCGCTCCGGGCCGTTCGGCTCACTCAGCCACCGGCCCGGCAGCCAGACTCGACAAGTCGAGGGCGGACGCACGGCTCAGGGATCAGATCTGGCGTCCATCGTAACCGGACTTCTGTCTGTCCTATCGCTCTCTATTTTGCTCCAAACGTGCATTTATTTACCACCTAGCCCGCATTGCTTCATCGAAGCGCTCGCTTCACCGACCTGGGCTAGAGCAGTGCGCAGACGGGGAGGGGTGCAGGGGCATATGCCCCCCCCCCCCTCCCGAAGGTCCCGAGGAGCATTTCAGGCCCTGCGGGATCGACAATTAAGAACCCGAATTGATGGCCCGAAGGACTCCAGCGGCTGGCCAGAGACCGTAATAAGGTCCCTGGCCCGCAGGGCTGAGGGACCTTAATGCGGCCTCATGGCTCAGAATGCCAGGCAGAGGGCTCTTGGGGGCACGGTTTGGTGGCCACCTGAGTCGATGAGGACCTTTATGTAGGCCAGGCACCACCAACACCGAACAGCCGGCTCCGTGTCTGTCTGGGTCGAAGGGCACATTTCCAAAGCAGGGACAAGGTCGGGGCCCGTGATCTACTTGGTCAGGCTCCCTCAAACATTGTGGGTCCCCTGCGTTGGCCAAGGGCCACAGTGCTCAACAAGGGGCTCTGTGTCGGCAAAGGGTCCCGACTCAGTCAGAGCAGTGTCGAATAGCCCAAAAAGGGGCCTAAAGGGCCTTCGTAACTTTCAATCCAGCGAACGATTAGACATTAAGGTCACTGTCACTGTCGCTGACATTAAGGATCCTGACCCGCAGGACCGGACCCTCGACTGTCAGTCAGAAGACCTCCTGCATCATTAGGAACACCCCGAGGCAATGTCAGCCTTTGTTTTGGTCAATAGCCACCAACCCCGAACAGTCGAATCCGTGTCAGTTCTGATTCTTGGGTGTCCATTTCGCAAGCAGGGACAAAGTCAAGCAGCCCTCCAAAATGCATCCAGTGGGGTGTACAGGATGCAAATATAGATTTGCGTCGCCACGCCACCTGCGGCGCCCTCCGCACGCAAGTTGTTGGCGCTGATCCGTTGCCCTTTGACTCCAACCCAGAAATCTGATTAGCCGGTCCATCTGTCAAGCCCGAGGCGCTTAGGTGCTGGTTGACCACCACCCAGTTCAATGCTGATGGGCTGATTTTGAGTGAGGGGGGGGGGGGGCAATACGCAGCAAACCCTATGCCAATAGTGTCATGGCATGAAGAATATCGACATCCTCGCCACCCAAGTGGCTGAATATTGGAAACGCTAAGGCCGAGACCCCGCGACTTCCATTGCTCGGATCCTCAGAACCGATGAGACGTCCTGCGCCGGTCATGGGCCACAGTGGCTAACAGTCCATTGCTGGTGAATGATCCCAAGTCTGACAGGGAAACATTTGGTGAATAAGGACAGGGACAGGGCCCCGAAGGCCAGAGAACCTCATGCGTTGGGTGGAGAACTCTGGCAATGAAATGAGATATGACCTTGTAATGAGAGCTTATCATGAAACAACAGAAGGTCACTGCGTCAGTCCGCGGTCCCGGTTCCAAACGGGATGGGAGTCTTCCATCCCATTTAAGCCAAGGGCCCGACAAGCCGAACAGAAGTCTCTGCAAATTGTTGGACCCTACAACGACAAGAGATCTTCTTGCGTCAATGGGGGCCCTGCCTCGATCTGCGCCCAGCTGCCCGGGCCAGGGGGCCTCCCGCGGCAGGGAGGGGACCAATGTACGATACATCTCTTTGAATGCCTCTAGGTCGACCAGGGGACCACCGCTCTGGTGTCGTCAGCGGGCAGAGAATCCTCTGACAGGGAAGATAATATGCCCATAGTATTCTTCTCATAGGGCTCTTGCCCAGAAAGAGTGAATGGTTTCGTAAGTGTTCAAACAAGTCGACCGAAATGAGGTCAAAAATAAAAGAGGCTGATCCATGTTTGTTCGGGGGCGCTCGTCCGTATGCAGACTTGACCAGTAAAACAAATGACATAAACAGCTTTGAGCCCGCGCACTAACAATCTTAGGGGCATGAACACCGATGGTCACGGCTGCAGCTTCCGTACGACCAAATACCGTCGGCCGCTGGAGATAGCATCAGGTAGAGGTTGCCGAGCGCGCGAGAACGATGGTCCCAAAAAACGCTCCCAAAAGTGTTTTAAAATAAACTCGTACAATTCAAAGATAAGCCCAGGGAATATATTTCACCTGCGCTGTGTCTGCTGTTGACTGGCCACACCGCGCGCGCTGGACGCACGCTGGTGGCTGCACTTGCCAACAGTGGCAGCCATACAGGTCAAATGGGGCGCCGCCCCGCAGAACATGGCATTGCGGCACAGCTGCCGTCCCAGGGGCACCATCGCGTGGATGCGCACCGGAGGGGCCGGCCCGCTACGGGGCTCGGACGGTCACCGTTCGGGCATGACACAACAACCTGCATAATTTTGACAATGTACTCTGAATAGATCAATAGGTGCAGCAACATGAACGATAAAGGTTCCACCTTTACGCTTCCAGCTTCACCACTAGATTCCATCACCCGTTTGCGCTACTGGAAATACTAATCCGTCCCTTTATCGCTGTGAAAATCAAGCAGGGTAAATACATGTCCGGTCTTTATAATCGCACGAAATGAGGCCTTCAAAGACATTTCTTTCAGAGACGTCTTCATTTTGGCCCAACCATTAGCCGCTTCTTAGTGTTAGTCACGTGTCTGCCGCCGCGTAGCCCACGGAAACTGCAACTTCCGGGCGTCTCAGTTTATTTCTAAGATTTGCGAGCGGGCATGTCCGAAACTACGTTACATGATTGTCTTCGCGGCCTGATTATGAATGAAAGTTGAATATTTCCAGAGAGCAATGGGTTGGCCAGGTTAAAACAAATTGTTAACATCATTTCGATCTGCAATCTACGTTTGCATGGTGACTGATATTTCTGTGCATCCCAGAGAAGTTCTGACAAAGCCTCTGGGTGTTATCGAGATAGAAAGGGTCCACATAACCACTGCAATATGAATGGTGCGAGCGGCTTATTCCATGCGGTCATGCGCGCCCGCTTCCTCCAGTTTACTCACTTTAAAACGTAAACAAAATTCCACCTTCTGGTAGCTGCTGGCTTCTCTTCCAGCTAAAGAAGATGGAAATAAAAAACGAAGAATATCTGCTTTTCGAATTGGCTGGGCCACATCCGTTTTTCGGGGAAAGGGTCACTTTCAGGGGACCCAGTTGTCAACCCTGTGCCTCCCTTTTTACCAAGACTGGCTGTGGGACCCTTAGCCGGATCATCCTGCTAAATTCACCAACACCGAACCCTTCTGTGCATCTTTTATGACGTTGACAGTTTTCGGTGTGCCAGTTTCTCGTATTCTACTACTATTCATACGAGTTAAATAGTTCACATGCTCCACTTGTCTTTAGTTATGTAATGTCTTCTAATACCTAGGGAAATGTTCCTGTTGTAAGGTTAATCTGCGCTTAAATTACCCGATCATTAAAAAAACGTGTCTCCGTAGTCCCCCACACATTCTTAAAGGCAACCCTAGCCAGAAATCGCAACCTCTTGATGACTTTTGCGCGACCAATATAGCCATTAATTAGTGTACTCGTGCTGCATTTAGAGCGCGACGCAACGCTGATGGCAGAGACTAGACAAATGGCTCGAAATCTTTGGATTTTTTTATATGATGCACCAACATGTCACGGGCTGCTAGTTTGCAGGAACGGTTAGACTGCTTTTTTCTATATTGTGTTCTTGAACTACACGGAAGTGATTTGCGCACGAAAGATATGTTCAGAATCCCATGTAAAAAGAACGTTATTGTTAGCGTTTCGACACTTGTTTATTTTTGTTCTGTGGATGATAAATTCCGGGGCTTGAAATCTGAATGTTGTGCAACTTAACAGCTACGCCTTCATGTGCAGATGCAGATCACGGTTGCTAAAAAACTTAACTACCTGTCGTAGCAACCTTACTCTGCTATTTATGTGAAGTCCCCATTACATACATATTCTGGACGTCTGTGACTTTATTACAGAACTGCGATCAAGATGTTATGATAGCTTTGCTCGACATTTATTTTGAAAGACAGGTCAAAGTGCTTGAGCCGGGTTCGCCAGTGAGGAAGAGCAAACCATTTCGGTTGAGCAATTATTAATGGAAATTAATTTGTAGCGCAGCGTTGCCCATAAATGTAAAGTCTGCAATATTCAAAAATCAGCTCTTGCTGACCGTAACCTTCCTCAGCGCCTGAAGTTTCAGCGACCGTGTCTCGCCTTCGGCATGGAGATCAGCTGACAATTCAAGGCGTGGTGTCAAATTTCACGGGTTCTTGGTACGACAAGCTTTGAAAGCCTTTTGTCCTTGCAGCCGATATAACTCTCAGAAGATCCCAAGCTCGGGTGACTCAAGGTCCCGCAACATGTTATTTTATGAAACTGATCAACACTGGAGCTTTACGATGTGATGCGCAGTAACCAACACGACTTTTGGGGTGCAGTTTTAAGAATCATCTAGTTCCTAGGTTCATTATCATAAAAGTATGTGACCTCACCAATTGTAGCGGAGCTCCGAGATACAGCTGGTAGAAGAACTCAGGTCTAATTAATAACACTCTAGCCGATGTTCTGCTAAATAATGATAGAGCAGGAATGCTTTTGGCTTAGAGCTTAGTCAACCTTAAGTAATTCATCAGGCCATTGCCCTCGCAAGTATTGCTATAGCCCGCACAGTGTTTTGGTCTGTTACCCCTTCGGCCGTTGTCAAGTGCTAGTTAGTCCTGAAAAGCACTTGAAGATATCTGGCTTACAGTCAAACAGACGGTGCAACTTCAAATCTCTGATAATTTCGATCTTCAAACCCACTATCTTTCCATTTGTTGCCTCATGCTCCAAGCACAGCACTATCAATATTTTCACTATATTACATCAATATTGGTATGAATGTTATTGATCTTATTGTTGTAATGGTATTATTACTCTCACCATTATGCGTCAATTATCATCATTCGTATTGTATTATTATTACATTTGCATCGTGCCATACCGGAACGATGCGTAAGCGAAACTCGACTGACGGGGGAATGATCCTAGTCGATTATTTCATCTGTACTAACGCTTCGTCCTTAACATTTCGGGGAACACCAGTCGACATCTTCACCCGAAATGCAACGCATTTAAATCTATAGCACTAATGGAAATAAATCCCGGAATCTTTTTGAATGCAATCGTTGGCAGACTTCATCCCTTTTGTGGTCTCTTTGGCGCTGGACTAACTATTTCATCTTATATGAATGCGACCAGATTTTCAAAACACGGGCCGCTTGCTTGCGCTGTCTGAAGTTACGGAAACATTTCCCAGCTTTCATATTTCGGATTCAGATTCAGAAATTCAGACTCAGAAACATCGCATACCTCGGATTTCCCAAAGCCAGCCGCGTCATTCCTCGCCCGTCCGTTGGAGCTGTTTCCACCCGTTGTCATTCTGGTGTAAATCACTGCGCCCCACGGCAGCCCGTCTGCGCCCGTGGGAGTCGGTCAGCTGGCGCCAGCCGTCGCCGGACTCGACTGTCGCCGGCGTCACCATGGCTGGGGCCGGCTGGCGCTGAAGGCGCGCCGAGTGAGGGGAGGCTCGCCCGAGTCTGGCCGCGGCCGGGCCCACCACAGCCAGACACTCATGTTCCACCCTGTGGCGACCGGTCACGGCTCCCAGTGTCGCACGTGCGGCGCGGCAGAGTTTGTCCTCGACGGGAGAGCAATTAGACGCACTTAGCAGGGCTCAGGTGGTCCGCTAGCTTCCACAGTGTGCATTGTGTGTTGAGGAACGAGCGTGCCAAGTTCGTAATGCACCGAGCGAGCGGCGAAGAGTATGGCAAGACCGCAGCACGGCCAGGTTAGCGCGCTTCCCGCCGCTGAGTGCCGCGACATCGCTGAGTTAAGAGAGGGGCGCGACCGATGCGACCGGCCGGCCGGGCCGCCCGCGGCGCGCCCCTCGCCAGTGCCCTGTTGGTCCCGGCTGAACGGCAATGCGGCGCCGGCTCGCTTGCTGGGTAATGAGCCGCGCCGCCCCGCTCCTGTTCTGGTGAGAGGCCAAATGGTGCCCCAGCCGGCCCGCTGCACCCGCGGCTCGCATCGCCCCTCCCTCGATCGTCTCGCCGCGCCCTCCGCTCTTGTCACAAATCCGGCCGCGACGCTCCTCCGTGGCATCGGCTCATCTTAATGGGGGTTGCCTATTCTGGTTAGGTCCTTATCTGCTTGCGCGCCAGAGTGGGTCATTTGCGTGGATGTGGGGAGGTTATGTCAACATTTCCAGGACGAGACGCCCTTTGCATTAATCAACAGCTGCGCCACCAGACTGCTGGCCGCGCCTGCCTCGTGAGCGATGTGGCAACTTCACATGATTTAGACTGACGACATTTCTCCAGCTGTTGCAAATCCTTCCTGCTGTCGGTGGGATGGCATTGTCGTTACCCTTATATGCACCGGGGAGGAGCAATGGAGGTCGTGACGTCGTGTATCGCGGCTTCAACATCAGCTTCACGTCGGTCAATGCGTTCGTTTAGGATATAACGCTCACGCATAGTGCAAAGGGACTGGTGACACCAAGGGACATGTCTTGACGTCTTCCTTGCATTATCGTTTTTGTACTGGAATGCAGTGGCTTTAAAGAAAGGGAAACCGTCCGATCGAGAAGATTTCCCATTGTTGATTGTAAGCATTACCTCGTGTAGTATCCAGAACTTCCAGCACTTAAAGTGTATAGGAAGCACATTTCACGGCCGCGCCATACCGCCGTTGGGGGGAATCAGCCCAGACCGCCAGGGTGGGCAGCGGTAGGAAGAGACGCGCAACACCCGCCGCCTGTCGACCCCCGAGCGTGTCCAAACAGCCCGTCTGCCAGCGACGAATGGGCTGGCGGCGCTCCGTCGCCGCTGACCGCCGCCGCCGCGTTACTCAGACTTCAGCCGACCGACATCTCGCGGCGAAACACGAGCCGAGCGCCGCCCTCCGCTACGGCATGGGGGACGGAGCGGGACGGCGCGGGGTGGTGTGGGATGGGGTGGAGCGGGACGGGATGAGACTGAACGCGATGAGGCGGGGCAGGATGGGGCGAAACGGGATGGGGCGGGGCGGGATAGGGTGGAGCGAGACGGGACGGGATGGAGCTGAGGACGAGAGGGGTCGGGGCGGAGCGGGCGGGAGGGCCGGGCGGGATGGGACGGGATGGGTGGGGGGACGGGACGGGACAGGATGGAGTGCAGTGGGACGGGTTGGGATCGGGCGGGGTTTTGGGCCGCGGGACAGGACGGGGCGGGAGGGCTGGGTGGGATGGGACTGGGCTGGACGGAAGCTACCAGGCCGCAGGTGAACCACAGCAGATTCAGAAAACGGCCTGTCGCCATAAATCCCACCACATTAGAGACATGAGTTCAAAGGGGCAGGGGTCAAAAAGGGGTCCAACCACCATTCGTGAAATAAGAATTGGGCAAAATCAATTGGACAATGACGATGGCCAATTCCATCACGAAAATACACACTGATCACCGACTGAATTATGAAGCAGAAAGGGCCAGCTCATCACCAGAAGGCTGAGTTATCACCATTGGTGCCAGTTAAAATCTGGTATAGAAAACCGACCAAATATCAGGACGAAAACTACCAATTACGGATGGAAGGGTATTGACAAGGGCAAGGGCGAGGTCGACGGCAAGGGCAAGGACATAGGCAAGGCAACAAACACAAAATTAATTAAATTCAGGAGCCCTGAAGAGCTCCTATTCGGTCTTAGAGCCCATGACTGGCCAGACCCTTCTATTGTCTCTCTGTGGACCATTTCATTGAAATTTCTCGCATTTCCATTCAATGCCAGGCACCGAGAAACCCGACCAACGCAGGTGGCTCTCTGACATTCCTGTTCCCGTCCTGATCTTGTTCAGCAAAATGTACCTCTGGTTGACTAGGAGCTCCTTACCGATACAGACTCCGCTGTAGATCACTATGTGCCTTGATACAGCGAGCCACCTTATTTCAGGGGCCCCGGTCAACGCAGGAGGCCTTTAGTAACAATTGCGGACACTGGCCTTGTCCCCGCTGCGAAAATGAGACCCCAGGATCTAAGCCAACTCAGAGCGAACTGCTCAGCATTGGTGGTCTCGGACCTACATAAACGTCTTTGTCGTTCGGGGACACCCACAGGCGCGACGAGTCCCTTTGGCTGACCTTTGAGAGTCAGGCCTTTGCCCCGGGGCCGTCCCCGACCAACCCTTCGAACCCTCCAATGGGGTCCTTAATAATTTGTGCCGGTGATCCCGAAAGTCACTCAGGGCTTAGCCGTAGGATATGTCCCTGTGCCTCCCCCCCCCCTCCCCCACCAGCTGGCTACGCCCCTGGATGTGTAGGTATGTACGAAACACAATGCTAGTTAACGACTCGCTCTCGCAACGCAACTCCAAGGTGAAAAATGGCGTCTGCGCCCTAAAACACTCCCAAGTTGATGCCATTTAGAATATGGTCTTTTTTTGCTAGTGGGCTGAACATCCTAGATTCTGGTATGAATCATATATTTTTTACTATATCTCGGTGAATTGTTTTATCTTTTTGATGGAGCCTTAGTCATTTTGGTGGTAGCTTTGCTTTCTAGCCACTTACTTGTGCATTTGATGACTTAAATAGACATTTTGGTTAGCAACTTCGTTAAACCTGCGGTAAAAACGTCCCCATTGTGGCAATAATCCGATCGATGGTTAAGTGTTTGTTTTGGTCGTGATTCATCCAATCTGGTGGAAGTGGCCATATTGGTTATTTAAATTCATTTTTTGGTGATCGGTTCATAGGGAGCTGGTAAGAATTGCGCCCCAAACATAAACATTATGCCTATAAAAAGGGGCGGCTAGAAAGATGTCCCTCAGCCTTTTAACCGTGACGGAGTCTCTGCACTCACCTAAAATGCAAGGGGCATACGTGACAAGATTCCCACGGAGTGAAGCGCCTCACTGTAACCACAGGTTGAATGCGTCACTTGATTCACAGGAAACGCACATGACAGCGAAGTCGCCACGCCACTGGGTTCATACTTATTTACTTGTGATTCGATAGATAACCTCAGTCATGTCACTGGTGGCACAGGCCACGTGATATTTTGGTGCATGTACCACCGGGCCGCACAGTATGTACCAGACCATGAAAACGTCACGTGTTGAGCAACATGAATTATGTCGTTCATGCGTTTCATTAAATTTGTCTGAAGTCTCGTTGATATGTCAAGCAAAGGGATGGTGCTCGGGAAAACCATGCCAAGTTTGGGGAGAGGGAGAGAGAGAGAGAGAGAGAGAGAGAGAGAGGAGAGAGAGAGAGAGAGAGAGAGAGAGAGAGGAGAGAGAGAGAGAGAGAGAGAGTAGAGAGAGAGAGAGAAGAGAGAGAAGAGAGAGGAGAGAGAGAGAGAGAGAGAGAGAGAGAGTAGAGGTAGAGAGAGGAGAGAGGAGAGAGAGGAGAGAGAGAGAGATGAGAGAGAGAAGAGAGAGAGAGAAGGAGAGAGAGAGAGAGGAGAGAGCAGAGCGAGAGAGAGAGATGAGGAAGAGAGAGAGAGAGAGAAGAGAGAGAAGAGGAGAGATAGAGAGAGAGAGAGAGAGAGAGAGAGAGAGAGAGAGAGAGAGAGAGAGAGAGAAGAGACAAATTCAAAGAAAAAATCAGTAATGAAAGGTAGCACCTAATCGGGTAAAACTGTAGTATGCATCTGCTTGCTAAACGTGACCATAGCAAATTTCGTCAAAAATAGCCGAAGCAACACATCATTGCTGTGTTGGCGTCAGCTTGATGCCATCAGATTGGGTAGTTTGGCACATGGCTGCAGTGAGACCCTCATACGCAGCCTGTCAATCTGCGCGTTCGTGGTTCCAGGGGAGGGGATTCTAGCCCCACAAGTTCAGGGAGGGGTCCGATAAATGCCACAAATGGGTTATTCTGCTGCTAACCGCGATCGGCAAAAACAAAACAAAGGAAGTACACATCTTGCATATTCCCATATTTTGCAGCATTGGTTATATCTTTATCTGGAAGCACTTCAGCTATATCTTTAATTTTGATTTCAGTTATGCTTATGAGCACCTGCGTTACTTCAAAACATGCAATTTCCGTGCTATGTGACTGTTCTGTGATATGCTTGCATCAGGAAGAGACCAAGCTGATCTGGCTAGGAGGTACTACACGGAGGTGCGAGTGATATATTTGGTTGGGAGAAACAGGCAGGTGACCTACGCGGAGGTCTTTGAAGAGAGGGGAAATTACATGTTTGCAAATTGGAATGCAGGGCGACAACTCGGAAAGACTGGGAGGGCCTGATCTAGCTAACAGTATACAAATGTCTCGTGTTGGGACGTCCCTCTCTCTGCTGAGACATCACGGGACCAAAGCTATCCCCAAAGGGCTGGCACAGGCAAGAAGCCTGAGTCTTGAGTATTGGTGTCCTGAAGAACAGACGAGCCTGAGCACTGCTCGCGCAGACTTGCAGGTTAGCGCAACACACCCGGGGCCCACACCGTTAATGCCATCATCTATGTATGGCTGTTTTTGGTGATCATTTTACGAACTCTAGGAAGGTTAAGAGAAGTTAGAGTAATCGTCACATTCTAGGGACATACCATGCGTGATTTGCCAGGTTTGCCCCGTCCCGCAACCGGATGGCTGGATCCACCAGAGACATACCTTCATCACAGGCTGGATTACCTTATTCACTTCTACCTAAGGTGTGTGCCAGCTTTACATGCCTTGGCATAAGGCATGGGGCATGCTACAGCTGCCAAGGTCTTCAAAAATGTCATCAATTCTTCCGGAATTATATCAAATTTTCATTGAAAACAAAACACTGTATGAATCCGATGCCACATTTGAAGTTGTGAAAACGTTAGGTTGTTCGACAGCACGACAGCGACGCTTCCCCCATCCGAGCTTCTGGTTCCGCCGGCGACTCTGCGATTTTCAGGCCAGGTAGCCCAGGGGCCTGGATACTGACCCTCTAAGGCATAACTAATTCCTTTTTACGCTCAGCTAATGACCGCAGGCCGTGGACGGGTAACCAGACCCGGCACCCAGCGGCGCGGCGACGGGGTGGGGGCACACGTTTCCGGCCGTCGGCAGACGCCAGTCGCCGGATGTCGTGCGCGAGCCGGGCGGCGGCCGACCGGCGCCCACCGCCAGTCGCCGCACGTGCCGACACAGTCCGATGAGCCGATTCGTCCGGCGCGCGGGCCGATTGGGCGAATATTTTCACCGGGCGTAGGACGCGTCTCAGCTGACGTAACCGGTCGGCCGCAGACGGCATGTCCAAAGCCCCGTTCACATAGACGACTTTTCGCGTCGTCGCGGCGGACGCCGACGCGCCGACATCAGCCGCCCCGCGTGCCGCCGCGATTGCTTAAGCCGCACGTTTGGCTGACTACGTCACACATCAGCCGCTCGCGGCCGGTTGTTATAGCAACGGCTTGCCGCGGCACCGCGCGGCTGGGGAGAGGAGGGAAGAGGCAAAGAGGGGCCCGTGGCCGGCGCTGGGACGGTGGTGTGGCGGCGAATGCGGGTGCTGCTCAAAACGTGTGACCGTGAGAAAAGCATCGGCTTCAGAGGAATGAAAGGATTGCATTGCAAGACTCGGGCTACATAATCATCCCCAACGCGTGCCCCGTGGTATCATCCCAAACAAAACCATGAATTGAGGAAACGTTTGATTGATTGCATTGGCCTGCACCAGTGGTATAGCCAGAGGAAGTTTCTGGGGATGCCCGCAGGAAGTGCCGCAAGCCCTTTGGGATGTAAGGCTCAGTATTTTTTGGCAGCTTAAGACGTCCGAAGGTTGTTCTGGAGGTGTCTCAGGCATAACAAAGAAGTTCCCGAGGCGTTAGACTAGGATCCCGATCCTAAACAAACCGATTAAAAAACGACCGACGGAGCAACGGAGAAGAGGCAACCCGCCCAAGCGGCCCCCATCGCCCGATTTGACCGCCTCCTTTTTGTGCGAAATCCGGGCAATGCGACCGGCCTGAGTCAAACCTGATTTCACTTATCAGTGGCCATCACAGGTTTGCATCATCAACAGTGTCCTAGAATTCCGACTTTGGGTGTGAAGTAAACAGCCTACGAGGAGAAATTTTTCACTTCTTTTTCTCGTATTTTACGTGAGTTCCTTACCCTACCTGATATTGTCTAACCACACATACCAAACCCATATTTCCCCGCCAGAGGTTTTAAGTTGTCATCCAAAACCGAGCTCACTTGAAACTACCAAGCATAAACTAGGCTCCACAGAAGTTGCGCACCTATGGCTATGTCCTGCCTCACCTACATCTGGATCATACCTTCGTACATACAGAGCAAGGGCACCAGGTACCTTCAAGCCCGAGGGCCCAGTGACTCCAGCCGCTTGCATGCATAAAGTTTGGTTTGTTTACAAAATGCATCACATTCTGTAGCTGTGTGCTAAATGCAAGGTTTTCACGCAGCCTCTTTTTTTTTGGGGGGGGGGGGGGAGCACACAACGCAAACACCACACCAGCAAAGCAAAGCCTGATACAAACACCAGCAAAGCGTGGTACCGAATTTGGTACCACGCATTTATTTTACCCGAAGGCACTTGACTACTAAATTGCACCGCCCCCGATGTGTAGGATTGAAAAATTCAAGAAATGTCTTCTAAATGAAATCTAAAAGCTGAATATCATTACACCACAAAGCTCTAAGTCTTTAGATATATTTAATCACATTTGTTTTTCTTGGTCTCCCACGAATGTGATACAACTTCATTTCTCTTCCACTCCGATAGCCTTTAAAGATACCATCTGTGGCTTAAAGTATTCAACAATGTCTCTGCAGAATGCTCTAACTGCGAACTTACACGTGTTTCATACACAAATTAGATAAATTCTCAAACCACCCAAGCATATTTGATATGCGCCCAAGAGCGAACAATTCATAGGTAATGAAGAAGACGGTTTGAAGCACGGAACTTATTTTAACGCCATTGTTGCCTTGTTAAACCGCTAGCTAGCCGTTTATTGGTTCATGGTGCTGCTCAATAATGATAAATTTAAGCCATTCCAGTTTTACTACCTTACGGCGTCACAGTGTTTGGTAGCGAAATTCTGCCCTTCGAAATTGCTTTCTGGTGCAAACTTTCTCCTACTTATTTCGCGTTTTAATCTCGTAGGTTGGTGGCCATGACTGATATTCATGTTTTGTGGGTGGGTTGGATGACCCTGTCTGTCAGTCAACTATGGGAAAGATACTGGATTTTTGCGGAGGGAAGCAGAAAGAATTCCCACCTTAAGAAATCAGAAAGTTTCTCCTGCGGAGCACCTAACTGCTAACATGAGCTGCTTTCAACACATGATTCGTAACCAGATTTGGCCATTGTCTGTTTCAACCCATTGGGTTTTGTTTATAACAAAATTTTGGTGTCACAAGACATGTAATTAAACTATTTTGTTCCGTACTCCTTGGTGATTTACTTCAAATTTGTTCAATGAAGTGGTCCGTCATGTCTGCTTTAATAAGATGTTGTCCATAGCTGTCTTGTTCTGCTAGCTGGCAGATGACTGCACTGTAGACATGCACTATATTTCTTAACGCAGGAATGCTCTAAGCTGCATAGCAACTACAACATGAGATAGATATCAGTTTTCAGCAAATAGTCAAGCTACCCCATTTTAAGCGCCAAGCCAACATCTCAAACTTTCAGTCATAAAATATGACTAACGAAATCTAAATGGACGCCTTTGCTGCAGCTTAAAAGGCAAACAGCAAAACTGGTTTTGTGGCCATCTACATGTTGTGTTACGTCTGGGAGAGAGAGATTGTTTTGTAGAGCATACCCACTAATGCCCCTGACAGAGGGTAACCATGGCAATCAAAATAAGTTATTCAAAGTGATTTTATGGGATTTGATTTGTGTTGTCAACTTTGTCTGATGTCGACCAGCTGAAGCAAATCAGTTGAACCAAAACCTTAGTTGAAACCACCCAAAAATATCCTTTATCGTGTTTTTATCACGACTGCTGCTGTCAGAAAACGGGCGGGATGAGTTGTGATGATATTCAACATATGAACTCTCTAAGTTAGGTTAAATTGGGTGGTCACATGGCAAGTGGCGGTAGGAATTTTACAATATTTAGTAACTCACAAATGCTGCTGCGATACAAGTAGGCTAGACAGGATGAGATAAGTCATAACTTCTTTAGGTTAGGCTTAGTAAGGTTACTTTCATGGAAAGCAGCATCGGTATTTTGCAGGAAACAATAGCATTATATCTGTATTTCCTGACCCGCATCATAACAGAAGCCAAAAGTATGTCTGCTTGTTTGATTTGGTGATGTGTTTATGTGCAGAAGTCCAAGTCTTTTTTGCTAGAATTATTTATGCTCGTTGAATTTTTGTGGTTGTTGTTGAATTCCTTTTCTCTGTTCTGTGTTAAAAAGTTCTATTGAAGGAAAGTGCAAAGTGCAGCACCAAAGCATTGGTGTCACGTAGATTTTGGTGCTCATCACACTTTTGTAAAATTGTTATGCTTTAATCTGTTCTGTTTCAGTGCAATGGGCTAAGATGTCAAAAAAAAGAATATTTTTGTCATGTTTTTAATATCATGTCCATGACAACTTGAAACGTATGTCTGCTGGAGCATCTCTCGCTGGCTCATGAGCTCGAACTTTTCGGATTGAATTTTCCACTCCTACGATCTTTTTGCAATATAAATTTTCACTCCCACCCTAGTTCAAAAGCGACTCTAGCTCATTGATTATCGAAGAAACTGCACGTGATTGCCGCAGGGTATTGGGTTAGACCAAGGGAGGGGCGTATGCAGCATGTCACAGGGAGAGGATAGCAAGGGGGGGGGGGGCGATGCCTTTTCGCTTAATGATGAATTTTTCGCAAAAATTGTGGCGTGGCGTGGGACACGACATCACTTTGGTCTTTTTTCTTTATTCACGCGCATGGTCATACAGTCATAAATATGGGACAAGGTGGACACATGTTCCGGAAAAACACTACGTGAATACGCCCCTGAGGTAGACGTATACTATTTGCTGAGAGGGGTGAACATATCCGCTCCACTGGAAATTTTTGGATGCCCAGATTTTCTATGTAAACATGACTGATGCACCATTCCGACGAGCCACGCAACAGCTCGACACTCCACGCAACAGTCCGGCACCAGCACTCTCCAAAGTGACCATTTGGCGCATCAGTCCTCACGGGTCAGTGACCGGAGCTACGGCAACAGGGGTTAAAGACTGGAGCATGAACTATAAACCAACGAAGTTTCTACCAGACGACAAACTTTACACCCCCAATCATTGCCATAGACCCCACAAAACTCGTTTAACGTGAGTTCGTGAATGCGATGAATTAAGGCCTTACCACGTATAGGACAACACAGCCCCGAAATATAGCGACATGGTTAAGCGCTCATCATGCATGTAGCGACCACGTCATGCCAGATCGGAGACTCGCGGAGGCAGGTTTGTCATTTCGGCAGTCGCGATCACATTGCCAGCTTGACACGGCAGCCCCTTGCCAGGCGACGGCCTCCCGCCGACAAAAGGCGGCCGCCCGTCGGAGGCCAGGGACGGCGCTTCTATTACGGGCAGCAACAGTAGCGGCACTCGCATGCCGGGCGCAGGACGCCGGCCAGCGCTCAACGGCATCGTTCCTGCACTGGGCTGCGGGCAGCGGACATTGGGTGATGGCAGCGAAGGCGCTCCTCTGCCCGGTAACCGCCACCGCTGGAGGAGGCGCCCGGCGACGGGCAGCCGGCGCTTAACAGCGGCGCTTCTGCAACCCAATGAAGGAACGGCTGTTATTTGCATGGCCTTCCTTCCCCGAACGATATCGGTCAAACGTAATATTGACATGCTATGTCAAGATGTCCCGGAACTGGGCCCTGTTCGCCATCCCGGGTCCGGTTCCGGTTCTCCGTCCCTCCCCCAGGTCTCCGGGTCCGGCCCCGGCCCGGTCCCGGTCCCAGTGCCGGCCCTAGCAACAGCCCCAGCCCCAGCCTCAACCCAGCCCACCCCAACCTAACCCTACAAAGGTGCTTGTCAGCCTTACCCCACCCTAGCCTGGCCTGGGCCTGGGCCTGAGCTGGGACTGGGGCTGGAGCTGGGGCTGGGGCTAGGGCTGTGGCTGTGACTGTGGCTGTGGCTGTGGCTGTGGCTGTGGCTGTGGCTGTGACTGGGCTGGGCTGGGCTATGCTGAGCTGAGCTGAGCTGAGCTGAGCTGAACTGGGCTGAGCTGGGCTGGGCTGGGGCTGTGGTTAAGGCCAGAGCTGGGACTGGGACTAGTACTGGGGCTGGGGCGTGGGCCTGGGGCCCAGCCCACCTCAGGCCAAGGCTAGGGCCATGGCTGGGCCCAGGCCTAGGCTCAGGCCTAGGCCTAGGCCCAGCACCAGCCCCAGTCCCAGACCTGCAGGCCAGGGCGGGCAAGATTGACAAGCACGTTTGCAGGGCAGCTCAGGTCAGGGTGAGGCAACGATGACGCATGGCCAGAGCACGCTAACTAATCCTCCCAAGTTCCCTGTATACTCCAGCTTTACTATAAAAACTCGCTCTCACCTGACCCAAAAGTTAGGTCAAGATAGGCCAATGGCCAGGACAGGGCAGGAGGCTGCAGTTTTTATTACATGTTGCAGTCAAAAATATGAAACTTTCAGTTGTTAAATGCTCACCAGGATTCAAGCAACCATTACATAGCTGCAAAGGCAAGTGCAATTTAGTACGCGATCAGAAGTGACTAGTTCTGTGGAAATCATGACAATAATGGACTGCAACCACGCAAGTCATTTTTAAATAAATCCTTGCTTATTTGAGCTCAAGCACCTCAACACATCAGAACAACTGGTATTTGTTGATGTCCAGTGGACTTTGCAAATTTACTTTCCAGACTTGTAACTTCAAGGCCAACACAAAGGTACAATGTTTGTAACAGCACAACTTTAAATTGAATTGATGCAATTTCTGAATATGCTCACAACTGCTACATTTCATCCTGGCATAGAAGTATTGATAATTTATCGTACACTATCCTTAGGACCACCTGAAGACAATTTTGTGGTTCAAACAGAAACATTTCAATCCCAAACCTCAAAAGGCGAATACATTTCCAATTCTGTATTCTCGTCACTGTGACTTTATTTTTAGTTTGTATATTTTGACATTCGGGGTCCCGTTCCTGTTCCTGTTCAGCAAATGTGCCCCCACCCAACACTGGGTCCATTGCCGGCATGGGATCCCCTGTTAGGCATTGTGAGTCTCTGAGCAGCGCAGGAGTCCTTCACTGTTTTAGGCCCTCCACCGCGCCGGTCTCGGCCCCGCCTCTGCTCGGGAAAGAGGCATAGACCCCAGCCCGGCGCAGAGCCGTTTGTTCGGTGAATGTGTTATTTTTACGATGGAGATCAAAGGAGACTATTATTATATACATACATGTGTATATATATATATACATATATATATACATATAACTGAATATATATATATATATATATATATATATATATATATAGGAGATTCTGATTATTACCATAGGAGACTATTATGCATACATAGGTATGCACTATCGGATGTACTGTAGTATCCATTCAAGAACTCGTGATATTCTATGAGTGGCACACAACGGTGCGGGACGTGACATCTTAGCCTTACAAATCATGCTACTGTAGCGAAATATCGAGGAGTTGAATCAATTCAACCAGGAAACCCTTTACAGGTTTATATCGCGGTTCTTCAAAAATTGCTGAATTCCAATTATGGTGACGTTGATTTGAAGCCAGCCTGTCTGCTGTTTAGGAAAGCGTAAGACGAAAGACAGCTGGACCAACGCAGTTAGCCACAGGTCAACCGGTGTAAGACCGTACATAAGCATGACAAAATCACGTTCAAGTAATAGAGACCTTCTGGACCCTGAGTGCTTATGCTTAGTGGGATGGTTGATATGCAACCTGCTGACGCTCAGTGCTACGTTCCTTATTACAGTCGTTGCCGTGCTATTCCCGTGCACCGCCCCTGCACCCGGGAGCCCGCCCACATCCTCCCGGTCGATTGCTCTCGGGATGACTGTAGGCGGTCGGTCGGCTCTTGGCATGACTGATTTTAAGAATAAAATATGCAGCAGCTCGGCGATAACGAGGTGGCATGCCCTTAGCGCCTTGTCCCAGGTCTTTCCGTTTGCCCTGCTGGTGAGCCGGCACCAAACGCGGCGCTCATAGTTACGCTCACGACAGATCCCGTCCTCAGTGTCCCTGGACAGCCCAAGCCACTCATGGGAGGGTGCGTCATCACCGTGTGAGGGAAGTATGAGGTCGGTCCGGCGCTGAGGGTCGTTGGCATGCAGTTGGATACTAGGCATGCAGTCGGATACAGGTGGAGGTCAGCTGCTGAGATGAGTGCGCTCTATTCCGAAGAGCAGTCCTTTCAAGACACAGAAGCGTAGACAGAAGGGTGTCTGTCTGTCAGGCGGCTCGTCGACCATCGGCCCGAACACCACCAATGTCTCAGACTTCAGGGCAGGGCCCGCCGCCAGTCTTCCTGGGCATCGAAACCCCATCCATCCGGCTGGCGTTTCAGTTTTGTCGACTTCCGACAGTCATGCCGCGTTTCACTGCCGACTGGACCTGACGGCAGCGAGATTAATCCGCGACTCTTCGGCGGACGGAGCCTTGTCTGGAGCTGAGGTGCGTTCAGATTGGAAGGTCCCTCGCAGTGTCGCATCTGCATAGCCTGGTGGTAGATAAGGAAAGGGGACACCTCACTGTCGCCGTTCTGCTGCAGAGGCTGTAATCGAGAGGCGCCGAAGCATACCAGGAACTCAGGGACTACCTGGAGACAGCCAAAGAGCACCTGACCGGAAGGCACTGTCTCAGGGCACTGTCTCAAGGCAATACTGCGTATTTTATCGTAGCAGGTGGCAGGTTTTGTCGTGGCACCGTAGAACCACAGTCATACTCGCTAAAGGAGTTGACATGTGAGACAGATGAAGCAGCTTCCCCAGCGGGTCAGGGAGGAGCTACCGGCGCGCGCGCGCCTGTTGACACTTGGACAGCAAGGCTGCAGTGTCGGCGGATCAGATGTTGGTTGATCTCGGTCAGCTGCTGTGCCGTGCCGTGTGGTCAGTTCCTGGGAGTTCAGAGACTCGGCTGACCCACTACACCTCTAGCCCCTCCCCCCCCCCCCCCTCCAAGAAGCTTCCCTATGATCCTCTCCCTCCAAAGAAGAAAATCTAGAAAAATTGCCAACTTCGGTTGGAGCGTCGAAGTCTCCATCATCATACCAGCCGTCTCAACAGAAGCAGTTAATCCTGAAGGTCCTCTGGATAAAATGACCTGCACCACTGGGAGCAAGACATGCAGAGTTGCATGCTGCAGCCAAAAACAAGCCTTGGCGTGCAGACTACTGTAAGTGTTAGGAAGAAATCGTGTGTCATAGCCGTCGCACGAGCAAGCAGACGGACATAGAAGGCAACGAAAGGTAGCAAGATGTGCAAAGTGATGATAACTGCGAATAGCAGCGAGAGGAATGTGATGTGCGCTGGGTGGTAGTACTGCGCTTGAGGTCTCTTTACATGTGACAGTGTACCTCACAGGTCTTCTTTGAGTCTGATATTTACCCTTTGATTTGGCGTTGAGCCAGACCTCGCAGCCCAAAGATAAGTCCAAAAATAGGATTGCTACCGATTACAACTCCATGAATAAATATTTGACGACCATTTATGTTCTCCAGATCGCAATAAGAAAATTGATTGTCATTCAACATAGCGGCAGTCTCCATTTGAATTCTGAGAAATGCTCACGGTTGCACAAATAGCAACCGAGCTAAGTTGGCTTCACGTATTACTTATAACTTATTTCCGTGAAAAAGTGTACGGTAGTTCGCATTGAAGGATCAATATTTTGGCAACCAGACTGCTCAACTTCTTCCAAAATAATCACTGTCAGTTTGAATTTTGTTCCAGCGCAGCTGTTGGACTGGATCACCTTAAGTCATCTGTCAAGCACTGCTTATCAAATTGTCAGATTAAAGCATACTCAAGTTAACTAGCTCTGCAGGGTTGTAATTTCCTCTTCGGCTGCACAGGGCTCCAGCCCCGCCCCCTCTCCCTCCCCACCACGTGGACTTTAGCCCCCAAGTTTTAGAAAAAAATGGTCCAAATCCGGGGAGAAACCAGTTCTAAAACATATTTTAGGGGACAGGCTGCATCGTCTTCAGGCCTAAGCCTCCCTCAACTAATTCTGTAATACTATGCCCTTGCTTCCAATGCTGAAAAGAAAGTGAGCCAAATCTGGGGGAGGAACTGCTTTGATTGTACGTTGAAGACACGTTCAGCCTACTACGTCCAGTTTCTTCCTACTCCTATGTATTATGCAAAGTACACCCCTGTAGTTGCAAATATCCCAGTTAGCATGGCTACAAAAGCACCTGGCAACAACATCACACAGATAAAAACAACAGCATGCATTTTAGGGTATCGCCGGGGTAGGCCGCACACAATGTACGGCGGGCAAGAATTGTGACTCGTACCTCTTTTCAGATTGCAACAATTGATATAAAACGACTATATCATGCTCATTTGGACCACGATATGTACAAACTAGCATTTAAAAACAACGGAAGTCTATCATTTTGGCCTTGAAAATAAAACAATTACAATATTGCACCACTGTCAGCGTTTCGCCCGCAGGTGTTTACTTTAATCACGACCGCCCACCGCACCGCAGAGTTAGTGAACCGACCAGTTGACAAGGTCTCAATCGACAAAATCAAAGTACAACACTCATACAATATTGGTATCAGAAGATGCACACCTTTTCTGAACACCTCTTATACGTTTATAAAGCTGTATACCCAATATAATGACAATAAAAAGCGCGTGATCTCACGCTCGTCGCCCAACCATTTCACTAAATCTGCGATGCGACGGACAGTGCGCGAGGCGTACGGCAGCAATACCCGGCCTCTGACACCAAAGCCGCTGTTCCTCTCGGCAGCAGGAAGTTCCGGGCGAATCCTTGGCATGTATCACTTCGGCACCCTCTGTTGACCTCTCAAGATACAATTCAGAAATGCACAAACAACGATGGGGCGGGGATCGCGATGGGGCGGCCCTTGTTTTTTGTGTTGTTTTTGTGTGCAAAATCTGAACTGCCATTGGTTTCTCATTACGCCGAATCTCATGGTATTGGTGTGCAGAAAGAGAATGATTGTGAGTGGGAGTCTCATGAGTTTCGTTTTTCCGTCTAAGGCATGGTCGTCAAACCGCAGCCGAGTAGCTCTTTGTGCTTCGCCAGCATACCATAAGTGCACTTCCCCCCCCCCCCTAACCTCCCTTATCAAACATATCATATAACACGCAACAACAGAAGTCAGGCATTTATCTTTCAAATCTAATACGCATGACCTACCAGATGAACGTGTAGGTTGTGAGAAAGCCAAACGAACTGGATTGCGTTTCGAAGTATTCTGGTTTTGCATTGCCACACTGGCATTAAGTTTATACTTTTGCAAATTGAAGTTATCTCTACACACAAAGCTTCATTGACATACGGCAACGTAAGGTAGCTGTCCAGGTCGTGATCTCGCTGGTGCTGATGGTGTTTCTGCTGATGTTGACGTTTATGTTCTTGTTGATGTTGCTGATAATGTTCCCGCTGTTGTTGTTTTCCTCGGCATAGCTTATCCAGTTGACGTTGTCGTGTGGCTTCTCGATGAAAGTGGTGTATAAGTTGTTTAGAGTGGCCGTTTGCCTTAAACAGGATTTATATTTTTTAATGTGAGCGGTCACTTGCAGCGGCAGTTGAAGATATTTTCAGGACACATCGAAATTCTGAGAGGATGGCGGCCTTCTGTCGACATGCGATGGGCTGATTTGGTATGGAAGATGATGCCGGAATGGTTAGGCTTGATCAGAAGTTTTGTTCAGAACTAAAGCTTGGATCCACCGCCATGGGCGTATCTGGGAATGCAAACTGTCCGGACATATGTGTGTCGTCTTAAGTAAACTTGTTCCGGTTTTGGATGTATTTTAACGTACTTGATGCGGTCCAATATCTTGCCGTGAGAAGTAGTCCGGACCCATATGGGAATCGTCAATGTATCCACTTTAAAACAAAGTTTGAGGTTCGCGTTGTTAAATGCAGCTCGTCACTTTCTTTTTATAAAGATATTGGCAACTGGGGTTGTCACCTTGTTCCCTATGGAAATGCCGCGTTGCTGTTTGTGGTGGTCATTGTCCAAATCCAAAGGTATTATTTTGGAGGCCGCGTGTAGGAAGTCCTGTGATAGTTGTGAGACCACAAAGATCAATATTGATCTGTGTTGGCGAATGAGGTGGGCGACCATGAGGCAGCCTCCTCCAGCGGGATGCTGCCATAAAAGTTGAGAACATCGATGCTAAAGACTGCGGGGTTCCGTGGAAGCTGATGGCTTGGCCAGATCTTTGAGTCTTTTCAGGTTGGGGTGAGCCGGGATGTAGGCAAGAAGCTGATTTAGGGTTCGATATAAGAGCCTTTATGTGTTTTCATTCGCATCACCACAAGTAGACACGATGGGTCGGAGGGTCATACCCCTGCTTCATGGTCATTCAGTGCCCCATGGAAAGTTCGTGCTCTGGATTTGCTGCAGAGAAGGTGCTTGGCGAAGAATCGGGAAGCCTGCTTTTGTGATATGTTCAAAAATTTGTTTAGTTCTTGCTCCAGTCTTTGCTACTGGGTTGTTGGGTAGTTTCTTGCAGCATTTCTCGTCCTGTAGTATATCGTTAACTTTTTCAACGCACGTTGTCTTGTCTTATCCAAGATAACCAACCCCCTATATTTGTCACTCGGTTTCACAACTATGCTCTCATTCGTTTTCAGCAAGCTCAATCTTTTTCGTTCCTCTTCTGTAATGTTTGACCTTGTCTCGGATGTTTTTTTGAACACGTATAGAACTCGTTTTTCTGTGACCTAAGCTGTTTTGGTTGTGTGGGGAATGCCGGTCCACGGTGTGTCGGGGGCAGAATGTGCATCCTGTTGAAGTTGTAAAGGTAAGTCTGGAGTCAGGGTAGGTTTGTTGCCATGTCCTTTTTTAATGTTTTCTCTGAGACCACTTTCCGGAGTAGGACGGGAGCTACTTTTATGTTACAGAGAGAGAGAGAGAGAGAGAGAGAGAGAGAGAGAGAGAGAGAGAGAGAGAGAGAGAGCGAGAGAGAGAGAGAAGAGAGATGAGAGAGAGAGAGAGAGAGAGAGCGAGAGAGAGAGAGAGAGAGAGAGATAAGAGAGAGAGAGACCAGATAGATAAGAAAACCTCCGATATAATACGAAGTTATAGTATTCTTTAATAAAAAAAATATATATAATTATATTATATATTAAACACTAATACTATAGAACATATATATATATATATATATAAATATATTTATATATACTCTATATATATCATATATATTATATATACTACACTATGCAATCTACTATATATATAATATCTTGTATCATTTATGTATAACTACTCCTCTATATTATGGAGTAACATAAAAGGTAGCTCACTTCCAACCTCTGAAACTGGTTTCACAAAAAACAATTTTAAAATAAAACAAAAAATTTATAATAAAATTATCTGAAATCAAATAAAAGCAGGTGAATTATATTGGCAACCACCTTTAGGGAATGGAAGGATGTGAAGTTCATTGGTTGTTTCATCCACCCTAATCATGTATAACAACTGACGTCCCTGTCAGTATGCTAACATCAAATAACCTACATTGATTTCCGCTATGAATACGGCCTGCATATAAGGTAGGCCGTCTGCCCACACAATCTGCACTAATATGCATGATGATTTTGTTAAAGGTTCCATCAGGGCAATATTTCACTTCATTGCTAGCAGAAACAATGCTGAAACCTATCACATTTGCATCAGTGCAAATGTCACGCTCATTAGGACCAAGGCAATGCACATGTGAATCAGCACTGTACAATGACTCACTTCCAGAGCATTCCTTTTACGGAGGGGAACTATCATCAGCAAATTGTCAGCAGTGTCCTAAAAAGCCAAATGTCGATCTTTCGCTGAGCTCCCATTACACTTGTATCGCAAACACACGCCCTGGTGGCTGGCTCGATGCCCTTCGCTCGGGTGAAGGTCAATTTGGCCCCCTGAGATCTCAGAAAATAAAAGCTAGAGTCACAAAATTCACAGGGAGCGTTGCCCTTTACGTGAACCCACTTCGCTGAAACCATGGCCTGACCAACCTGACATAGGTCAGCAACCTTACAAGGTGCATCTAAATTTTTAATGCCAAACGATCCGCTGTTTGATTGTCTACAGCTATGCAAAAGTTGGCGCGGCTACGTCGCACCGTTCGGGAACCATTCCGAAAACACCTACGGGGTGGGGGTCAATTTGACCCTTCCCACCCGACAGCGTGTTAAAGTAAACCTCTTGGTAAAGGGGGCTTTGGCAATGGAAGCCTACCTCCCGCCCTCTCCACCCTCCCTCTTCATTGCTTATACTTGCCTTACCATCTCACTCCTAACTTCGCATTGCTTTGCCATTGCTTAATCATTGGCTTTCATATAAGTTTTCAACAACCAAGATGCATATCAGCAAAAGGTTGATTTGTGAATACCCGTTTAAATGTTAACAAACTATTGATGAAATAGTTGCATTCCACGCAGGGGCATAGTTTTTGAAGGCCGTTTGGGGAACAGATATAAATTATGCAATTCACACCTTTTCAAAGCAGTGGCATAGTTTTTGAAGGTAGTTTACGGGGAGCAGAGATAAGGGGGGGGGGGGGGGTGAAGCCCTGAACTGAACAGGAAGATAGGCACAACCCTGATTTGTAGACCTATGTGACTGGTAACCATCCTCAATCAGGACAAGAGCAAAAACAGCATATCTGTCATTCCCTGTCATGGCGAGTGCCATCAGCCCTCAACATCGGACCCACAGTTCTTTTCCAAGCAGAAGGAGAAAGGCTGTTTGCTTGTGGCTGCTGCAGTGATTCAGCAGCCTTTTCAGTACCTTAAAAATGCAGCAGAAAGACATATAAAGGCATCAGCCCTCAACGTCTAACTCATGGTTCTGTTCAAAGCAAAAGGGAGGAAGGTTGGTCTGTTGTGACTACTTCAGTGAGTCAACAGCCTTTTCTGTGTCTTGAAAGGGCGGTCTGGATAACCGTAAGGTGAATTTCTAACTGGATCGGACCATCTCGCCGACTTATTCTGAACTGTCTGTGCCTCTCGTCGCTGATGACAGGATGCTGAATTGCAGCACCGCCAACTAAGTAAGCAAGGCCCAAAAACTAAACCCTATGCAGGCACTCATGAAACTGCAAGGCGAATGCCGCTTGCAAGGTTGCAATTCATTGAAAGACACCGCCCACTTCATATCAGTGGCATCGCAAAACCTGAAACATGCCCCTGTGGCCAAATGAATCCCCATATCTAGATATTCTTCAGCACTTTATACTTTCTAGTTCGGGACGCTGAGGGTCGGCTGGCAGACACAGCGAATCGGCCGACCGGCCGGCCCATAGACACTGTTAGTCGCCGGTATGCCACCGAGTCAAGCGACGAACTAAAAGTCAGAACAATTTTGTCACCGGGTTGGACCGAAATCTTAAATCAGTACCATGGTGCCGTAGGCTACGGTAAAACGTCTTCACGAAAAGGCTTACTTGTGTTGTGTGACGAAATGTGTTACCATGGAGGCAAGATACTTAGGTATGAAGGCGTCATGTTAGGTTGTGCAGTGCGCGCTGCGTTATTTTGTCGTGGCCGTCACCAAACCTTTCCAAGAAAAGTACCTTTGGAACAACGTTTCGCCTAAAACAAATTGTTGCCGACCTTATCCACCAAGTCGTCACGTTTCAACACTGTTGAACATCACAGGTAAGGATCGAAAAGGTTTAAAGTTGCTGAAAACGAACGAGATAATAATTGTGGAACCGCGTGATAGCCCTGAGGGGTTGGTTTTTTGAAACAATATGCGTCGACAAAGTTTACGATATAATGTTGGACGAAAACAGCTGCAAGATACTACGAAACAACCCAACAGCAAAGATAGAAGCAAGAACTAAACGTATTTTAAACATATCGCAAAAAACAAGTTTCCTGAATCGTTCCTGAAGGGCTTTCTGCCCACCAACTCAGCAACACCATTTGTTGTGGGCTACCAAAGAACATTGAAGTGGGGATAACCCTCTGGCTTATTATGTCTGCTTGTGGTGGCTCAACTGAAAAAACGCCATGGCTCTGATCGGACCTTAAATCAGTTCCTTACCTACATACCGGCCCATCTCAGAAACGTGGAAAAGTGCCTGAAAAGCCTCAAAGATCTGGCCAGCCCCAGCCAACAACTTCCACTGGAACCCCGCAATGTTCAGCATCGACGTTCCCAACTTATATGGCAGCATTCCGCTGGAGGAGGCTGTGTCAGTGGTCATCGACCTCACTTGCCAACAGAGAACGATTTTCATCTCTGTGGTCTCGCACATGCGGACATCACGGTCCTTCCTACGCACGGCCTCCAAAATAACACCTTCAGATTTGACAATGACCACCACAGACAGCAACTCGGCTTTTCCATGAGAAACAAAATGGCACCTCCCGTTAAAATAATCTTTATGCACAAATTTAAACAATCTGCCATTGATAACGCGAGCCTGAAATCTGATTTTTTGGCAGATACATCGACGATTCCATAGGGGTTTGGGCTTACCCTCACGATGAGCTTACGGAGCTCACCAAATACGTAAATTCTTTCCACAACAACGTCAAGTTTATCTTCTTATAGAATAAGACACAGATACATCCGTACAGCGTGCATTCCTGGATACACTCTTGACGGTGGATCCAAACTTCAAAATATAAACAGAGCTCTTCATCAAGCCTAACCATTTCGGGGGCATCATCCATAACAAATCAGCCCATCCTATGTCGGTAAAAAAGGCGTCATCGGTTCATAATTTGGACGTGCGCTGAAAATATCCGGATTAAAAAGTTATACCATGGCGAAACCAGAACATTTTGAAATACAGCATAGATCGGTCGGCTTTCTCACATCCCGTATGCCCATCCGATAGGCGAATTGATAATGCACGCACGCTGGGTTTGAAAAGCTGGTGTCTGACATCTGGTGTTGTATATTGCATGACGCGTTTTACAAGTGACAGCCAGAGTGAAAGTGTATCGTATGTTGGTGAATCAAAAAAGACCAATTCAGCTGCGGTCTAACGAGCACGTCTTATACGCAAAAATAAAGCTCTTGAGGCTCTCATTATTGATCATTTCCTTTCTGCATGCCAAGTTTATGAGATTCGGCATGAGAACCCCTTGGCTGTTAAAGTTTCGCAAAAGATGCTACCCTTACCCCTGTCGCAAAATATGTAAATCCATCCACATACGCAAACTGAAACCACTTCTCATTATATATATATTTCATCCTGAAGAAAATTATACTCTGTATCTGTACAAAGCTAGTGTATTTTATCGCCCACGATTTATTGTAATTTGTTTGGCTAAAGTACGAGAATGTGTGCAATTTGATCACCTTTGTGCCGGGAGAAAAACGATGTCAACACTGGCTGGCATCTGTCTGCTTTAGGTACAAACTTTTCGATTCTGTGAGGAGGGTCTGTGACCGAAAAGTCATTGAAAAATGCTTCTTTCTGAACAAATATCACGCTTATCACCATTGCAAGGAGGTCATCTTAATTCCCTTTAATACGTACCCCTACATCGCACAAGCAATGTACCATGTTAAAGACCGTAACTTACGATTAGTCACGCCTTTGGAGCCGGTGAGCTTTTCGCGCACGAACGGAAACGACGGGAGCTTTCAACCTTAAACTGAACCCAAATGGCAGCCGCGTGGTGAGCATTCCAAGTCATCCGTCTCAAACGGCACGACGATTTAAAAACACCGCGCAGCAGACCGATCACGTCCGTCGCAAGGCGCTGAGGCCAGCCACGCAGCAGACCGATCACGTCCGTCGCAAGGCGCTGAGGCCAGCCGCGCAGCAGACCGATCACGTCCGTCGCAAGGCGCTGAGGCCAGCCGCGCAGCAGACCGATCACGTCCGTCGCAAGGCGCTGAGGCCAGCCACGTTTTTACGAGTAATAATAAGTTTCCTTTTTTGGTATTTTATACTGTTAAGTATGTGGAGCGAATGTCGCCTGATTTGTCTTTGAAAAGCGCTAATAGCAGAGCATATATATATATATATATATATATATATATATATATATATATATATATATATATATATCGGAGCAGATAGGACAGCGGAATGGAGTGGTCTGCTGGCTGGTGCAGAAAGCCTGCCGCCATATTGGTACAGCCAAGAAACATAGACTCGTCATGACAGGGCCAGTACAAGACATGGTGCCAGGTCTTTGTGTAAGATCGTTGAGGAAAAAAATTAAAGCTATATCCGGCTCTGAAGGGCTTGATGAGATGAAGTCACAAGCCACCGTTCCTGACACATACATTTATTGTATATCACTGTTCCGTGGGCTCCCCGCATGCAGAGATCCCCGCCGCCCACCTCTACGACCGCTGTCTGTGCGGACGGTCCGCCATGCTCACACCGAGCGATGGTGAGGCCGCCATCTTCTTGTCCGCGCGGCGCTCCAGAACCCTGCAGGGGTCGGCTGCGGTCGTATCCGATGTGTACGGGCGACATCCGTTCGGAAAGCCTATGGAGCGTGGGCCCACCGCCAATGGCGACCGCCGCGCGCCGTCGCTGACCCCGATGGTGCCACCACGCTTACACTAAGCTACTGCCGAACTGCCGTTTTAACTGGCGCTCTTGGGACAAGTGCCGTAGGGTCCAGCAGGCGTTGCGTCGGATTCCGTGGTGGGCGTCCAGGGATGGACGTCGCGACATCTGGTACTACCGTGGCGTGGACGTGGGCACACCTGGTGTCATGGTGATGCTGCCAGTGTTCGCGTTTCGGCAGCAGCAAATGTGGCGCTGACGTACGGGTCGTGGCCGAAGCTGCAGCATGCTGGGCGTGACGTCATCTTCCGCTGACTTCACCAGTTCCACGGACTTCACAGATAGATGAAGAGCTGTGGCACTTGCCCCTCTAATATATATATATATATATATATATATATATATATATATATATATATATATTGGAATATCTTGGTAGAATTCTTTCTTTGATACATGTTTGATTAAAAATACCTGCTGACTCAGCATTGACGAGCTTTTTGATGCATCGTTCTAGTTTCCGGGCCTTTGACTTTGCGTCATCGCTTAGATTAAAGATGGTTCGCACAAAATTACTCACATATTCATCACTCCCTTCCATTCTAACGTTTCGAGATCTTATCTCATCTTCGGAGAAGACTAAATGGCGCAAGAAATAAGTTTTGAGTTTTTAAGGATGAAAAATTGTGCACTACTGTTGGAAAACATCTTTTGGTACGGAAAACATAAAGGAAGCATAACTAATTGAAGTAAGACGGTTGCTATTTTCATTTTCATACATGTAAGAAACACTCATAATGGGAACATCACAAAGACACAATGGGAACACTATTGTCACAATCACATCAGAAGTGCTTACCGCCCACCACCTAGTAGTTCAAGAGTTCTGCAAGAATTTGTCTGTCTGTTTAAGACCGGAGAGAGTTCGTTAATGAATATGCTTTCCCAAATTTGAAGGCGTCTTCTGTCACTGCATGTCCGTAAAACGTCAGTGTTGTCTGTCAGTTGTTGTCGTGTCAATGTCATGTCGTGTTCCTGTCGCATGTGGTCCAGAGGTGCCCCGTCACGTAAATGCATTGTCAGGCGTCGTGAGAGTGTCGTTGTGGTCACACCAATGTAGTGTATGGGACGAAGTTTGCAGCCTTCGATGTTGCATTGAAATTGATACACTACATTGGTGCATTTTAGTTTATCGGGTTTGTCTGGGCTGTTTCTCACAAGAAAGTTAATATTTTCTTATTACAATAGTAAATGGCAATGCCTATTTTGCGGTTGTTTTTGCCTCTAACATGTTGACAGATAATTTCCTGTAAAGCTTTGTCGTCCTGTTTGTGAACAGATGTCATTTGATTTTGATAATACAGTTTGACGGTCGGTTGGATGCCTTGCCTTGGTTTGCCAAAGTGTCTTGCCATATGTCGTTGTGTCTCGTTTTCAATGTCAGAATTTGAAAAACCGTTGTTCACCAAGATCTGTCTGATTCGTGTCAATTCTGAATCTAGTCCTGTCCAGTCAGAGCAGTGCTTAAATGCTCGTCTAAGAAAGGACCTTATGACGCTAATTTTGTAGCGTCGAGGACACTCACTGTCAGCATTTAAGCACCGTCCGTTGTTAGTCTGTTTTCGGCATACAGTCGTCTTGAATTGTTGTCCTTGTCCATCGACAGCCACGTCAAGAAAGGGCATTACGTTTTGCACACTTAGCTCTGTTGTGAATTTTAAGCTAGACCGTTCTTCAAGGGTGTTTTTGAGATGTCCTAGTTGGTCAATGTCCCTAACTTCTACAAAGATATCGTCTGCGTAGCGGCAGTAAATGCCCGGTCTTATGTCGTCATTTTGCAGTATGCCGGCTTCTACGTGTCCCATAAGGAAATTAGCGAATAGAGGTCCTAGAGGTGAGCTCGTCGCAACACCCTCAATTTGGCAATACATTCGGCCATCAGGCGCGCGGAAAGGAACATCCAACGTGCAGGCTTTTAGTAATTGTTCAAGAAGGCGCCTTGATATTTTGAGAGGAGGAATTTCAGGATGATTGCAGACGCGGTCAAGGATGATGGATATGGTTCTTTCAATGGGCACGTTTGTAAATAGATTTTCAACATCTAGAGAGGCTAGTAGGCCCTTAGGTTGACGAGATCGCACTATATCAATAAACTCATCTGTTGATGACAAGCTGTAAGACATGGGAAGATATGCGGACAGAAGACCATTAAGACGTTTTGCAATTCTATAGGTTGGTGAAGGGATTAAGTGTATCAATTCCAATGCAACATCGAAGGCTGCAAACTTCGTCCCATACACTACATTGGTGTGACCACAACGACACTCTCACGACGCCTGACAATGCATTTACGTGACGGGGCACCTCTAGACCACATGCGACAGGAACACGACATGACATTGACACGACAACTGACAGACAACACTGGCATTTTACGGACGTGCAGTGACAGAAGATGCCTTCAAATCTTGGGAAAGCATATTCATTAACGAACTCTCTCCGGCCTTAAACAGACAGACAAATTCTTGCAGAACTCTTGAACTACTAGGTGGTGGGCGGTGAGCACTTCTGATGTGATTGTGACAATAGTGTTCCCATTGTGTCTTTGTGATGTTCCCATTATGAGTGTTTCTTACATGTATGAAAATGAATGTAGCAATCCGTCTTACTTCAATTAGTTATGCTACATTTATGTTTTCCATACCAAAAGATGTCTTTCAACAGTAGTGCACAATTTTTCATCCTTAAAAACTCAAAACTTACTTCTTGTGCAATTTAGTCTTCTCCGAAGACGAGACAAGATCTCGAAACGTTAGAATGGAAGGAGTGATGAATATATAAGTAATTTTGTGCGAACCATCTTTAATCTAAGCGACGACGCAAAGTCAAAGGCCCGGAAACTAGAACGATGCACCAAAAAGGTCGTTAATGCTGAGTCAGTAGTTATTTTGCATCAAATATATATATATATATATATATATATATATATATATATATATATATATATATGGGCACGTGAGGAGGCACCCAGCCAGGGCAGGGCCTGGTTAGAAAGTTTCTAACAAATGAAACTAATTCTTATGACAATCAACATCAGCTAGTTCCTTACATAACAATAATTATAACAGCAATGTCAGGAATAATACATCTGATATCACAAAGCAACATCTCAACTTTCCGACGTTGACACGCTTTGTAGTGTAATACACAAATTAATCACCTGACAATGCCACGAGATCCTTGTCTCATCGTTTTCATAATGTCGCAAAACTCTTCATCCAACATGTTCATCAATTGCCCGACAATATAGCTGCAGCGAATCTTTCGTCCTTCAACAGGTTGCCTTCACGAGCCCTTCACACAGCCTGACAAGATCCCAGATAGGCGTGATCCGCTAAACGGGCCGCCGCGAAGCGAATAACTTCTCCACGGACAACAAAATGTTTAGGATTGACGCGCACATTCTCCGCGAACTGACAGTGAAACTTTGACTAAGTTACGTACAATGATAAAGCTAGCTGGCACAAAACATCGATCAAACGGCCTTCATACATTTCTACTCTTCGGCGCCACACATTAAAACGGCCGTTTCCTCCTACGAAATCCCTGACCGCGTACAACAGAAACCTAAACAGAGAGGAAATGGGCCGGACGACCCCGACGATCGGAGAGGTGTGAGAATTGTAGCAGAGGATATCTACTGGTTACGTCACCGGACAACTGAAGGCAGAAAATCGGCAGAAAATACAGCTGGCCACGATGTCCCCTGAGCAGCGCTGCTTTAGTGATTTTTCCCGGATATTGTTCCTCTGCAGGCGTGCGCTGTCCAGCTTCACCCGATGAAGACACTCGTCGGCAGGTGGCCGCCAGCATCCCGATCACTATCAGTGGCAGTAGCAGTAGCGATGTCAGCATATTGGAAACCATCCGCATGGTGGCTTTTGGCGAGAAAGAAACCATCCGCATGGTGGCGAGAGCCAGTCCGCCGGGGTGCGCGCAGTCCGCTCACATGACGTCGTGAGCGTAGGAGGTGAGGCGGCCACGAGGCTCGATCCATACAAGTCGTTGGCGAATAAACTGAACAAAATTGAACCAATGATCGAGCCCTGGGGTACATTGCATGACATGGGGAAAGTGAGCCGTCCTCCACGCTCCACCTACGCTCGACCACTGAGAAAGCTCCTGGATCATCCCACATCGGAAACACCATACTAAGACAGCTTGTTGAGGAGGACATTGGGGTCGACGCGTCCGAACGCCTTTGACCGATCAATAGCTGTTAGCGACGATACAAGGCCGTCGTCGGTTTGGTGACCAGGCGTTCGACTGCGGCGAGCACGGTGTCTTCGGTCGATTGGCGTGGCCTATAGGCATACTGGGATGAATGCAACAGTGCTGTCGCGTTCAAACATTCGTTAGCTGTGTGCTAGTTGCCTTTCTAAGATACTAGAGAGCGCACTGAATAAAGATATGAACCTTTTATTGGACAGGACATGCGGGTCACGTGAATTTGGAACTGGTACGGCATATGCCGTCTCCCAGCTTTCTGGGAAAATATGATCACGAGAGACAATTTGATGAGCTTTAAAAGATGGGGACCGACAACTTAGAGACATTTCCGCTGAACCTAGAATGGGAACTCATCCATACCCACCGCCTGCGATGTAACTATTGAATCAAACATTCCATGTCTGGAAAGTTTTATTAGCACTTAAAAATATCCAATCAAAGCATATTTGAAATAATAAACGCGCAGTCAAAACATTTATATTCAAGTGATTGAAACAGGCCAAATGATTGAAATGGACATTTGACACATAAACGGTTTCCGTTGCAATTTTAAACTTGCCATTGAAACAGACTGAACTACAGTAATAAGCAAGCACTGCCAAAATGGGGATTGAGGGACATTGGCAATCTGTCCGTGAGGTTTGAATTTCAACCATAAACGTGAGCTGACAATAACCACAGCTGTTTACTGAAAGGTGGTAAGCTTGTCTTCACAATTGATGAGAGTGTTTCACAATCAATAATGCTAACCTATCTAGGTGGTAAAAGGAAGTAGTGTGGGTGAATAGTTAAACTAAATACGTCTTGTAATCCATTTGGATGACTTTCTGATTCCAGGGAACAATCAGTACTCAGTCAGCCAGTTTGACTCTGTAATGACAGCTCTCTTGTCATTTGTGCTAGTAAGTACAAAAACGAAACAAATAGCATGACATTTCATACAATACGTTATGCCTCTGTAGTTTTGCATCTTGCCAAGAATCAAAAGTACACAATGCCAAAACTTTGGCACAAATGGGTACCTACCGTAAGATTTTGGCAAACATCTATGGCCAGAGTTGGAGTGCATTAGGTTAAACTTGTTAGCAGAATGCACGACCTCCAGTACTGCTACTGCGATTTTTCCACAGCAACAAACACACTGTGCTCATGTAAGGAATGGAGCACAGAAGAAATACCAGAATTTTGACACAGCATCGAGTGCATTATTTGCTACATGCACGAAGCAG
>NW_023597054.1:30614810-30646573 GCF_011947565.3 Pollicipes pollicipes
TTGTCTAAGTGCTTTGGTTTATTCGGTACAAACTTCAATATTGCCACATGGTAGTCGAGAACGCTCTTTTGCTCTTCTGTTCAGCGAATTGGCAGCGCTGTTGCAATGCCCCTTGCGGCGATTCGTCGCAGCCAATGATCAGCGCTGCGGCAGTGGCCCCGGGCACGACGGAAAATGACTGCTTATGTCCGATTTTTTCAAACAGTCGCGTGTTTTGTTAAATGCTGCCGCACATGGTAAACACAAGTAGTGCGTGGTTGTGGCTGAGGGTGTCTTAAAAGGAATCTGTGTACCCTCGTGTGGGGTTTGAGCTGAGATGGGCGGATAGATGGAGGAGATAGATACCTAGAAACGTTCACAACTGTTATTTGTTCACACCCGAAACACTCTGGTTTCTGAATTTGAAAGCCAATTTGTATAGCGCATTTAATTTGCGTTCAATGAAACTGTAGTCAATTGGCATCTAGATGATGTCTGTTTGCACGGTCCCTGACGACGCCTGTACGCTGCTGATAACTTAAGACGAATGAAGTAGCATGCAAACGGCATAGAAAATTTGTTAAATGATGGTCAAGTGACTATCAAAACAGTGAAAGGCAAGTAGGGCAGCAGTAATAGTCCTGTCCTTGGTAAAAAAACAACAAGAGAATGGAGAGAAATGCGTTGATGTTTCGGCAACATGTCTTTGTCGAAACGAATATTGGCAGTACATAGAAGTATAAATTTTGGTGTCCACACACACACACACACACACACGCACACGCACACGCACACGCACACGCACACGCACACACACACACCACACACACACACACACACACACACACACACACACACATAATATATATATATATATATATATATATATATATATATATATATATATATATATATATATATATATAGATAATATAGATATAGATAGATAGATAATAGATAGATAGATAGATAGATAGATAATATATATATATATATATATATATATATGTGACAGCATACGAATATCAGTGTAGTGTAGCACTAGGCATGATTTAACTAGTTGTGCTCGTTTCGATAAAGACATGTGGCCGAAACCTCTCCGTCCGCTCAACGCCTCCTTCTCTCCATTCTACCCGTTTTTCTGCAAGGAATAATGTATTATTACTGCCTTATTTGCATAATGTCCGTCGAAAAGGCACTTAAAAACTTGCAGAAAGGAAAATCAGAATTTGACATCATGGGCAAAACATACCATTTGGCTATCGTTCGCAGGGCGCTCGCATTTCATAAACCGGCTTTGTGAAAGACAAAATTGCGGACCGTGGCTAGCACACTTTGTTCAAACACATTCTGTCCTTTTCTAATTACTCTGGGATGTGTGACATTTTCTTTGGCTGGACCAACATCCTAAGGCACTTGGGTTTCCGGTTCTTCGCTTCGTCGGCCCACACACCATTGCTGAACTGGCAGCGGACACTCTTGGCAGTTCCACTCTTCCGCCAAGGCCACCGTGTCTGACCACTTCCAATCTAAGATTACTTCCTGCGACTTTGCCTAACTATCAAGGGCTTTGAGCGAACTGTCATCATTCAGAGCGGTGGTACTTGACGGCGTGCCAATACATGCATTGCATATTAGTTCCATCACAGTACGCTTACAGACCTAGCCACTCAACAGAGGACGCAATGGTCAAAGCCGTTGAGTGATTGCCGCTGTCACCTTCATTGATCTACATTGTGCCTTTGACAGCGTCCACCATGACGTCCCTCTGACGAATCTGCAGTGGTGTGGCATTGATCCGAAAGGGTTTGAGAGCTCCCTCGCTGGTCGGTGGCAGGTGGTGAGAGGCGGTCGCTTCTCTTCTCCACTGACTCACTGACGTACGGCGGCCCTCAGGAATCTTTGGCCAGCCCTATCCTCTTCAGCATCTTCACGAACGACCTTCTATCTTATCTCCCTACGGGCGTATACTGTCCGACACCAGATTGCTAGAATGCGCTCACCCAGACAAACTTTCCGTTTTGAAATCCCGCAGGACGAATCCATCCAAGTGATTCAGTCCTACTTCACATCGAACATCGAAGATGACTCTTACCAAAACAGCCATTGTCCTTCTTGGCACTCAGCGATTCCTGAAGCAAACCTCATCTTTTCACCGTGACATTGCGGAACAAAAATTAAAGCCTTTCGCTGTTCGTGAAGATGGTGGAAAATACGATTGAAAGTATGCTTTCCTGGGAAATGCATACATCCCAAGTTTTTAAAAAGTGCGACTCCATCCTTTTCTGCCTGTATAAAATTCGTCACCACCTTACGTTACGCCGAGGATCGTAAGCTTCTCATCCAGCCCCATCTATTCCCTCATCTCAGCTATTGCATATCAATATGCGGTGGGACTGCAGCGCGTCACCTAAACGGAGTGCAAGGGGCGATAAACTTTGAGGCCAGGGTTGTCACCGGTGCTCGTCGGCAAGATTCAATGGCGGTGACTGTTGGGCTGGGTTGCGTTGGGCTGGCGTGGTGTTACTGGCCTCGTCACCAGCCGCGACGGCCTCTCTGTATTCAGGACCCTTTATGACTCGCACGCCCCGGTGGCGATCCGGCCCCTGTGCACCCGACGTGCAGCTGTATGCCAGCGTGCCACCCGGGCCCACCTGCTCTGTCAGCTCTTCGCCTGTCGGTGGCACGCAGGACTTTGCTGTATTGCGCGGCCTCATCCAAAAGCCGCCTGCCGTCGACCATCACCACCTCTCGCATTCGCTATGGGTTTTGTAAAAGGTTAGAGGATTTAGACGGTTCCGTCGTGCAATCATTGCTCGCTTGGCATTGTGTAGCAGGTGTTGACAACTTGAATTTTGCTAATGATCTTGGTTTTGACCAAGTTATGTGAACGACTGAATGTATGATGACGTGCGAATGTGGTCGCGTTGTTGTCATGCTTTGATATTGCATTTACGCTACCATTGTAATGGCACCAAATCAAACAATAAGCCACTTGTTGGAATGATTCGTGAATAGAATGAACTAGGGGCATACCGCCTCATTATCGCCGTGCTGCTGCAGATTTTCTACTCCATGGCAACAGGTCATACCGGGAGCTGAGCGACTGCCTGAAGTCAGCAAGAGAGCACCCGACCTGGAGGATGCAGGCAGGTTCCTCGATGGACGAGCGGTGCACGGAGCAGCACAGGAACGATTGCAACAAGACACATGGTATCGGGCGTCAGCATGATGCAGATAAATCACCCCACTGAGTGTAAGCGCTGACACTCTAGTCCCAGAGGTTCTAGAACTGATTTAACTATGCTTCTTTGCGATCTTACACTGTATGACCTGCACTCAGCTGCATGGGTCTAGTTGTTAGGTTACACCGTTTCCTAGACAGCAGACAGTTTTGCTTCAAATCTAAGGCACTAAAATGGAGTCTCAGCAGCTTTTGGAGAATCGCGATATAGGCACGTGAAGATTTTCTCGTTTTTTTTTGTTTCTGCTTCTCGATGTAGAGCTCCAGTAGCATGATTTGAGAGATAAAATATCGCGTCCTGGCAGAGTTGTGGGACACTCCTATGGACGGGTTTCTGAACGGTACATCAGCTATATATAGTACATCAGATGTACGTGTCTAGTGTCTAGTGTCGTGTCTAGTATGTATGTATCATAGTCTTTCATGGTACATCTATAGCGCATATAGGACAATTTCGTGTTATTATGGTTAACAAGACAATCAGCTGTTGCGAGTTGTACCCTCACAATGAGTATGAAAAGAAACAAAAAGTAAAAGTGGTCAAAAAGGCAGCTTTGGAGATTTATGAGCAAGTTCGACCGTTAATTTTGAGTTGACCTTGACTCTGAACTCATACATAAATAATAACTGCAGAAATGGGCAGCGTTACATCAAAAACCCTCAAAACGGTATCACACGACCCCCGAGTCGTCGAAATAACACTTGAAACTTGAGCAGCATTCACAGGCGGCGGCCGCTATCTTGAATTCTGGGAATGCTCAAAGTTGCACAAGAGCAAAGGAGCTAATTCAGATCTCCTGGATACATAACGCACATTTCCGTGAAAATGTTCGCGGAAGTTGACGTCGTATGGTCTCATATAGGAAGCATAAGGATGGCAACTGCCAACTCTCCTGCATCGTTCTTCCGGCCAGGGAACGCGCTGGCAATACGGGTGCCGATTCATATTCTTTTGGATGGGCCACTTCCCCCCCCAAGCCCAATTTGCCCCCCAATGATGAGTTCCCCTCAACCTTCTGGAGTCCAAGCCCAAGGAGAACCTTACAGATGAGAACCAACTTTAAATGAACTTTGAAGGTTTCTGACAGTTGTTTCACAGGTAAAACAAACAAAGAAAGTACAAACTGCAATGTCAGTTTTAGTTGACTGCAGCTGACAGAGCTCGTCAAACTTTTAGAGTTCCGTGTACGTACTATGTGTACTGGAGCATGTTCTATCCCTGCTGCATTCTGCATGTCTGAATTGCAAAATTAATGTCTCTTGTCGACACTGGTCTAGTTTTGGGCTTTTGCCTGAGTTTTTGCATTGTTCGGCAATGTTGCAAGTTCTTTAGAGTGTAACAAGCTGCGTTCGCTGCGAAATTTGCCACGACGTGTCATCGGAAAATTATCAGAAACTCGGGTAGGGGTTCAACTTGACTCCCGAATGTTTTGGGGAATTATTTGTGAATGCCGCAGTGTACCTGCGCTAAACTTTGCTTAGTGGTAAGCAAATGAACAGCAGATCGTTTGGTATCAAAAATAGATGTACATTATAAGGTCACTGACCTAAGGCGGGTTCAAACCAGGCCGTGGCTGTCAGCGACGACACTTTCTGGAGAATCGTTCAATCTGATGCGACAACGGAGTGTTAGACGAAACCGTACATCTTTGTAATAATTTTTTAGGCAAACAAAAATTGTATTTTAGGATTACGACAAAGTTTACCTAGGACCAGGTGTAAAGGTCAGGACGAGGTCAAAATCAGTCTATTTTACTTCTCTAGAACATACTGTATGGAGCAGTTACTGATGCTCATTTCCAATATAATTATAACAGAGGCCGCAGCAGAACTCTCTAGAACTACTCCAGAAAATGATAGCAGAGACTACAATAGACATTTCCCATGGACTACTCAATAGTGAGAATAGGTCACTGACCAAAAATGACACAGATAAACAGCTTTGTTAGAAACAACACAAACGTAGCGTAATATCTGACACTCATTCACATGCAAAAATCAAAACTATCTTGCATGATTTTGGTTACCATGATTTTCTAAGGTCTGACCGTCAATCAACACCTGTGATCTTTTGCTTAGACCAGCTGTTTAGGTTCGCGGCTATTTCATGAGGAGATCTACGGCCACTCTTGACACTAATCTGGAGTTTGTGTATGACATTGTTTAACCTTACTTGGCTCGCAGGTCATGGCTTATATACCTTTAATATTGGCACAAGTGAGTTCACATGCAGGCCAATTCACCGTGAAAATTTTGCGTTTCTAATTTCTTGATTTTTTCAGATCTTAGGGTTCAATTTGACCCCCTCCCACTACACCCGAGCGAAAGCTATTCAAATCGTCGTCCGGGTGGGTGTTGAAACAAACCAGTCGCAAGTTCGCACCTAAAAAACGTGACGAATTTACTAAGTGCTACGTTCCTTAAACCCCTGAAACCTCACAACCCTTAAACACTCGATTCTTGAAATGTGACCACCCCATAGTACGACATGAATATTCAACGAAACATTTTGAAAACCCGACAATCAAAACCACCCAACTAAACAATTAGCTTTAATTGTTCGACTGTCATCAGCAAAGCGACATTAGGCGTCTCGATCATGCCCAACATAACGTTGCATTTCAACCTGAAGCTCACCTTGCGGCTACGGCTGGGCATTTCCTTGGTGGCCTTTAATAGTTGCGCACATCAACCCACACTGTTTATTCCGGAAGCCACACGCGTCCAACAACGTCTACATTCGCATAACATCGACCCTGCGTCGATCGCCGAAACCTGGCCTCGTCCATCGAAGCCCAACAAAATCATCGTGATGCCCGGCGCTAGCACCGCACGCCGAGGCGGAGCGAGAAAACGTATTTCAGCAGAGGTGTAGCTTTCTATTCGACCAGGCGAGACTCCAGCTCCCAGTCATTGAGTGGTAGTAGCTCTAATCCGGGAAAGCCCCAAACCTGTTTCGCTAACTACACCCCTCCGGTGTGCGCGATACGAGACGGATTCGCCACCGCATGACTTCACCGCCCAGCCCACAGCACCGCTCAAAATAGGAAAACGTCTCAGTCAAGAGACAGGTGGTTCAACATCAGCATCATCATCAAACAGGTGGCTCAAACAGGTGGCACATTGCATATAAATATGGTGCCGAATGATAGAAATTGAGATATACAGAGCAGCAATATCGGATGTAAGAACTGTTATGTACACCAAGCAGCGTCGGTCGCCGCAGATAACACCAGTTGGCGGGCACCGGGCGCGCGAGAACGGCCGTTGCGAAGCAATCCTCCCAAAAAAATTCAAAATACATTTGTATCGCATACAGACTAGACCGTGATGTACATGTCACCTCTATTATTTTGAAATTGACCTCTGAGCATCAGCGGAAAGTTCACAACATCAAAAATGTGAAAATTTTGTCTCTGCTTTTCCAGCTCCCACACCAGATTCCTAAACATTTCGCAGTGCTGTAAACGCATAATTCGCTTTTGCTGACAATCTAACAATCGCGTAGGTGAAGTATTCTCCTGGACTGCCCTCTAAACGCACTGATTGATGTCCTAACGCATCTAAAAGCACCTTTTCAGATGTACCATTGCTCTTGTCGCCTGTTGACCACCGCCTGGTGTTAGCCAGAGGGAGAGGGGACGACCCATGAGACCTTCGGAAACTGCAACGCCGGAAGTCGAGGATTTTGTTTCTATGACTCGCAAGTTCATGGCTATCTGATTATATTTTCAGCTATTCAGTCATTGAGAATAGTTGAACATTCCCAAACGAATGTGGGCTGGCAATGTCCATACGCACCCGTGATCCCGTTTCGATCTGCAATCTACGTTCACGGTGTCATCACCATCTATTTTATCTTCTTTATCTCCGTAGAGCCCAAAAAGGAATTCTGGTGAAATCCCCAAGTGTTATCAGCTCAAAAACAGTCCACTGAGCAATTGTAAAGTGAATATTTGAAAGCACTGAAAAACGTTTACCCTGTGTGATTACTTAATGCCTGGTTCTTCAGTTTGTTGACTTCAAATACAAGCATAGTTACATCTCCGGCGGTTTCGGGCTTCCGTTCAAGTTGAAGCCGTTAAAAAGCATTAAAAAAACCAAGAGAAACTCATCCAATGATTTTCCTTGGGAGAGGGTTCTTTAACCCGCTTGTTCAAGGCCTCGTACCGTGCGTTTTTGTCGTTTTCGGTGCTCTGGTAAAGAATGTGTCTAATGTTCACTATTCGTTCAACGCTTTCAATCAGTTCCACGATTATTTGCAAGAGAACTTTCGCGCTTTAAACATGCAGTCACAAAAAACAGTACGTGTTCAAATGGTTTGATTTTATAGTATTCCCACCACATCATGGGTCGAGGCATTCAAGAACCAACATTTGTTCGCCACCTACTTAAATCTCAGACACACTTTTGATGGTTGAAGGTTTGACATTTCACCAATCAAGTCATATTTTACGTGTCCGGTAGTCCCGCATTACGGGGAAAGGGTGTATCCAATCAGTCGCATGTCGTAGAACGCTAGTTGTGTGAGCTGTTTGCTTTGTATGTCGATGATGGGTGCAATAGGTCTCATGCATAATGTTTCAAGTGTGACGAGGCCTTTTGTGGCCATTGGTGTGCACAAGTATGGTAGTGTTTGTGACTATCGTATTTCTGGTAAGGGGGTTGCTTTAGTGTGTACGTGCATATGTTTCGGTGCCCTTCCGCCAGGTACATGGGTAGACGACGGCTGATACTTGTAACAGTCAGATCAATATAGCTAACTTTGCAGATTTTGTAGTCCCGGCAGCACCTTGAAAACAGCAAACTGCATTGATCTGTTTCAGCCAATCATTGTTTTGTTTCAGATTATTTTGATCATCAGGAAAGACGTTTTGACCCATGTAGCTAGCTAGACCGACTACGGCAGATGATCATCAATAGCAGTTACACAACACTGGCGTTGACAATGGCACGAAATCCTTGCTCGATCGCTTCCTAGAAATTTCCCAAACAAAATAATTCATCTTTGCAATCATCATGAAGCGTTGAAGTTTTTTTTGTCACAAAATTACTTTGATCCTTTCATGGAAAAACTGATCAGAGAGCATTGCGTGACTTTTGTCTTCAAACACTGTGCCCCCATTGATCAACGGAAAATAATAATGTTTGCTATATGCTACAAAAACGTCCAAAAGCATCGTCTCGGATTAAGAAAAATAACACCATCTAAAATGAAGATAAGGTAAAACAGACCAATCTAGTTTACTGTTCCAATTCGCTGTCTGGGACTGTGAAACCCGCCAAAGTAGACTACACTTGCCTGACTGTAGCTAGTCTCATTCGGGACTAGTTGGAGTCAGGCAACATTTAACCATGCACATGCGGGAGGGGCACCGAAAACACGTGCGCGTATACACCAGAGCATCCCACTCACCAGAATACTCACCAGAAATAGTCATGAACACTATCATATTTGCTCATACCATAGACCAAAGACGCCTCGCCCATACTTGAAGCATAACTACATCACCGACATGACAGCTATCTTCAACATGCAAAGCACACATCTTACATAAATAACACTCTGCGACATCAACTGACAGGATGTCCGCCTTGCGCGTAATGCAAACTACCGGACTAGTAACATTTTAACTTGATTGATAAAAATGCAAAACTACCAGTGATCATAAGTGTGTCTGAAGTTCCAATATTCAACATGCGATGATATTTTTTTTTCAAGTGCCTCAACCATGTATTTGGTGGGAACACCATAAAACTAAACTTTGATAATTATACGGTGCCTGTGACTGCATGTTAAAGTGCTATATTGATCTTAAAATTATACATATATATATATATATATATATATATATATTATATATATAAATAGCCGCTGCGCTTTAGCCAGGTTTGCAATCCCCAATGCACGCCATAGGCCGCATGTCATCGTAACATTTCAGCTTCGACAAGAGGCTCAACGTAAACGATCGCCCGACGATTTAATTCTGCTCGATCACAATACCGGTCGTCGCCCGTCGCGCCTCACAGCTACGATAAAATTGCGTGTAGCTCCAACGTGTCACGCTGAAACAAGCAGGCCTGGCAGATAAGCGTCACGAGTCAGCCCGTAGAAATCAGCCGAGAGTACAGCCGAATCTCCTCTCTCTCTCTTCTTCTTCTCTCTCTCTCTCTCCTCTCTCTCTCTCTCTCTCTCTCTCTCTCTCTCTCTCTCTCTCTCTCTCTCCTCTCTTCTTCTCTCTCTCTCTCTGCTTCTCTCTCTCCTCTCTCTCTCTCTCTCTCTCTCTCTCTCTCTCTCTCTCTCTCTCTCTCTCTCTCCTCTCTCTCTCTCTCTCTCTCTCTCTCTCTCTCTCTCTCTCTCTCTCTCTCTCTCTCTCTCTCTCGAGACCGTTGACCCAGAGCGGGTTCGGCCTCCAAGCCAGGAAGCCCTCGACACGACAGTCGGACTCATACAGACCCAGCACGGGAACCCTCTGTGATGGGTGGCTCTGGACCAGCTCGGTTGTCGGTAACATATTTCATGGCATATGAACTTGCATGATGGCTAGATGGTGCCTGGCATCGGAGTCCTTTACACAGCTGTCGTAGCCGGCTAGATTAATGATCCTGTGTTCTGAACTAAACACCAGTTCATTATGCCCTGTGCTGTGTTCTGTGAGGACCGTGACCGCTCTGAACCAGGCCGTACAACTCCCGCGTGTTAACCGTGGCCTGAGCTACAGCGAAGCCCATCCTCTTGCTGACATCACAGTCTGACCTGACCTTACGTGACCTGATGGGCGCATGGGCGCTGGACGCCCACTAAGGCTACCAGTCCGTCGATGGACTTCAAAAACAGCTAGATAAGCAGGCTAGATAATAGGCTAGACAAAGCACTAAACTTTGCGTACAAAGCTAACCATAAGCAATCAAAGGTGAGCCTCGCGGGCGGCGTTGCCCTGTCTCGGTGATTTCTGCACTCTCTAATCGCATGTTTGTCAACATTTCTGACCCGGAAACGTTAGCCACATGTTCCCGTGTAGGACACGTGTCACGCGCCGGTTGTGGCGTCCTGCCGTCTGTCAGAGTAAAATTAACATTTTGGTGTGACTCGCCTTCCGCTACCGTAGTTTTCATTTTGCAACAGCTTGTGCCACGGCTCAGTCATGCCACTCCAAATACCATCGAACTCAACACTGGGGCGCCTATGTGGTGATTTTATTGGTGCCTATCTGGCCGTCGTCATTCCGTCAGTCGCCGTCAGTTCGGAGGACCGCCGTCGCCATCACACGCGGGGACGTACCGTGTAGCCGTCGTACGTCCAGCTGGCCCACTTCATCTCGCAGCTCTGGATGTCGAACGGGAAGTACTCGACGTCCATGTCGCACGACGACTGGTAGATGCCGTGCGACAGCCAGGTGACCTGGCCGGCGCTGGTCACGATCACGTTCGTGTTGATCACGGCCGTGGTGTACTGAGAGTCAGCGCTGCCGGACGCAGGCGAACGCGTCACGGTGGAGGGCGCTGAGTCGGGGCAGGCGGACAGCGGAGCTGGCTGGTGACGCCACCGAGAGACGACCCGCCGGCGCGGGATACACACTGGCCCGGTGTGGGGGGGGGGGGCACAGGCGGCTGATGCATTCAGCTTCCACACGCGTGCTCATTCAGTGGCGAGCGGACATGAGGCGGTAGCGAGATCGTTGGTCTGTTAGTTGCTTTGATTGGTTTATGGACGCGTGGGCTGTGGTAGCCATTAGACGCGAGTAATCGGCCGCGAAATCAGACGCCAGGTGACGCAGCCACGAACATCAAATGAATGGTTCGGGGTCAGGGAAGTCCGTAAGTTACGTCATTCTTTCGACACGCCTAATCAATCTCTCTGATTACGCACCAAATGCGGCGGGTACAGAGCCTTTTCCCGGGTTACTCCGCTTTAACATTCACGTCGGAAAACGTAACTTCCATTTGGCCTCTAATTGGGCTATAGATGCCAAATAGATAACTGGCGTGTTGTGCGTCATGGAAACAATGAACAGTATTGGCGAGAATGATTTTAAATGTTTCAAATGGCATGACTGCAGCTAGCCGTGAACGTTACACTTTTCTGTCTACCCCTCCCCTCTCCCTTCGGCCACTCTAGCTATGCAACATCCCCGCCCCCTACCATTCCAGTTATAGGCTGGCTATAGGCTATCCCTGGTTGATCCGCCGTGGAACCGTGTCAGTTAAGAACTCAATAATGGCAAGTGACGCAGCAATCCTTACTTGCTCGCCATCCCAACTACTTGTTACTAACTTGTTGTTAACTCACTTGTTGTAGAGTATGATGTCAGGCTTCCACACCCTATAGTAGGGCACGCGAATCTTCTCCACGCCGCCAAAGTCAGAGACGTTCCAAGTTAGGTGGTAATCCGTCCAGACGTGGGTCAGCCAACAGTTGGTGGTAAGGATCTGGTTCCTCTCGTCCTGAAGAAGCGAAGGTACACGCAATGTGTCATCAGGGGCGCAGCAAGAGTTTGCGACGGGGAAGGGGACTATCATAATTTGTGACGGAACGATGATTGCGACCATGGTTTGCGATGGGGACAATTTTCATACGCGCAACTCCCATCCCCATTGACAGTACGGACACACTGCGAACAGACTAACAGAGCCTGCAAACGCCACTAGGTACAGTACATAGAGGATTAATGAGCTATCTATGTTAGTTTGCCTGGCGCCTTAAACACTTGGCTCAGCTGCGCACTGTACATATGCGCTCGGCTATTCGCTGGCCATGTTTCTAGAGTACGGCTGTTGGGACCTACATGGTAGTGTGGTGGGGTGAGGGGCTTGGACCCACATGGTCCGTCAGGTCAGCCAGGTCAGTCAGGTCAGTCAGGCCATTCAGGCCAGTCAGGCCGGTCAGGCCAGTCAGGTCAGTCAGTCGGTCTGTCGGCCTGTCGGTCTGTCGGTCAGTCAGTTCATTTAGTGGGCTGGTTGTCCTTCGACATTACAAAGTAATAACGAGCCATCCTACAAAATAAGTTGGACCTCATTCCGTAGTGGTATCATTTTTTGCTGTACTGGGCGATATACTTCCCCCTTGCTGGCTAATATCTACATTTAAATCCGAAGGTGTTAATTCTCCGACAATGGTGAAGGAACGCAATTCAATGCTTTAAGACACATAGGGTACAGCGCTTTGGGCGAAACTGAAACTTGGCAGCAAAATCGCATCAAAAAGTGTAAGGGGTATTAAAGGAGTGTCCCACATTTGCAAAAACGTGCCCAAGTGAAACATCAGAACCAGTTCCGTGTAATAATAGCATTGGGTAGTGTCACTGCAGCACCATAAAGACAGAATGAGAATATTAATTTTCATCATTTTCGAGCCCAAATTACGCTGTCAACGTTATGTAACAGCACATTGTATGCTTCTTTCCCGCAGTCGGGACAGCCGTCGTCATGACGACGGGAGAATCTGCTGGGGGCCGCTGTCAGCTGTTACTGAATCATGTCAGTACAAACGAACGTTCGGGATTGGCACAGCGGGTGGCAAGGGCCATTTACCGAAAAGCACATCGGTGGAAGTTTGAACCAGTGCGTCATTATAGACCACGTAATACTGCGCTTCCCAAAGCCAAACTGCACTTCGAAAACACCCGCTGGAGTAAATGGCATAAGAAAGAAATCAAGGCAATAGTTAAAGGTTTCGTTGAATTCGCACGGTAATCGTCTCATGTTCGCATATCTTTTGTCTAACAGAGTGGTTCAACCTTTCGTAGCATGTATTACACAAATATTTTCGCACATAAGTGTGCTGCAAACATTACAGAGCACATACGTTGGAAAAACAATGCAAATAAAATGCATTTTTATAGTGGTGAGCAGGGAGATGAGAGAAACTTCTGAGAGATTTCTTCAGCAGGACATTTCTCCCGCAGGAGTGGCTACTTCAAATCAAAATTATAAGATGATCAGAAGGATTTAGAGAAAACTGGCAGTACTGATTAAATTGTACTCGTCTGATCTAGCAATAAGTCAAAAGTACAAGAAGGTGGCATTTTCCCTCTAAAAACAACACCATTGTTTCCTTTGATGCATAGTGTTCGTATCTGGCTGGTCAAAGAAGGCCATTTGGCCGTTGGCTTGATAGTGTCAGCCTAGTTACAGGGCGACCGACAGTTTTGGAGTTGATAGGTCCTCTCTCGGTATTTGAAAAAAGGCCCGAGGCCAAATGGGACCGTTGAACCATCTTTGCAATACTGGGATACAATACATATTTTAAGCTTGGAATCCGCCATACGCGTCGAAGCAAGTATTTTGTTTTCAAAATCGTTTCTCGTTTTGTTGCCGAACTGGACCCATCATCTAAATTAACGATCCCGCACCAAAAAGTGTGTTATTTTACAGAATGATATAATGAGACATTACAACGAAGAAATTCAGGTCACGACTAAAACAATATAAGGTGCCGAGTCCACTGTGGGTAGGAGACCAAGTGCTGCTTCGCGTAAAAGAGTCTTGACGAGACCAATACACCAGTGGCGTTACTCCTCCTTTGCGCCCCCCCCCCAAAAAAAAAGAGGTTGCGAGGCCAAGTTACTGTGCTGCGCCCCCACTGGCGACACCATCGTGGGGAAGGCTCACCATGCCAAACGCTACTTATTCTGACCAATAAATTTAGAAAATGAATTTAGATCAATCAAAATCATTCAGTAGTTCCTTCATACACCACCTTCGTTCAACAAACACCAGTCTTTTTAACAAAGTCCAGTGGGCCCGATGAGACAGCTAAATCGCTCTTGAACGTGGCTAGCATTGCATTGCACCTCTGTTATTCCAACTGAGACTGTGGCCAGATACTTTGGGGCATGCTTTGACCGCCGGCTTACATATAATCTTACACCTCAAAATGTTACGCGATCACTGCTTTAAATCTCTCAACATTCCAAAGTGTGTATCCCGTACATCATATGGGGCCGACAAAAGCATGCTCATAGTTTTGAACCGTTCACTCGTCCGCTTCAAGCCGCATTCTGCATATTATTTCTACAATAACCTGTCTGAATCCGGCAAGCTTTGTCTTGATACCGTTCATCATACCACTCTTGTTGTTATTACTGGGGTGTCCAGTACATCACTCGCTGTTGGCCTAATGGCAGGGTCACATGTGCCACCACTGTCGGCGGAGAGTAAAGTTCTCGGCATGTGTTATGGTTTTGATTTGCGTTAGTTTCCGTCACATCCGACACGTCAGTATTTTTCCGGCACACTGTGCTGTGAGTTTCCTTCGTGGTGGATCGCGACAGCACGCTCTGTTCAAAGAAGTTTGCCAAATCTGAGGAGACAGATATTTTTGGATAAAATTGCATATTTTTCACTGTTCATCCCCCACACTTAGCTTTGAAAACCAAGCCTCTGCCTGAAATGCAATCATTTCATTGCTGCTTGGTAGCATTGAAATGACAACTACATCTAGTTCAACATTTTCCCTGTATTATCCTGGCTGCTGGAGACTGATACGATAGCCAATGCTGCAGGCTATTGGGGGGGGGGGGGGGGGCAATGAGAGATGAGGAGTAGGATGGTGTAGGGAACGTGGGCAATGAGGAGGTGGTTGAAGAGTTGCCATATCCATTGCCATATTCCCCAGTTTGCCAAGTTTCCATTTGAATCAGGCCGAGAGCTTTACTTCAAATAGAGGGTAGTTTTGTGGGATTTTGGTCCCACTTTCATATGAGTTCAGTACAAAGTTTACATTTGGCTCTCTCTGAGAGCAGTTTTGGCCATTTCCTGACGACAGCACCCCTATCGTAACAAGGAAAGCTCTGAAAGGTAGTCACTCTGCAGTCCTTCTTAATATGCATAATTGTTTTGCGCCAGTTAGCGTGACATTTGCATGGAGGCAAGTGCAATAAATTTCGCTCCTGTTTTTGCTAACACCACCGGCTCTGCGATGAAGGCTAGGGTTAATGTGTTGTTATGTTGTTCAGAGAGATCTGGCCGGCTGATGTAGCGCGATTAACAAGCTTCAGTGCAATTTCCTAGTTTGTGCAGCTGTTGTGAGTCAAATTTTTGTATTAGCATCATGAAGACCTGGTTTAATGACAGATAACTGGGACAGCTGGGGTCGTTAGAGTGATTCAGTCATCTTCAAAATCCCCTGGAAACTTGGGGCGCTCTTGACTGCTCAGGGCCCTTTTGGCCACTGAGAGGCCCCTTCCATCGCCCAAGAGTCCTCCTGCTTGCTCGATGGACTCGTTGACCGGTCAGAGGCACTCTGTTGACTCCGGGGTTCAGTAAATACCCACGGCTGAATGCCAACTTCGTGCCCCTCTTGCCGCTCAGGGACCTTGCTCTTAACGGACCTATCTTGCCAGTCAGGGACCATTTTGGGCCCCAAGCAATTTTTAAGCCAACAACATTTGTTCTGGCTGCTTTGGGTCCCCACTGAACTTGCCGTCAAAACCATGTAGCCACGACTGAGGTCGTGGCTGGAGATACGTTGTGATATGGGGGATAGAGGGGCGTCCATTTTCCCTGACCCCTGCAACGCAAAATCTGGGGTTTTGTGGAGGTGTACACAGGGCTTTTTTTGCTGCGTGCAGCTTGAAGAAAAATGCCCGTGCTGAATGAGTACAGCTCATCCTCTGTCTACTCACTGGGACTCATTTTGCCAGCCAGAAGGCCCCTGTTACAAATAAGTGGATCCCAACTGGTCACTGTAGGCGCTCGGGCCGCTTTAGGGGCTTAACAGCTACTTTGGGCCCGTCTGTCATTTACAGGTCCCCTGAACACATAAAATAACCTAGGCGTTACCCCGGCCACCTTGGACCGTTTAAACATGGTGGTTAAGATGCGCGCCAGGAAAACCAGACGCACAGGGCTCGATCTCCCCGGTGCCCGCCCTTCCTGCCAGGGTGACGCCATTTGAGCAGGTGACGTCATATGGCCTCAGAAGCTCCGTGTGACGTAAAGCCCCATCGGCAACATCCGTTCACGGGCCGCACTAGCCGCTCGCCGTTCCGAGTACTCAGAACCTCTCTGGCCGCTCACGAGCCGTTTAACCTGATCCGTGCCCTTCTAACTGCCGAGGGACGCTCTGGCTACGGAGGAGTCTCTTGTGGGTGGGGTTCCCTCTCTGACAGCTTAGGGACTTAACTGGCTGCCCAGAACATTTTCATCCCCGCACCGGACTTCACGCGCTTGACGACAGGCAGGTTGGCGCGAATGAAAATGGCGCGAACGATCAGCTGATCGGCCAAGGCAACCGATGGCCCGAACCGCGTAAACCAGATTGCAGCGAACCCAACATCGCATGAGACCAAGGGGAGTCTAAACACGCTACAGGTATATGTAATATGAATGTGCTAACAAAAGCTTTGAAGATGCGCAGGTCGTGTCATCGTTTTGCTAAATCTTTAGTAGTGGAGGCAAGGTACACCGTGTGCTCAGGGCAAGGGCAGCAGAGAGCATTTTGAGCCGTGCTTTTTGCAAATGCTCTTGAAACGGGAGCGCCTCCTGTTTAGATAGAGTGGACAATAGGCGTCTAGCAGCGGGCCGCATGTAGCAACGCAGCGTGCGTGCCTGCTCGCATGCATACCTGAGCCACTGGTCGGTACCTGTTAACTTGAATGAAACACGCTTCGAGCCCATATGAGGAGAGCTTAGAGGCACATTGCCCAGTACACACACCTCGCGCAAAGGAGGCTCCAGCTGCCTAGCACGTAGAAATAACACGTTGCGGAATGTACATTGGGGCTTTGCAGTCATAAGCATAACACGGTATGCACTCAGACGCACGCCAAGGTGACATGAATGGGGCTTACGCATGGGCCCGAGTGACAAAGTGGGGAAAAATAACGAGCCACGCATTAAGATGATGAGGCGTGCCTTGCCAACCGACATTGATCAATGGCGGATCCAGAGCGGTAGTGGGTGGGATGGGGAATGGGGCTATGCCCCCTGTCCCTTGGGCGAGGGGCAACGAAATGTCATCGTGAAGGGGCACCAAAGTCCTCATGTCGGATCCACACAACCTTTACTTTCAAAAAACCCAAAAATTTCAGGGGCACTACAAATAACCACAAACATATATTTGATAGGCACCAAAATACGAGGACATCACAACCGGCTCCAAAACTTTCATTCTCCAAGGGCACCAAATTTCAGGGACATAGCAATGCTGTGCCTCCCAACCTGACGAAATCTTGGATGGGTCCTTTGAGTTCGGAAGGCATGAAAACGGTTAGTTTTGGGCACCGTTACTTTTATTTTGGGCACCATGATCTTTATTTTAAAGGGTCCCTTTTTCTAGGTGGGCCATTCCACTTCTCCAAAACATTGGTTTTAAACAAGGACCCAAATTCATGGACGCCACAATATCTATGCCTTTGACCTCAGCAAAGCTCTGGATCGACCTGTTCCACGAGGGAGTACCAAAAAACTTCATTACCGGGCATCATAGCCTTTTATTTTCTGGAGGCACACATTTCATGGGCATTACAAAACAGCAGCGGATCCAGAGGGGGGGGGGGGGGTCATGGGGTCATGCTCATTTGGTGCCCCGAAGGGGCACCAAATCTCATCGCGAAGGGGCAGCAATACATTCATTTTGGAACCACATAACCTGTATTTGCATGAGACATCAAGTTGCAAGGGGACCGCGACGTTCGTGTCGTGCCACTTGACGAGATTCAGGGTCGGCCCATTCGGCAAGAGGGCAGCACCAAACACTTCATTTCGGGACATTATGGCCTTTATTTTCAAGAATCATCCAATTCTAGAGAGTACCAGAAAGAGCTACGACTCTTCATTTCGAAAAAAATAATACATTCCAGTGGCGAAGCTGTGTTGAACTTTCCGTCTTGATCAAATCCTGGATCGGACCCTTGGGCAAGAAGGTACGAAGACGTCCTTTGCGGGTTGGCATCATCTTCATTTTCAAGGGGTGCTAAATCAAAGCGGGCCACTTGCAAAGCCAAAAAATGCAGTTTTAAAGGGGGACCTAAATCCAGGGGAATTGCCTCCCCATTAACGAAATCCTGCATCGGCCCATTCGGGCAAGGGACACCTCTCACTTCAGGCCACCAGTGCATTTATTCCCTTGAGAAACCAAATGCAAGTGAGCGTTCGAAATACGATTGAAAGTGGTTCAACACTTCCCTTTAATGGAGCATCAAACTACAGGGTACCACAATTTCCTTGTCTTAAACTCATACGAAATCCTGGTTCGGCATCTTTGGTGAAAAGGTACCAAGAATTTTGATTCTGGGGGCATCACGACATTCATTTTTGAAAGGCACCCAATTTCAATTGGAGTACTACAAACTGTCCCAAACATTCATGTTAAAGCGATGCGAAATTCTAGGGTCACTTAACATGGCCCTCAAGGCTTCATTTTTACGGGGAACCTAATTAAGCACGACTACTCCAGCTTTACCTCCTCGGCCCCGACGGCCCTATGGATCAGGAGGGTCTTTTTTGGTCCCTCAGGGCCAAAGATGAAGAGCCCGGTTAAAGAGACCGAAGGGCAGGCCAGAGGTCGCTATAGAGGGATCACAGCCCGAGGGCCAAACCCTCAAGTGTCAGAGTACCTCTGGCAACGATCGGAGGGCCCCTGCGACTGTATCTCTATTTGAGTCGGCAGACTGAGACCAACAATACCGCACAGTCGGTTCCTTGCCGTTCTGGAGTCTAGGGTCCATTTCCCGAGCACGGGCAAGGCCAGGGTCACTTAATGTCAACCGGAAGGCTTTCTACATTGATCGGGACGCCTGAAACGATGAAGAATCTCCAGTGCTGGTCAGTGACCACAGTCCTGAGCGGGGAACCATGTGTCGGCAATTAGCCCCACGTCGGTCTGAAGCACATTTACTGAATACGGACGATGGTGGGACTCCGCATGTCAGCGGGCCTATTGTACATGGTCTGATCTCTCCTGACAATGAAGGATTTGCGAGAAATGGCAAAATAAGGGTTTACATTTACAATAAGACAGTGGAGAGACCTGTGGCAGTCAGAGGCACCGGTACCAGGCCAGGGATCCTCCGCGCCGTTTGAACAGAAGGCCAATAAGGCGAATTAATGTCTCGGAATCAGTTATTGGGCTTCTTGTGCCGGTAAAATGTCCGATTGTGTCTGTGAGTACCCCTGCGCCGATCCATTGCGGAATATCCCAGTCAGAGGGTCAGCCGCATTACGGAAGGGACAGGTTGTGACGCATCCTTCTGAGGTTCTCCGTACGGTCCTGTTGGCTATCACCAGAATAGCAGCCGCTAGGGACACCAAGATGGGACGGAATGCCCTTCAGCTCCTGACTAAAACGTTTTACCAATGTAATCCCGTTGGTTGACCAGTAGATTCTCTGAACGGAATTAGCAGCTGCAGCATTGCGAGCAAGATAGATAGCGCCATTGCGCCTTGCATTCGTGGCACCCTACATGGTAGTCCGTCCCAACTACCAATCTAAAAACCGCACAGATGAAATATCCGGTCAGGGACAACTTTTACACGCATACCATTTTATTTCATGAAGCGTCGGAAAGTACCGATTTCCGATGCGTGGTCATATCCACCCGTCTGTTGACCGCTGGCCGCTGTTGCTGCAAGGTTCCGTATCCTACAATGAGCACCTTGCGGAGGGGGCACCAATGAATCACATTCAGCTCGACCACAATACTCTCCTCATGAGCCAAGCACTCATACAAAAGACAGGAATTTTATCACCTACACATGAACCAGAAAACTCGACATTCTGGATGTATTGCTCACTCACTCTGGATGTATTTTTCCCTCATGACCACAAACGGCTTCTAATGAAACAAATCAGTCAAACTATTGAACTATCCCTTTGGAGCAGGATCACAAATAAATCATTCAGACAAGGAAGAAGACACTGATGAATGGTGAATGACGTTGAATTGGGTGATTGGCATGCAGTATTGTTATTTGCCATGTTTGTTGTGTTATTCACAGTGCGTGATGCTAATGATGTCTTCTGCAAGGCTTAAAAAACTGCCTGTTGTTCCCGCGTCCAAAACAGCAGTGAGTGCTGTCCAATGGAAAGCTTGTTATTTTTGCATGCTCGTGTCTCATATTCTGATTTGAAGTGTTTAAGGCGCCGACATAAAATGAAGAACCCGTTACATAGAAGAGCCAGTCACTAGTCATATACCGTGCAATTTCTGCGAGCTTCGTCTGTCTGGCGTCAAAAAGGGATATATATATATATATATATATATATATATATATAATGAATTTATCCACAATCATTCAGCGTTCTATGCGAATGGAGCAAAAGCACTGACCAAAACTGACAAGGTACCATATCGGAGTGATCAAAAGCAGGAAGCCTAACGGTAACTGCATCTTCACACATCTACACCGCCAAAATGCTAGAAAACTGGAGAAGACCTCTCACTTTGTGAGCTCCCTGGTGTTTAAGGTTTTCTCTCACAAAAGTCCTCGTATTCCGGCCATTGAGTTTTAATATTAGTTTGTATGCAATTTTCACACAGGAACCCAGCTTACTGAGCGCAGCAGTAGAAAAATAGGCATGCTTCGCATTCAAATGCATGAAGCTTATTAATTTTCTGCACATCATGGTGGATCTTGTCATTTGAGGCTAAATATTTTGGAGAAAACACGCACTGTTATGTACAGCTAGTCGGCTATTTGGTGAGATCATCTGATGGCTGAGGAATAATGCAGAGTTTAGCTTTGCCTGTTGCAAAGGAGCAAAAGGTATTCTAGGATTCAAAATGTTTTCAAAACGTAATGTATAAGCATACCTGTCACAAATTAAATAACCGACGGAAATAATATGCGCGGTGTCGGTGGCGCGTAGGATTATGAGTACAAATTCATCGGCGTAATCGGCATAGTCGCAAATTCATACATCAGTCGGCAAGACGTAAAGCCGCAAGAAAATGATTAAGATCTAGGTCTTGGTCAACGGCTTAAGCCCTCTTATAATGTGGGAAGACCCGAGACCGACAGGAACGGCACCTGAGCGATCGAAGTTGCCGCGGCAGGCCAACAAAGAAGCGCCTGTCAACAGTTTAGGGCCTTGATAGCAAGCGAGAACAATCTAACACCAATATGGTGGAGCCCCGGCAAGCCAACATATTGGGTCCGGCCAGGGCACAGGATCTTCTGAGCCAAGGGGAATAAATCACCCGAGACCAGCGTACATGAATTAACACTCCTGTGTGATCAAGAGTGCTTGGGCAGGTTGAAAGAGAGGGCTCTGACACGCGAATGGTACTCAGCAAATAAGGTCAAAGGGAAAAGACCATCGATCAGTGAAGAGGGTCCCTGAGCATTAAGTGCCTTGGTGCGTTACCTTATTTGGGTCCCAGTAATAGCACAGGGTCCTCCAAGCAAATGGAAAAAACCCGATACCAATATGAAGGGGCCCTGAGCAAATGAGCACACCCCGGCTTATGGAGCCCCGGCAGCAGCGGCGGGGCAGGAGAGCCCGCCTGCCCCGCGGGTGCAGCGGTCCCCACCAAGCCCGCGCCGGTCGCCACGGCTTCGGCCGAGGCGCCTCCGGACGCGTCTGCGCCCGGTTCGCCGATGAGCCCCGGGGCTCGGCCGCGCCCAGGCCGGACACAGCCGCCAGGCGTCTAGGTAATTTAAAAAAAAACATGCTCCACTGTACGCATCATATGATCATCGGCGGAATACCAGGATCAGGAGTCAAAAATGGTTATGTAGTGTCACCTAGCGGAAGAAATTCAAACCAACCTGAGTGCCGGGAAAGCTGGACGTTTTGGACACTGGACTTTACGACTCTGGACTTTGCGACTCTGGACATTGGGCGCCTGGATCTTACACACACCCTCAATGGGCACGGAATTGAACGCATGCTGCGCGTTACGAATGCTGGATGTTGCGATTTCGGATATGAGCCCCGGACGCTGCAATCTTGGACGTTTTGACGGCTCCCCTTGAACCTGTGCATATGAATTGCTGGAGGGCAGCGAAGGCGCCCACTAGGCAATTTACCATCAGTTTTTTTTCCAGTTTTAACAGGTGTTTCTCATGTGATACACCAGTAACTGTAGACAATATAACTGCAGGCTGTATTCACCCGCAAGTGAGACTATGACCATGAAAGGCACCTAAGCTCCCATTCATTTAATTCATTATTGATATTCATGGTAACATATGGTTTATGTATACAACAAGAAAGTTAAAGTGCATCTCAACCTAACAATAGCATTCATATACAGTGAATAGCTGCTTTTATATTAAACACCCACCCAAATACTGCTCAGTAAAATCAGGCGAAGCTTTGAAAATTTGGGTTATCGTTCTCCACTCTTGAGTGCGCTGTTGGCCTTAAGTTGTTCAACTTGTCCAGCCTGGTCACTGGTGTCATGTATGCCATGAGTTTCTGCCACTGGTGTTTTTGCTGTAGACGTGAGAATATCATTCTTCATTATGGTTTTGTGTTTCGCAGCAGTCTGCTTTTCGAATTGTTGCAAAGCTTAAGGAATAGCAAAAATGCATCAGTTTGGTTGCTAAATTGTTTCATCCACAAAAGCCAGCCAAGTCTGGCCCACAAACCGACTAGAGGCGCCCGGGCTCCTGCGGATCAGATGCTGGTGGGTTGGAGGGCTGAAAAGTTTCGCCTCTTCTCCGAAACCTATGGGGGACGCATGATGTCGATGGAGACCAAGCCTTTTCCAGCGTGCAATCAACACGGCAACAGTAGTCTCGAAAGCTGCATATCAAGCTCCAGTTCGGCGATCAATCTCTCTTGAAAGACGCTCAACAGCCATCGATCTTTCGGCAACTCAGCTCTCCGCAACACAAGTGACAAATCGCTTTTCGCGACTGTTATGGATCACACGCGCTAACTCGGACGACTCCATTTTCCAGTGCCGTGGGTCAATTCTAGCACCATAGGGTATGTGCCGATGAAATGTACACGTTTTAAAAAGATATCTGTGTTATGCAAGTGCGACGCTTGTTTGCATATTTCGAAGTACAGTTATTTAAGTGCTTTCATATTGCAATGGCTGCATGTCCTACAGGTACTGCAATTTCGTTCACTAATTTCCAACCCACATCTGTCTGTCCGTCGGTCTGCCCGCATGTTTTTAGCCAGCTGCACAGCACAGACGACACGGATCGCTTGAAAGTTGCACAAACGATGGGGGTTAATCTTCGGGACGATTCATGTCATAAATTCACAACCGTCCGATTCCGATCCAGTATCGACGTTGGTAACAGTGCGAACGCCAGGGGGATGGGGTTTGACATTTGATGGGAAAACAGTTTTGCTTTATGTAGAAAAGTATGTTGTGCGCAGACCACGTCGACGGCATATCACAAAGGTCGAGCAGCGGTGAATGTAACGTCCCCGCACGGAGGGGACCGCCAATGGAATCGGCACAACCACTGAAGGCGTAAAGACTAGCTAAGATCCGCTGTGCATCACCGAGCTGCACATCAGCATTATGTGGCTTGAGGCGGTATGTACGCATGCATGTGTCTGTATGCAAGCATATATTCCTAAAAATATCCAGGACGTTGTTTACGTACGAATACAGTACTTTCAATCAGGAAAAACGCTTAGCATGCACGATTCACACAGTCAACTGCAGCCAGATCGATACACCTGGTCGAAAAGACCTCGCCGATGCCCAGCCCTATCACCTGACGGCAGACGATTCTACGTACAAGTGAGGCGGCACAAGAACGACAAACGGGGGACTGCAGTTCAGGCACTCTGAGTTTGTTGCCGGAGTGTTTGTGACCAGACTACAAGGGCACGTAAACTTTCTGGCGCCGTTGGTGACCAAACTAGGTGGCAGAGAGCTACAAGGTCGCGCTCAGGGACCGAAGATATATCTTCGGATTTCTTGGTTCCACTGATGCTTCTGTAGCCAAAATTTAGCGGTTTTCTGGATCCTGTGTTTTTGCGTTTGAGAGCAGCCGACAGTGTAGCGGTGCTGCACCGAAGCAAGCAGCGCCGGCTGTTCGCGTAGCGAAGCAGGCACAACCGTAACTAAAAGCTATACTTTTTAATCTCTGATCCACGAATGTTGCACATCCTGTAAATGGTAATTAGGATTAACTTCGTAGAGATGCGAGTCAACTTTACTAAACGGGAGGCAGTACCACCGGCGCCATCCAGGATAACAGATTCCGACTAGAACGAAGTTCAGTGCAAAACAACTGCAGCATTGAACTAGAAATACGCCAGACGTGCAACGTAAGCTAGATTTCTAGTTTGTATTGAATATTTGGCAGCCGGTATCTGAAGACAGCGTGGCGCAGGTGTCACGATAGTGGGTGTATTACCGGTTTTAATGAAGGTTACACTCAAACTTTCAATAACAGCATGTGCTGGCTGATACGAAACAATATAGCTCCGTGAATAGTATGCCTCTATCAAATGAACCACATGGGCCAGTAGGCAAAGAACGCTGTAGAGCAGTTGTGCTTACACACTTCAGTGGGGGCCCGGCGCTAACGGCGTCGCTTCTTCGCGCATCAAAGCAGCTTCACGTTTTCTTTCGTTTGGGCTATCACTGTAGATACTTGTGTTATGAAAATTGCCATTTAGACCAAAGAAATGTCCCGTGGTCAGGGTGCACACTTTCATGATGTTCGATCGAGTCAAAGTGAAATCATGGATATCATCACTAGAGGATATGCATCACCCGTCCCCAAACATGATGTTTCCATCATTTTTCGTGAAATGCGCTTTATTGCTTATTTTTCGTTAAAAAACGGTAGTTCCCAGGTCAGGCTGTACTTTGGAAGCTGACTGACCCCCTCCCCCCCCCCCGTCCTCCGCCATCATCACCACCATGCGTCCTGCTGCCTCTGTGAGGTGGATTCACCCATAGCCGTCTCAATGGATCAGTTGATCGATTGGGTCCGATTTTGCCCGTGTGCTATCGCCAGTGAGCTATTCCAGGGGCCCGGATGCTGCCAACTTCTCCCCTTGGGAGGCCGAGCCAGTTACAGCCGTTCTCGGCCGGCAAGTGACGTCAGCCCCCCAGTGGCGACGGAGGCCTGTCAAGTGCGCAGCGCGGGTGGCGGCTTCACGGTGCGTGGGCCCGCTAAGCCAGAAATAAACGTCACTGCTCGAGAGGAACCCTTCCAGTTATTGAGGCGCCATCGCGATTAGGGCTGATTTATGTTGGTACCAAACATTATGGAATCCCGAAATGTTTAGCAGGCCCCATTAATCAGCAGACGCTGGTCCGAAGCTGCAGCTGTGATGGAATTGGCCAAGTTTATCCGCAGCTACAGTGGTTAGCTTCTCGACGGTTTGAGTGCGAGATGGCTGGTTTTAAGACGCATTTCGACTAGTGGTGTCACTTTCTAAAATCTGTGGGGGCCGAGCCGATAATGTTAACCCCAAAGCCCGGTATCTCCGCGTATTTCGGCCACGTTGCTTTGCGTCCCTGGTGCAGGAATTAAAAGCTAAGAAACAAAAAAATGTTTCGTCAATGCCAACTTGTTTCTTGCCGATTAAACTACTCACCATTTCAACATGTTGTGAAGTTGCCTTTCTGTGAAAAGGTTTGAATGTGGTGTTATCTATAGTAATACATGGTACACACTGGGTGTGTGACACGCATTTACAGTATACGCGCCATCGCCGATCGGAACAGTCTTCGCTCGGAGGTAGTTTTGTCTACGCCCTTCAAACTCTTCAAGTGCAGGCTCCATCATCACTTGGCCCACAAAATGTACCATATCCCAATCCAAGACGAAGCCTAGTAACTACATGAGCTCGGCGAGAGCAGTACCTACCGGCTGTTGCCTTTCTAAATCCGGATAAGCGTAAGACAAGGCAAGGTAAGGTAAGGTATGAAGGTAAGAGTTCGAAGTCCAGTGAAATTTACGTTTTTAGAGCACACTTCCTGACAGGTAGTGCCACAAATGAAGCAAGAGAGTACAGCTTTTGGAGCAAGTTTCATGTCTGAATTTCAGGTGGATGAATTTGTCAGAGGTAAAAAACGTCCGCTTGCCCGCGAGCGTGGGAGACTTCACATCAACGCCTGCCCATCATAAAAAGAGACTGAAACGTTCTTGTTGTTTTAAGTTATATTAAAAATACTTTTCCACACAGTGCTGAGTGCGATGAACCAGCGCGCATTACAACACTGAAATCAAACAAATATGTTTGAGCGGCCTGGACGTTTTCGGCACTGTCGTGCGGGTAGACAGTTTGGAGACGATTTCCGGGCACACTCCACAGTCTGCTAATTTTTGGAAGGGTCATTTAGTTAGGTTTTAAATATGCTTCTCGTCCTTACTGCGCAGTTTTCTCAGCGTACAAAAGAAATTGACCACCCACCGAAGGCGTTAACTCACAATACGAACCCTAAATGTCATGGCATCGTCAACCTGAATATGCGCATCAGCTTTGTTTATTGAAGAAATGGAGCAAAAAACCTAATTTATTTATACAACTTTAATTGTATTTGCCATTAGTGAAAGCCAGTATTGTACAGATATGGTGATTCAAATACTAATGGAGTTATTATCATCATTGTAGCTAATTCTGTTGTTGTCCGAGAGACGCAGTTTGCCTTAAAATGCATCATTACGGCATTGGGCATCGCCAATCACCGAGTTCGGTGTTCTGGTGTGTGTTTGCCGGGGGGATTGTGAAGTACCGGTAAGTGCAGGTTAATCTGAATGTAACACTGGGTGGTTGAAGTGTGAGAAGTGTGAACAGAAACCCGCTAAACATCTTTGTGGAAGCATGTGGATAACGCATAACCATTTTTCAAAGGTGCATGCCCAACAATATGCATTGTGTATGGCTGTAAAGGAAGCATAGAACTGAACATGTCTAGATTTTGAATATTTGCTCTTCATGTGCAGTGTGTGTGCGGTGCAGTTTTTCCCACATTGCAGTGAAGTGAACACCGTGTGAAGATGTTCAGCCCGCTGCAATGGGCACAGTTGAGTTCCACCATCACGACTTAGTATGGGTGCAGCGTCCAAATCAAACTGATTTGTTTTATGTTTGAAAAACCGTGGATATTGGTCATACTTGACAATATCCTGTTCGGGCAGCGCCTGAGCAAAATGACGTGAAAGGGTAACCAGGGTAAAGGGCAACCAAATTACATTTAAGGGTAACTTACGTTCATGTATAACATTCGGGGATGGATCTAGCATATCAATGTGACGTGTTTGATGTCAAGTGACATTCTCAGTCTTAGAACGCTTGTCTGGTAGGCAGTGCCACCAATTAAGCAAGAGAGTATTGCTTTTTTAGCAAGATTCAGGCTGGCTGATAAATTCCATTGAAATCTTTGCTATGTTTGGCCTATTAGGAAAAGCTGATATCGGAAACCTAGAGCTGTTTCGAATCACGATATATTTCAAGATTTGGGCATTATAGTATATATATATATATATATATATATATATATATATATATATATATATATATATATATATATATATATGCGTGTATGTGTGTGTGTGTGTGTGTGTGTGTGAGTGTGTGTGTGTGTGTGTGTGTGTGTGTGTGTGTGTGTGTGTGTGTGTGTGTGTGTGTGTGTGTGTGTGTGTGTGTGTGTGTGTGTGTGTGTGTGTGTGTGTGTGTGTGTGTGTGTGTGTGTGTGTGTGTGTGTGTGTGTTTGTATGTATGTGCATCAAGCGTGCGCGCTGGTATATCTTAGCAACAAAAGCCTCGACGCCGGGCGTTAAAGTCTCCTTAAGCCGCGTTGCATCAGCCCAGCGGCTAACATTAGGCCGTGGCCAAAAGATGTACGAAAATAATGACGCATCTGAAAGAAGTACTTTTGAAAGCTTTTGGAGACCAAATCGTACATTTAGAGATATTCGGTGCCCATATTTCACCTGTGCGGTTTTTAGATTGATGACAATGGCGCAGTGTTCTTTAAAGCACAGCGAAATGGTGGTGGAATCTGGTGAAGGAGCTGGAAGAGTGAATGTAAAATATCCATTTCCCGGGCTGCTGTTACTGTTAATCTCTCTAGAGGACAGCCTCAAAGTTGTATAAAAGTTTGGTCAAATGTAGTCTTTAAACTGTGCCAATTAATTTTGAAAAACATTCAGAAACATTATTTAACTATGGCCATTGTTGCGCGCTCGACGCCCGCCTCCCCCCCCCCCCCCCCCCCCCCTCTCCCCTCCTGGCGTTACTTGCAGTGACCAGCTGCTCGGTTTGACATAAAATGCAACCAATGCCATCGCTACCTTTGTTCCCTGAGATTACGAGCGTGCCATTGGGACATTATGACGCACTCAACTGCTGGGGCCATATGTAGTCGCCAGCCTCTCATCCTGGTGGGAATGGCGGGCACCGCGAGAAATCGAACCTCGTGCGTGTAGTTTCCCAGACGAACAGTGGTTAACGCAGGTGCGCTAAGCACTGCACTATCGGCATCCGGCGCGCAGGCTCAAACCTTTCTATGTTATTAATTTCACTAGTCGATTATGCAAAACAATGAACGTTCTCACGGCAACATGTGATGGCCTTGCGCGTTTTAAATTAATTTAGACCCACTACATTCGACGCCAATGAAACTCCCTATTTCTTTTCGTTAAAGGGGTCCTCTTGAGTACAACACTACGGATCACATTGTTGTTCACGGTCAAGGGCTGAGAGGCCATTTTGTCCCATCACGGTGTGTTTTCCGGTCGTCATTATGACGTCACGGGGTGGCATCCCGTGGCCGATCCGGAGGCCTTTAGAGTGGTGCATGGTACCACCTTGGCCCGCTTCTTGATACGGGAGGCCTTCTGACCCGCGCAGTTGACCCTGTGTCGACATATGAACCGTCATCAACGCGACAATATCCCTGCTCGCCGCAGGTGGACAAATAATTAGCACATAGACCTCATTTGGGCTTAACGGGTCCGCACTGGAATAGGAATGGAGGACCCACCGTTTGCTGCGGGGGCCCTGACCGGCACATAACTCTTCTTTTGCCTCAATGTGAGCACAGATCTTAAGTTTTATGTTTCCTTCAATTATTAGAGAGCCCTGACCAAGCAAGAGATTCTCTGTCATTCGGCTCCCGTCCCCGACCCTGTTGAGCAAATCTTCTCCTGACCGATTCGAGGCCCCTCGTTGGCACATGATGTCCTGTTAGGCACCGCGGACCCCTGAACGATACAGGACCCCGACCAATAAATATCGCGGGCCCAGCCTTGTCCCTGCTTCAGAAATGGGACCCCAGAGCTCGGGCCAACACGGAGCCGACTCGCTGTCGTTCGTAATCTCTGGCTGAAGTAGAGGAACCCTCTGTCTCAGGGGTCCTTATCAGTGCAAGAGGCCATCTTACGGACATTTCAGATCATAGCCCTATGGACGGGAGGCCTTAATGTAACCTACATTCAGTCCTTCAGACCCTTCAGCTATCCCATTGAGCTTTTGTTCTTTGGTCTCTGGAGACCATTCGGCCCCTCTTCGGACCCCATAAACCCTCTCTCCGACTCGGTGCCACTTGCCGCCACAGAACTCCTGTTAAGCACTATGACCTGTTACCGACCTTGGAGCCCTCTCAGGCCCATACCGACACGGAGCCGACTGTGCGGACTGGTGGTACCTGACCGGCATATATACCCACAGCGACTCAAGGGGTCCCCGATCAGCGTAAAAGGCCCTGCCCTGCAGGTCGGGGCCCCTAAATGGAGCCTCCGGCCGGCCTTCCGCGCCCGTAATCGTAGGCTCGAGAGGACCGAAGGGCCCGTCAGAACCTAAGAGGGCGCAACGTAACCCTGTTGCCCCCCCCCCCCCCCCGTCTGTGCTACTGTATGCTAGGCAAGGGGAGGGGTCTGCCACACTCACTGTTTCTGTGGCATAAATAACAGGGAATCTTCAAAACCATTCCTCTTTTTAGTAGGTTTTAAATATAAGCCCATTGACTGGCAGAAAGGAGGTACATTTTGATTCCCCCAATTGGTTTTGGTATGTAGAATGCACTTAAAGATAAAGTTCAACAAGCTGCACATTAAAATATGCCTTTTCTGGTGCAAGTCATGTTGGGGAGACAGTCTGGGCCACTTATCTTTTTGTGGCAGATAAGTGTAGGCTTTTCTGCGTCTGGAAGATTGGATGTCATATTTAGTTGGTGACTAGTGTGAGTTGTGAATAGAAAGCTAGCTACTAACATACCGTGGTCGTGACGCAGATGGGGTACAACCCAATGATTGCATAGTGCTTGTTCAACAACATGTGTAGTGTGGATGGCTGTGAATTGGGCATGGGTTTGAATATCTAAATTCTAGACATTTGTTCTTGCATCATGTGAAGGTGTTCAGCTCACTGCAATTGCTATATACGATAGAGGAGATTGCCACATCGGGCCTCAATATTGGAATAGCATCATTGTGAAATTCATTTATTTTATTTTTGGAAAAGACACTGGAATAGGCCAAATGTCACAATAGTTTGTTGTGACAACATTGAGCAACTTCCACGATGATCTTGGTTTATGTAACTTTTGGCGGATTAACACAGAAAATGAAGACAGAGTATTTGCAGTGCGTGAGATTTCCTTTCCATTCTCAGAGTACACGTGTCTGACATGTAGTACCCGCAAATGAAGCCAAGTGAGTGCTGATTTGGGGGAAAGACTGAGGCTGGCTAATGCATATCTTTTACATTTTTGCCATGCTTTAACCAATTAGGAAAAGCTGATAACAGAAACCTACAGCTCTTTTAAATCTCACGCCCTTTTAGTCATAATCACTCTAAAGTATCAAAAGCGCGCCCCGGAAAGTGGAACTAAGGGATGCTAATATTCAAAGGAGTGTTTTGTGTTGCAGCCTCTGAAATGTTGTGGATGTGTTCCAAGTGGTTCAAGTTTTGTAAAGGTCATTTTGCTATGTACATTAAGCTGGTACCCTACGAAAAGCAAATCTTATCATGTGTGGTTACATGGTGTCTTTATTCACGCAGGCAATGCGCTATTTGGTAAGATGTTCTGTGTGTGCAATATGGATACCTAGAACATACAATATCAATATATCGGAATATTGTGTATGAGACAAGGGTGGTTTGCCACACTCGCGTTTTCAGTGGCATAAATAATAAAGAATCATTGAAACCATTCTTCTTTTTGGCATTTTCATAGGCTTGCTGGCTGACATATACGATAGTGGAAATTTCGGCCTTTTACCTGTCATAATGAGGTCAATTATTAAATTAATGACACAAACTAATGCCAAACACAAGATCTCGTTAAGCAGAGGAAAGACGGCGAATCACGGCGACGGCGGTGGCACGAGACGGATCAGAACATTCGTGTTTTGTGGGAGACAAGCTAAGCTTTTTTACCTCTTCTGTTTATATGCGTTCTGTTCAAAGTTTAAAGCCAATTGCCTCGCGCTCAGATTCATGCGTCACAGCTTTTGCTGAAATGACTTCTCATTAGGTTTGTTTATTTTGCCTTAAGAGGGAAAATTCCTGGACCTGGTGACTTTTCTCGTTGGTTCATTCCTTTAAGCACACCGTTATCGAAATCGACGAAATAAAAAAGCGCTAGTAATCAGCAACTAGCAAAAATCCTCGTATTTTTCACCAAAAAGGAAGCTCAGGTCGCAAAAGTCT
>NW_023597054.1:30647321-30669821 GCF_011947565.3 Pollicipes pollicipes
CGACCAGGCAATGCCCGGCCGGACTCGATACGCTGCCTATTCATCACCGGATACTGACTGGACGAACAGGCCGGCGAGGACGAACCACTCGGTCATTCATTACTCACCCGGCGGCGGCGCGTATATTGCGGGCCGGGATGGCTTCCTTGGCATTCGTCGCGGAGGATAACCGGCGAAAGATGCGGCGCGACATCACAGCTTGGCGTCTTGTTCACTGGTTCCGCTCGTGCTATACCAAGGAAGCAGCAGAGAGAGCCCCAGCAGCAGCAACTACAATGCTCTGGACGGCACAATTCATGACTTACATGCTCTCTACCACGGTTTTATGAAGAAGCCTTGGGCCATTAAGAAAAAAAGACGTGATGTCTCAGAGGTGGGGAATGTCCGAAAGCTAAATGTGGCCAACAACGATTCTCGAGCCGATGCCTTCCCACCTAACATGAAGTCAATGCTAAACTTCCACGAGAAATGTATGAGGCTGATCCTTATCATTGTCCCACATCTTTGCAGTGTTATGCACATAATAATTTGGATACATACGTCTCAAAAACCTTTTTCTTTTGCCTGGGATGTCCAGCAAACCATCACAAAAAATGCCTAATGTTTTCCGAGCCCGTTCCAAACTCTGATCAATGGTGTCTGGTTGATGTGCTGTCAGGAGTGTGGAGGCTCGTCCGAAACAGGGCCTGTGGTGTAGGGCGCCTCACCTTTTAACCTCATTTTTTCCTATCCCTCTATTTTTCCTCCCTTGCTTCTCTCCCCCTCTCTTTCCCTCTCCCTCTCTCTCTCTCTCTCTCTCTCTCCTCTCTCTTCTCTCTCTCTCTCTCTCTCTCTCATCTCTCTCTCTTTTTCTCTCTCTCTCTATCTCTCTCTCTCTCTTCTCTCTCTCTCTCTCTCTCTCTCTCTCTCTCTCTCTCTCTCTGTCTCTGTCCTCTCTCTCTCTCTCTCTCTCTCTCTCTCTTCTCTCTCTCTCTCTCCTCTACTCTCTCTCTCCTCTCTCTCTCTCTATCTCTATCTCTCCTCTCTCTCTCTCTCTTCTCTCTCTTCTCTCTCTCTCTCTCTCTCTCTCTCTCTCTCTCTCTCTCTCTCTCTCTCTCTCTCTCTCTCTCTCTCTCTCTCTCTCTCTCTCTCTCTCTCTCTCTCTCTCTCTCTCTCTCTCTCTCTCTCTCTCTCTCTCTCTTCCTTCCTCTCGTCCTCTGACTAATTGCAAATGCACATGCATACATTTCGCGTCATTCACATACGAGCCCTTGTAATGTCGTTCTTACCAAAATAACTGATGCAAAGCGTAAATAACAATCTAGTCTCATGAACGGTTGTAATTTAGCCTTACGCTGATTTGATATGTATGTCTCCCTCTCCCTGCTATGCCTGAAAGGCTGCTTCGTATCGGGGCGCCCAGTCCAGTCTGTGAGTGAAAACATGGCCGTATTGGGCGCCCAGTTCAGCCTATGGGTAAAAATATGGCCGTATTGGGCGCCCAGTTCAGCCTGTCGGTAAAAACATGGCCGTATTGGGTGCCCAGTTAAGCCTGTGGGTAAAAACATCGCCACTTTGGGGCGCCCAGTTCAGTCTGTGGATGAAAACATCGCCGTATTGGGTGCCCAGTTCAGCCTGTGAGTAAAAACATCGCCACATTGAGACGCCCAGTTTAGTCTGTGGGTGAAAACATCGCCGTACCGGGGCAACCAGTTAATTAAGTGGGCGATCACATCGCCAGGCTGGAGTACCCAGTTCAGTCGGTGGGCGAAAAAACGTCGTTGGTCAGCGACGTCGGACTCCTCCGCAAAAAACCACGCGGGGGAGCGGGTAAGAGAGCGCTGTAAGAACATGCTGTGTGCGGAGTTGCCCCGCTGCACTGCTGGTAAGACGTCGTTGTGTCTGATGGCAGTGAGCTGGGTGCTATGCGACGAGAGTGAGTACCGGCTGACGCAGTACCTGATGTCCAACTACGACCCGTCCGTCCGGCCCGCCCGTAACTCTGCTGAACCGCTCGACGTCAACTTCAGCCTCTCCCTGCACCACATCATCGACGTGGTGAGTACCTCTTCCCGCAGCACGCCACTGACATGGTGAGGCAATATCGCCCCCTTCGCCACATCATTGACGAATCCACATCACTCGCTTGATCACGCCATCGTCCTGATAGACAGTGCCCCTTGCAAGACCTGTTGGCATCCACGTAGACATGTCAAGCAGGGAAACTCCCAGCCTTAATCTGTTCATCAACAGAGACAACGTTAGTTTGCCTGCTTACGCGTACACTTCCATTTCGTGGTAAGGTGCGTTTTAGACACTACATACATATTATCCATTTTGTACCATATTCGGCAACAAAACTGTCCTCGGAGAACTACATGGAAGCGACACGACAAAACTGCACTCACGAACTTACGTAATTCTGAAGCGACATGAGTTCCAGTTCGAAATAAGATACACAACCGCAAGCCTATAAAACCCCGTTTCCCGCTTCACCTGACATAGGACAACCAGCTTGGATATGTTGATAAAATTGGATATAGACCAAAGCTGAATACCCCCTGAACACGACCGTCACAGCTGCATATTATTCCAGTAACGGTTGCGTGCTAATAAGCAGACTTTTGCGACCTGAGCTTCCTTTTTGGTGAAAAATACGAGGATTTTTGCTAGTTGCTGATTACTAGCGCTTTTTTATTTCGTCGATTTCGATAACGGTGTGCTTAAAGGAATGAACCAACGAGAAAAGTCACCAGGTCCAGGAATTTTCCCTCTTAAGGCAAAATAAACAAACCTAATGAGAAGTCATTTCAGCAAAAGCTGTGACGCATGAATCTGAGCGCAAGGCAATTGGCTTTAAACTTTGAACAGAACGTATATAAACAGAAGAGGTAAAAAAGCTTAGCTTGTCTCCCACAAAACACGAATGTTCTGATCCGTCTCGTGCCACCGCCGTCGCCGTGATTCGCCGTCTTTCCTCTGCTTAACGAGATCTTGTGTTTGGCATTAGTTTGTGTGTCATTAGTTTAATAATTGACCTCATTATGACAGGTAAAAGGCCGAAATTTCCACTATCGTATTTTGTCAGCCAGCAAGCCTATGAAAATGCCAAAAAGAAGAATGGTTTCAATGATTCTTTATTATTTATGCCACTGAAAACGCGAGTGTGGCAAACCACCCTTGTCTCATATACACAATATTCCGATTATATATTGATATTGTATGTTCTAGGTATCCATATTGCACACAGAACATCTTACCAAATAGCGCATTGCCTGCGTGAATAAAGACACCATGTAACCACACATGATAAGATTTGCTTTTCGTAGGGTACCAGCTTAATGTACATAGCAAAAAATGACCTTTTACAAAACTTGAACCACTTGGAACACATCCACAACATTTCAGAGGCTGAACACAAAACACTCCTGAAATTAGCATCCTTAGTTCACTTTCAGGGCGCGCTTGAATACTTTAAAGTTATGCTAAAAGGCGCTGAGATTTAAAAGAGCTGTAGGTTTCTGTTATCAGCTTTTCCTAATTGGTAAAGCATGGCAAAAATGTAAAAGATATGCATTAGCCAGCCTCAGTCTTTCCCCCAAATCAGCACTCACTTGCTTCATTTGCGGTACTACATGTCAGACAAGTGTACTCTGAGAATGGAAAGGAAATCTCACCGCACTACAAATACTTTGTCTTCATATTCTGTGTTAATCCGCAAAAGTTACATAAACCAAGATCATCGTGGAAGTTTGCTCAGATGTTGTCACAACAAACTATTGTGACATTTGGCCTATTCCAGTGTCTTTTCCAAAAATAAAATAAATGAATTTCACAATGATGCTGTTCCAATATTGAGGCCCGATGTGGCAATCTCCTCTATCGTATATGCATTGCAGTGAGCTGAACACCTTCACATGATGCAAGAACAAATGTCTAGAATTTAGATATTCAAACCCATGCCCAATTCACAGCCATCCACACTATACATGTTGTTGAACAAGCACCTGTGCAACATTGGGTGTACCCCATCTGCGTCACGACCACGGTATGTTAGTAGCTAGCTTCTATTCACAACTCACACTATTCACCAACTAAATATGACATCCAATCTTCCAGACGCCAGAAAAGCCTACACTTATCTGCCACAAAATGTAAGTGGCCCAGACTGTCTCCCCAACATGACTTGCAGCCAGAAAAAGGCATATTTTAAATGTGCAGCTTGTTGAGCTTTATCTTTAAGTGCATTCTACATACCAAAACCAATTGGGGAATCAAAATGTACCTCCTTTCTGCCAGTCAATGGGCTTATATTTAAACCTACTAAAAAGAGGAATGGTTTTGAAGATTCCCTGTTATTTATGCCACAGAAACAGTGAGTGTGGCAGACCCCTCCCCTTGCCTAGCATACAGTAGCGCAGACGGGGGGGGGGGGGGGGGGCACAGGGTTACGTGCGCCCTCTTAGGTTCTGACGGGCCCTTCGGTCCTCTCGAGCCTACGATTACGGGCGCGGAAGGCCGGCCGGGGGCTCCATTTAGGGGCCCCGACCTGCAGGGCAGGGCCTTTTACGCTGATCGGGGACCCCTTGAGTCGCTGTGGATATATATGCCGGTCAGGTACCACCAGTCCGCACAGTCGGCTCCGTGTCGGTATGGGCCTGAGAGGGCTCCAAGGTCGGTAACAGGTCATAGTGCTTAACAGGAGTTCTGTGGCGGCAAGTGGCACCGAGTCGGAGAGAGGGTTTATGGGGTCCGAAGAGGGGCCGAATGGTCTCCAGAGACCAAAGAACAAAAGTTCAATGGGATAGCTGAAGGGTCTGAAGGACTGAATGTAGGTTACATTAAGGCCTCCCGTCCATAGGGCTATGATCTGAAATGTCCGTAAGATGGCCTCTTGCACTGATAAGGACCCCTGAGACAGAGGGTTCCTCTACTTCAGCCAGAGATTACGAACGACAGCGAGTCGGCCCCGTGTTGGCCCGAGCTCTGGGGTCCCATTTCTGAAGCAGGGACAAGGCTGGGCCCGCGATATTTATTGGTCGGGGTCCTGTATCGTTCAGGGGTCCGCGGTGCCTAACAGGACATCATGTGCCAACGAGGGGCCTCGAATCGGTCAGGAGAAGATTTGCTCAACAGGGTCGGGGACGGGAGCCGAATGACAGAGAATCTCTTGCTTGGTCAGGGCTCTCTAATAATTGAAGGAAACATAAAACTTAAGATCTGTGCTCACATTGAGGCAAAAGAAGAGTTCTGTGCCGGTCAGGGCCCCCGCAGCAAACGGTGGGCCCTCCATTCCTATTCCAGTGCGGGCCCGTTAAGCCCAAATGAGGTCTATGTGCTAATTATTTGTCCACCTGCGGCGAGCAGGGATATTGTCGCGTTGATGACGGTTCATATGTCGACACAGGGTCAACTGCGCGGGTCAGAAGGCCTCCCGTATCAAGAAGCGGGCCAAGGTGGTACCGTGCACCACTCTAAAGGCCTCCGGATCGGCCACGGGATGCCACCCCGTGACGTCATAATGACGACCGGAAAACACACCGTGACGGGACAAAATGGCCCCTCAGCCCTTGACCGTGAACAACAATGTGATCCGTAGTGTTGTACTCAAGAGGAACCCTTTAACGGAAAGAAATAGGGAGTTTCATTGGCGTCGAATGTAGTGGGTTTAAATCAATTTAAAACGCGCGAGGCCATCACATGTTGTCGTGAGAACGTTCATTGGTTTGCATAATCAACTAGTGAAATAAATAACATAGAAAGGTTTGAGCCTGCGCGCCGGATGTCGACAGTGCAGTGGTTAACGCACCTGCGTTAACCACTGTTCGTCTGGGAAACTACACGCACGGGGTTCGATTTCTCGCGGTGCCCGCCATTCCCACCAGGATGAGAGGCTGGCGACTACATATAGCCCCAGCAGTTGAGCGCGTCATAATGTCCCACTGGCACGCTCGTAATCTCAGGGAACAAAGGTAGCGATGGCATTGGTTGCATTTTATGTCAAACCGAGCAGCTGGTCACTGCAAGTAACGCCAGGAGGGGAGAGGGGGGGGGGGGGGGGGGGGCGGGCGCCGAGCGCGCAACAATGGCCATAGTTAAATAATGTTTCTGAATGTTTTTCAAAATTAATTGGCACAGCTTAAAGACTACATTTGACCAAACTTTTATACAACTTTGAGGCTGTTCTCTAGAGAGATTAACAGTAACAGCAGCCCGGGAAATGGATATTTTACCTTCACTCTTCCAGCTCCTTCACCAGATTCCACCACCATTTCGCTGTGCTTTAAAGAACACTGCGCCATTGTCATCAATCTAAAAACCGCACAGGTGAAATATGGGCACCGAATATCTCTAAATGTACGATTTGGTCTCCAAAAGCTTTCAAAAGTACTTCTTTCAGATGCGTCATTATTTTCGTACATCTTTTGGCCACGGCCTAATGTTAGCCGCTGGGCTGATGCAACGCGGCTTAAGGAGACTTTAACGCCTGGCGTCGAGGCTTTTGTTGCTAAGATATACCAGCGCGCACACTTGATGCACATACATACAAACACACACACACACACACACACACACACACACACACACACACACACACACACACACACACACACACACACACACACACACACACACACACACACACACACACACACACACACACACACACACACACACACACACACACACACACACACACACAATACACGCACATATATATATATATATATATATATATATATATATATATATATATATATATATATATATATACTATGATGCCCATATCTTGAAATATATCGTGATTCGAAACAGCTCTAGGTTTCCGATATCAGCTTTTCATAATAGGCCAAACATAGCAAAGATTTCAAAGGTATTTATCAGCCAGCCTAAATCTTGCTAAAAAAGCAATACTCTCTTGCTTAATTGGTGGCACTGCCTACCAGACAAGCGTTCTAAGACTGAGAATGTCACTTGACATCAAACACGTCACATTGATATGCTAGATCCATCCCCGAATGTTATACATGAACGTAAGTTACCCTTAAATGTAATTTGGTTGCCCTTTACCCTGGTTACCCTTTCACGTCATTTTGTTCAGGCGCTGCCCGAACAGGATATTGTCAAGTCTGACCAATATCCACGGTTTTTCAAACATAAAACAAATCAGTTTGATAAGGACGCTGCACCCATACTAAGTCGTGATGGTGGAACTCAACTGTGCCCATTGCAGCGGGCTGAACATCTTCACACGGTGTTCACTTCACTGCAATGTGGGCAAAACTGCACCGCACACACACTGCACATGAAGAGCAAATATTCAAAATCTAGACATGTTCAGTTCTATGCTTCCTTTACAGCCATACACAATGCATATTGTTGGGCATGCACCTTTGAAAAATGGTTATGCGTTATCCACATGCTTCCACAAAGATGTTTAGCGGGTTTCTGTTCACACTTTTCACACTTCAACCACCCAGTGTTACATTCAGATTAACCTGCACTTACCGGTACTTCACAATCCCCCCCGGCAAACACACACCAGAACACCGAACTCGGTGATTGGCGATGCCCAATGCCGTAATGATGCATTTTAAGGCAAACTGCGTCACTCGGACAACAACAGAATTAGCTACAATGATGATAATAACTCCATTAGTATTTGAATCACCATATCTGTACTATACTGGCTTTCACTAATTGCAAATATATTTAAAGTTGTATAAATAAATTAGGCTTCTTGCTCCATTTCTTCAATAAACAAAGCTGATGCGCATATTCAGGTTGACGATACCACGACATTTAGGGTTCGTATCGTGAGTTAACGCCTTCGGTGGGTGGTCAATTTCTTTTGTACGCTGAGAAACTGCGCAGCAAGGACGAGAAGCATATTTAAAACCTAACTAAATGACCCTTCCAAAAATTAGCAGACTGTGGAGTGTGCCCGGAAATCGTCTCCAAACTGTCTACCCGCACGACAGTGCCGAAAACGTCCAGGCCGCTCAAACATATTTGTTTGATTTCAGTGTTGTAATGCGCGCTGGTTCATCGCACTCAGCACTGTGTGGAAAAGTATTTTTAATATAACTTAAAACAACAAGAACGTTTCAGTCTCTTTTTATGATGGGCAGGCGTTGATATGAAGTCTTCCACGCTCGCGGGCAAGCGGACGTTTTTTACCTCTGACAAATTCATCCACCTGAAATTCAAACATGAAACTTGCTCCAAAAGCTGTACTCTCTTGCTTCATTTGTGGCACTACCTGTCAGGAAATGTGCTCTAAAAACGTAAATTTCACTGGACTTCGAACTCTTACCTTCATACCTTACCTTACCTTGCCTTGTCTTACGCTTATCCGGATTTAGAAAGGCAGCAGCCGGTAGGTACTGCTCTCGCCGAGCTCATGTAGTTACTAGGCTTCGTCTTGGATTGGGATATGGTACATTTTGTGGGCCCAGTGATGATGGAGCCTGTACTTGAAGAGTTTGAAGGGGGTAGACAAAACTACCTCCGAGCGAAGACTGTTCCGATCGTCGATGGCGCGTATACTGTAAATGCGTGTCACACACCCAGTGTGTACCATGTATTACTATAGATAACACCACATTCAAACCTTTTTACAGAAAGGCAACTTCACAACATGTTGAAATGGTGAGTAGTTTAACCGGCAAGAAACAAGTTGGCATTGACGAAACATTTTTTTGTTTCTTAGCTTTTAATTCCTGCACCAGGGACGCAAAGCAACGTGGCCGAAATACGCGGAGATACCGGGCTTTGGGGTTAACATTATCGGCTCAGCCCCCCACAGATTTTAGAAAGTGACACCACTGGTCGAGATGCGTCTTAAAACCAGCCATCTCGCACTCAAACCGTCGAGTTTGTAGCTAACCGCTGTAGCTGCGGATAAACTTGGCCAATTCCATCACAACTGCAGCTTCGGACCAGCGTCTGCTGATTAATAGGGCCTGCTAAACATTTCGGGATTCCATAATGTTTGGTACCAACATAAATCAGCCCTAATCGCGATGGCGCCTCAATAACTGGAAGGGTTCCTCTCGAGCAGTGACGTTTATTTCTGGCTTAGCGGGCCCACACACCGTGAAGCCGCCACCCGCGCTGCGCACTTGACAGGCCTCCGTCGCCACTGGGGGGGCTGACGTCACTTGCCGGCCGAGAACGGCTGTAACTGGCTCGGCCTCCCAAGGGGAGAAGTTGGCAGCATCCGGGCCCCTGGAATAGCTCACTGGCGATAGCACACGGGCAAAATCGGACCCAATCGATCAACTGATCCATTGAGACGGCTATGGGTGAATCCACCTCACAGAGGCAGCAGGACGCATGGTGGTGATGATGGCGGAGGACGGGGGGGGAGGGGGTCAGTCAGCTTCCAAAGTACAGCCTGACCCGGGAACTACCGTTTTTTAACGAAAAATAAGCAATAAAACGCATTTCACGAATAAGGATAGAAGCATCATGTTCGGGCACAGGTGATGCATGTCCTCTAGTGATCATATCCATGACTTCACTTTGACTCGATCGAACGTCACGAAAGTGTGCATCCTGACCATGGGACATTTCTTTGGTGTAAATGGCAATTTTCATAACACAAGTATCTACAGCGATAGCCCAAACGAAAGAAAACGTGAAGCTGCTTTGATGCGCGAAGAAGCGACGCCGTTAACGTCGGGCCCCCACTTAAGTGTGTAAGCCCAACTGATCTACAGCGTACTTTGCCTACTGGCCCATGTGGTTCATTTGATAGAGGCATAGTTTTTTATGATTTAATAACATACTTGTGCTATTCACGGAGCTAAATTGTTTCGTATCAGCCAACACATGCTGCTATTGAAAGTTTGAGTGTAACCTTCATTAAAACCTTTAATACACCCACTATCGTGACACCTGCGCCACGCTGTCTTCAGATACCAGCTGCCAAATATTCAATACAAACTAGAAATCTAGCTTTCGTTGCACGTCTAGCGCATTTCTAGTTCAATGCTGCAGTCGTGTTGCACTGAACTTCATTCTAGTCGGTATCTGTTATCCTGGATGGCGCCGGTGGTACTGCCTCCCGCTTAGTAAAGTTGACTCGCATCTCTACGAAGTTGATTCTAATTACCATTTACAGGATGTGCAATATTCGTGGATCAGAGGTTAAAAAGTATAGCTTTTAGTTGCGGTTGTGCCTGCTTCGCTACGCGAACAGCCGGTGCCGCTGGCTTCGGTGCAGCACCGCTACACTGTCGGCTGCTCTCAAACGCAAAAACACGGGAACCAGAAAACCGCTAAATTTTGGCTACTGAAACATCAGTGGAACCAAGAAATCCGAAGATATACCTTCGGTCCCTGAGCGCGACCTTGTAGCTCTCTGCCACCTAGTTAAGTCACCAACGGCGCCAGAAAGTTTACGTGCCCTTGTAGCCTGGTCACAAACACTCCGGCAACAAACTCAGAGTGCCTGAACTGCAGTCCCCCGTTTGTTGTTCTTGTGCCGCCTCACCTGCATGCAGAACCGTTTGCCGTCAGGTGATAGGGTTGGGCATCGGCGAGGCGCTTTCGACCAGGTGTATCGATCTGGCTGCCATTGACTGCTGTGACATTGGCTGCCGTGTGAATCGTGCATGCTAGGTGTTTTTTCTTGATTGAAAGTAATGTCTTCGTATGTAAGCAACATCCTGGACATTTTTAGGAAGATATGAAAGCGTACAGACACACATGCATGCATGCATACCGCCTCAAGCCACATAATGCTGATGTGCAGTTCAGTGATGCACAGCTGGTCTTAGCTAGTTTTCACGTCTTCAGTGGTTGTGCCGATTCCATTGGCGGTACCCTCCGTGCGGGGACGTTACATTCGCCGCTGCTCGACCTTTGTGATATGCCGTCGACGTGGTCTGCGCACAACATACTTTTCTACATAAAGCAAAACTGTTTTCCCATCAAATGTCAAACCCCATCCCCCTGGCGTTCGCACTGTGACCGACGTCGATACTGGATCGGAATCGGACGGTTGTGAATTTATGGCATGAATCATCCCGAAGATTAACCCCATCGTTTGTGCAACTTTCAAGCGATCCGTGTCGTCTGTGCTGTGCAGCTGGCTAAAAACATGCGGGCAGACCGCCGGACAGACAGATGTGGGTTGGAAATAAGTGAATGAAATTGCAGTACCTGTAGGACATGCAGCCATTGCAATATGAAAGCGCTTAAATAACTGTACTTCGAAATATGCAAACAAGCGTCGCACTTGCATAACACAGACATCTTTTTAAAATGTGTACATTTCATCGGCACATGCGCTATGGTGCTAGAATTGACCCACGGCACTGGAAAATGGAGTCGTCCGAGTTAGCGCGTGTGATCCATAACAGTCGCGAAAAGCGATTTGTCACTTGTGTTGCGGAGAGCTGAGTTGCCGAAAGATCGATGACTGTTGAGCGTCTTTCAAGAGAGATTGATCGCCGAACTGGAGCTTGATATGCAGCTTTCGAGACTACTGTTGCCGTGTTGATTGCACGCTGGAAAAGGCTTCGTCTCCATCGACATCATGCGTCCCCCATAGGTTTCGGAGAAGAGACGAAACTTTTCAGCCCTCCAACCCATCAGCATCTGATCCGCAGGAGCCCGGGCGCCTCTAGTCGGTTTGTGGGCCAGACTTGGCTGGCTTTTGTGGATAAAACAATTCAACAACCAAACTGATGCATTTTTGCTATTCCTTAAGTTTTGGAACAATTACAAAAGCAGACTGCTGCGAAACACAAAACCACAATGAAAAATAATATTCTCACGTCTACAGCAAAAACACCAGTGGCAGAAACTCATGGCATACATGACACCAGCAACCAGGTTGGACACGTTGAACAACTTAAGGCCAACAGCGCACTGAAGAGTGGAGAACGATAACCCAAATTTTCAAAGCTTCGCCTGATTTTACTGAGCAGTAGTTGGGTGGGTATTTAATATAAAAACAGCTATTCACTGTATATGAATGCTATTGTTAGGTTGAGGTGCACTTTAACTTTCTTGTTGCATACATAAACCATATGTCACAATGAATATCGGCGCAAAATGACCGCAGTAGTCGACGCGCCCTAAAACTCCAATCAACAACAACACAATGAATATCAATAATGAATGAAATGAATGGGAGCCTAGGTGCCTTTCATGGTCACAGTCTCACTTGCGTGTGAATACGGCCTGCAGTTATATTGTCTACAGTTACTGGTGTATTACATGAGGAACACCTGTTAAAACTGAAAAAAACTGATGGTAAATTGCCTAGTGGGCACCTTCGCTGCCCTCCAGCAATTCATATGCACAGGTTTAAGGGGAGCCGTCAAAACGTCCAAGATTGCAGCGTCCGGGGCTCATATCCGAAATCGCAACATCCAGCATTCGTAACGCGCAGCATGCGTTCAATTCCGTGCCCATTGAGGGTATGTGTAAGATCCAGGCGCCCAATGTCCAGAGTCGCAAAGTCCAGAGTCGTAAAGTCCAGTGTCCAAAACGTCCAGCTTTCCCGGCACTCAGGTTGGTTTGAATTTCTTCCGCTAGGTGACACTACAGAACCATTTTTGACTCCTGATCCTGGTATTCCGCCGATGATCATATGATGCGTACAGTGGAGCATGTTTTTTTAAAAATTACCTAGACGCCTGGCGGCTGTGTCCGGCCTGGGCGCGGCCGCGCCCCGGGGCTCATCGGCGAACCGGGCGCAGACGTGTCCGGAGGCGCCTCGGCCGAAGCCGTGGCGACCGGCGCGGGCTTGGTGGGGACCGCTGCACCCGCGGGGCAGGCGGGCTCTCCTGCCCCGCCGCTGCTGCCGGGGCTCCATAAGCCGGGGTGTGCTCATTTGCTCAGGGGCCCTTCATATTGGTATCGGGTTCTTTTCCATTTGCTTGGAGGACCCTGTGCTATTACTGGGACCCCAAATAAGGTAACGCACCAAGGCACTTAATGCTCAGGGACCCTCTTCACTGATCGATGGTCTTTTCCCTTTGACCTTATTTGCTGAGTAACCATTCGCGTGTCAGAGCCCTCTCTTTCAACCTGCCCAAGCACTCTTGATCACACAGGAGTGTTAATTCATGTACGCTGGTCTCGGGTGATTATTCCCCTTGGCTCAGAAGATCCTGTGCCCTGGCCGGACCCAATATGTTGGCTTGCCGGGGCTCCACCATATTGGTGTTAGATTGTTTCTCGCTTGCTATCAAGGCCCCTAAACTGTTGACAGGCGCTTCTTTGTTGGCCTGCCGCGGCAACTTCGATCGCTCAGGTGCCGTTCCTGTCGGTCTCGGGTCTTCCCACATTATAGAGGGCTTAAGCCGTTGACCAAGACCTAGATCTTAATCATTTTCTTGCGGCTTTACGTCTTGCCGACTGATGTATGAATTTGCGACTATGCCGATTACGCCGATGAATTTGTACTCATAATCCTACGCGCCACCGACACCGCGCATATTATTTCCGTCGGTTATTTAATTTGTGACAGGTATGCTTATACATTACGTTTTGAAAACATTTTGAATCCTAGAATACCTTTTGCTCCTTTGCAACAGGCAAAGCTAAACTCTGCATTATTCCTCAGCCATCAGATGATCTCACCAAATAGCCGACTAGCTGTACATAACAGTGCGTGTTTTCTCCAAATATTTAGCCTCAAATGACAAGATCCACCATGATGTGCAGAAAATTAATAAGCTTCATGCATTTTGAATGCGAAGCATGCCTATTTTTCTACTGCTGCGCGCAGTAAGCTGGGTTCCTATGTGAAATTGCATACAAACTAATATTAAAACTCAATGGCCGGAATACGAGGACTTTTGTGAGAGAAGAACCTTAAACACCAGGGGAGCTCACAAAGTGAGAGGTCTTCTCCAGTTTTCTAGCAATTTTGGCGGTGTAGATGTGTGAAGATGCAGTTACCGTTAGGCTTCCGGCTTTTGATCACTCGATATGGTACCTTGTCAGTTTTGGTCTAGTGCTTTTGCTCCATTCGGGCTATACGCTGAAATGACATTGTGGATAAATAAATATATATATATTATATATATATATATATATATATATCCCTTGTTTGGACGCAGACAGACGAAGCTCCGCAAGAAATTGCACGGTATATGAATAGTGACTGGCTCTTCTATGTAACGGGTTCTCATTTGATGTCGGCGCCTTCAAATCACAAATCAATTCAAATCAATTCAAAACACTTCAAATCAGAATATGAGACACGAGCATGCAAAAATAACAAGCTTTCCATTGGACAGCACTTCACTGCTGTTTGGCCGCTGGGGGGAAACAGCAGGCAGTTTTTTTAAGGCCTTGCAGAAGACATCATTAGCATCACAGCACTGTGAATAACACAACAAACATGGCAAATAACAATACTGCATGCCAATCACCCAATTCAACTGTCATTCACCATTCATCAGGGTCCTTCTTCCTTGTCTGAATGATTTATTTGTGATCCTGCTCCAAAGGGATAGTTCAATAGTTTGACTGATTTGTTTCATTAGAAGCCGTTTGTGGTCATGAGGGAAAAATAACATCCAGAGTGAGTGAGCAATACATCCAGAATGTCGAGTTTTTCTGGTTCATTGTGTAGGTGATAAAATTCCTGTCTTTGTATGAGTGCTTTGGCTCATGAGGAGAGTATTGTGGTCGAGCTGAATGTGATTCCTTGGTAGCCCCCTCCGCAAGGTGCTCATTGTAGGATACGGAACCTTGCAGCAAACAGCGGCCAGCGGTCAACAGACGGGTGGATATGACCACGCATCGGAAATCGGTACTTTCCGACGCTTCATGAAATAAAATGGTATGCGTGTAAAAGTTGTCCCTGACCGGATATTTCATCTGTGCGGTTTTTAGATTGGTAGTTTGGACGGACTACCATGTAGGGTGCCACGAATGCAAGGCGCAATGGCGCTATCTATCTTGCTCGCAATGCTGCAGCTGCTAATTCCGTTCAGAGAATCTACTGGTCAACCAACGGATTACATTGGTAAAACGTTTTAGTCAGGAGCTGAGGGCCATTCCGTCCATCTTGGTGTCCCTAGCGGCTGCTATTCTGGTGATAGCCAACAGGACCGTACGGAGAACCTCAGAAGGATGCGTCACAACCTGTCCCTTCCGTAATGCGGCTGACCCTCTGACTGGGATATTCCGCAATGGATCGGCGCAGGGGTACTCACAGACACAATCGGACATTTTACCGGCACAAGAAGCCCAATAACTGATTCCGGAGACATTAATTCGCCTTATTGGCCTTCTTGTTCAAACGGCGCGGAGGATCCCTGGCCTGGTACCGGTGCCTCTGACTGCCACAGGTCTCTCCACTGTCTTATTGTAAATGTAAACCCTTATTTGCCATTTCTCGCAAATCCTTCATTGTCAGGAGAGATCAGACCTAGTACAATAGGCCCGCTGACATGCGGAGTCCCACCATCGTCCGTATTCAGTAAATGTGCTTCAGACCGACGTGGGGCTAATTGCCGACACATGGTTCCCCGCTCAGGACTGTGGTCACTGACCAGCACTGGAGATTCTTCATCGTTTCAGGCGTCCCGATCAATGTAGAAAGCCTCCGGTTGACCATTAAGTGACCCTGGCCTTGCCCGTGCTCGGGAAATGGACCCTAGACTCCAGAACGGCAAGGAACCGACTGTGCGGTATTGTTGGTCTCAGTCTGCCGACTCAAATAGAGATACAGTCGCAGGGGCCCTCCGATCGTTGCCAGAGGTACTCTGACATCTTGAGGGTTGGCCCTCGGCTGTGATCCCTCTATAGCGACCTCTGGCCTGCCCTTCGGTCTCTTTAACCGGGCTCTTCATCTTTGGCCCTGAGGGACCAAAAAATACCCTCCTGATCCATAGGGCCGTCGGGCCGAGGAGGTAAAGTGGAGTAGTCGTGCTTATTAGGTTCCCCGTAAAAATGAAGCCTTAGGGCCAGGTTAAGTGACCCTAGCATTTCGCAATCGCTTTAACATGAATGTTTGGACAGTTTGTAGTACTCTCCAATTGAATTGGGTGCCTTTCAAAATAAATGTCGTGATGCCCCCAGAATCAAAATTCTTGGTACCTTTTCACCAAAGAGCCGAACCAGGATTTCGTAATGAGTTTAAGACAAGGAAATTGGTGGTGCCCGTAGTTTTGATGCTCCATTAAAGGGAATGTTGAACCACTTTCAATCGTATTTCGAACGCTCACTTGCATTTGGTTTTTCTCAAGGGAATAAATGCACTGGTGGGCCCGAGTGAGAGGTGTCACTTGGGTCCGAATGGGCCGATGCAAGGGATTTCGTTAATGGGGAGGCAATTTCCCCTGGATTTAGGTCCCCCTTTATAAAAACTGCAGTTTTTTGGCTTTGCAAGTGGCCCGCTTTGATTTAGCACCCCTTGAAAATGAAGATGATGCCAACCCGCAAAGGACGTCTTCGTACCTTCTTGCCCAAGGGTCCGATCCAGGATTTGATCAAGACGGAAAGTTCAACACAGCTACGTCACTGGAATGTATTATTTTTTTCGAAATGAAGAGTCGTAGCTCTTTCTGGTACTCTCTAGAATTGGATGATTCTTGAAAATAAAGGCCATGATGTCCCGAAATGAAGTGTTTGGTGCTGCCCTCTTGCCGAATGGGCCGACCCTGAATCTCGTCAAGTGGCACGACACGAACGTCGCGGTCCCCTTGCAACTTGATTGTCTCTGCAAATACAGGTTATGTGGTTCCAAATGAATGTATTGCTGCCCCTTTCGCGATGAGATTTGGTGCCCCTTCGGGCACCAAATGAGCATGACCCCATGACCCCCCCCCCCCCTCTGGACCCGCTGCTGTTTTGTGATGCTCATGAAATGTGTGCCTCCAGAAAATAAAAGGCTATGATGCCCGGTAATGAAGTTTTTTGGTACTCCCTCGTGGAACAGGTCGATCCAGAGCTTTGCTGAGGTGAAAGGCATAGATATTGTGGCGTCCATGAATTTGGGTCCTTGTTTAAAACCAATGTTTTGGACAAGTGGAATGGCCCACTTAGAAAAAGGGACCCTTTAAAATAAAGATCATGGTGCCCAAAATAAAAGTAACGGTGCCCAAAACTAACCGTTTTCATGCCTTCCGAACTTAAAGGACCCATCCAAGATTTCGTCAGGTTGGGAGGCACAGCATTGCTATGTCCCTGAAATTTGGTGCCCTTGGAGAATGAAAGTTTTGGAGCCGGTTGTGATGTCCTCGTATTTTGGTGCCTATCAAATATATGTTTGTGTTATTTGTAGTGCCCCTGAAATTTTTGGGTTTTTTGAAAGTAAAGGTTGTGTGGATCCGACATGAGGACTTTGGTGCCCCTTCACGATGACATTTCGTTGCCCCTCGCCCAAGGGACAGGGGGCATAGCCCCATTCCCCATCCCACCCACTACCGCTCTGGATCCGCCATTGATCAATGTCGGTTGGCAAGGCACGCCTCATCATCTTAATGCGTGGCTCGTTATTTTTCCCCACTTTGTCACTCGGGCCCATGCGTAAGCCCCATTCATGTCACCGTTGGCGTGCGTCTGAGTGCATACCGTGTTTATGCTTATGACTGCAAAGCCCCAATGTAACATTCCGCAACGTGTTTATTTCTACGTGCTAGGCAGCTGGAGCCTCCTTTGCGCGAGGTGTGTGTACTGGGCAATGTGCCTCTAAGCTCTCCTCATATGGGCTCGAAGCGTGTTTCATTCAGTTAACAGGTACCGACCAGTGGCTCAGGTATGCATGCGAGCAGGCACGCACGCTGGCGTTGCTACATGCGGCCCGCTGCTAGACGCCTATTGTCCACTCTATCTAAACAGGAGGCGCTCCCGTTTCAAGAGCATTTGCAAAAAGCACGGCTCAAAATGCTCTCTGCTGCCCTTGCCCTGAGCACACGGTGTACCTGCCGCCACTACTAAAGATTTAGCAAAACGATGACACGACCTGCGCATCTTCAAAGCTTTGTTAGCACATTCATATTACATATACCTGTAGCGTGTTTAGATCTCCCTTGGTCTCATTGCGATGTTGGGTTCGCTGCAATCTGGTTTAACGGCGGTTCGGGCCATCGGTTGCCTTGGCCGATCAGCTGATCGTTCGCGCCATTTTCATTCGCGCCAACCTGCCGGTCGTCAGCGCGTGAAGTCCGGTGCGGGGATGAAAATGTTTCTGGGCAGCCAGTTAAGTCCCTAAGCTGTCAGAGAGGGAACCCCACCCACAAGAGACTCCTCCGTAGCCAGAGCGTCCCTCGGCAGTTAGAAGGGCACGGATCAGGTTAAACGGCTCGTGAGCGCCAGAGAGGTTCTGAGTACTCGGAACGGCGAGCGGCCTAGTGCGGGCCCGTGAACGGATGTTGCCGATGGGGCTTTACGTCACACGGAGCTTCTGAGGCCATATGACGTCACCTGCTCAAATGGCGTCACCCTGGCAGGAAGGGCGGGCACCGGGGAGATCGAGCCCTGTGCGTCTGGTTTTCCTGGCGCGCATCTTAACCACCATGTTTAAACGGTCCAAGGTGGCCGGGGTAACGCCTAGGTTATTTTATGTGTTCAGGGGACCTGTAAATGACAGACGGGCCCAAAGTAGCTGTTAAGCCCCTAAAGCGGGCCCGAGCGCCTACAGTGACCAGTTGGGATCCACTTATTTGTAACAGGGGCTCTGGGCTGGCCAAATGAGTCCCAGTGAGTAGACAGAGGATGAGCTGTACTCATTCAGCACGGGCATTTTTCTTCAAGCTGCACGCAGCAAAAAAAGCCCTGTGTACACCTCCACAAAACCCCAGATTTGCGTTGCAGGGGTCAGGGAAAATGGACGCCCCTTCTATCCCCCATATCACAACGTATCTCTAGCCACGACCTCAGTCGTGGCTACATGGTTTTGACGGCAAGTTCAGTGGGGACCCAAAGCAGCCAGAACAAATGTTGTTGGCTTAAAAATTGCTTGGGGCCCAAATGGTCCCTGACTGGCAAGATAGGTCCGTTAGAGCAGGTCCCTGAGCGGCAAGAGGGGCACTAAGTTGGCATTCAGCCGTGGGTATTTACTGAACCCCGGAGTCAACAGAGTGCCTCTGACCGGTCAACGAGTCCATCGAGCAAGCAGGAGGACTCTTGGGCGATGGAAAGGGCCTCTCAGTGGCCAAAAGGGCCCTGAGCAGTCAAGAGCGCCCCAAGTTTCCAGGGGATTTTGAAGATGACTGAATCACTCTAACGACCCCAGCTGTCCCAGTTATCTGTCATTAAACCAGGTCTTCATGATGCTAATACAAAAATTTGACTCACAACAGCTGCACAAACTAGGAAATTGCACTGAAGCTTGTTAATCGCGCTACATCAGCCGGCCAGATCTCTCTGAACAACATAACAACACATTAACCCTAGCCTTCATCGCAGAGCCGGTGGTGTTAGCAAAAACAGGAGCGAAATTTATTGCACTTGCCTCCATGCAAATGTCATGCTAACTGGCGCAAAACAATTATGCATATTAAGAAGGACTGCAGAGTGACTACCTTTCAAAGCTTTCCTTGTTACGATAGGGGTGCTGTCGTCAGGAAATGGCCAAAACTGCTTTCAGAGAGAGCCAAATGTAAATTTTGTACTGAACTCATATGAAAGTGGGACCAAAATCCCACAAAACTACCCTCTGTTTGAAGTAAAGCTCTCGGCCTGATTCAAATGGAAACTTGGCAAACTGGGGAATATGGCAATGGATATGGCAACTCTTCAACCACCTCCTCATTGCCCACGTTCCCTACACCATCCTACTCCTCATCTCTCATTGCCCCCCCCCCCCCCCAATAGCCTGCAGCATTGGCTATCGTATCAGTCTCCAGCAGCCAGGATAATACAGGGAAAATGTTGAACTAGATGTAGTTGTCATTTCAATGCTACCAAGCAGCAATGAAATGATTGCATTTCAAGCAGAGGCTTGGTTTTCAAAGCTAAGTGTGGGGGATGAACAGTGAAAAATATGCAATTTTATCCTAAAATATCTGTCTCCTCAGATTTGGCAAACTTCTTTGAACAGAGCGTGCTGTCGCGATCCACCACGAAGGAAACTCACAGCACAGTGTGCCGGAAAAATACTGACGTGTCGGATGCGACGGAAACTAACGCAAATCAAAACCATAACACATGCCGAGAACTTTACTCTCCGCCGACAGTGGTGGCATATGTGACCCTGCTATTAGGCCAACAGCGAGTGATGTACTGGACACCCCAGTAATAACAACAAGAGTGGTATGATGAACGGTATCAAGACAAAGCTTGCCGGATTCAGACAGGTTATTGTAGAAATAATATGCAGAATGCGGCTTGAAGCGGACGAGTGAACGGTTCAAAACTATGAGCATGCTTTTGTCGGCCCCATATGATGTACGGGATACACACTTTGGAATGTTGAGAGATTTAAAAGCAGTGATCGCGTAACATTTGAGGTGTAAGATTATATGTAAGCCGGCGGTCAAAGCATGCCCCAAAGTATCTGGCCACAGTCTCAGTTGGAATAACAGAGGTGCAATGCAATGCTAGCCACGTTCAAGAGCGATTTAGCTGTCTCATCGGGCCCACTGGACTTTGTTAAAAAGACTGGTGTTTGTTGAACGAAGGTGGTGTATGAAGGAACTACTGAATGATTTTGATTGATCTAAATTCATTTTCTAAATTATTGGTCAGAATAAAGTAGCGTTTGGCATGGTGAAGCCTTCCCCACGGATGGTGTCGCCAGTGGGGGCGCAGCACAGTAACTTGGCCTCGCAACCTCTTTTTTTTTGGGGGGGGGGGTTGCAAAGGAGGAGTAACGCCACTGGTGTATTGGTCTCGTCAAGACTCTTTTAGGCGAAACAGCATTTGGTCTGCTACCCGCAGTGGACTCGGCACCTTATATTGTTTTGGTCGTGACCTGAATTTCTTCGTTGTAATGTCTCATTATATCATTCTGTAAAATAACACACTTTTTGGTGCGGGATCGTTAATTTAGATGATGGGTCCAGTTCGGCAACAAAACAAGAAATGATGTTGAAAACAAAATGCTTGCTTCGACGCATATGGTGGATTCCAAGCTTAAAAGATTTATTGTTAGCTCTGTAAATCCGACATCCCAGTATTCCAATGATGGCTCAACGGTCCCATTTTGCCTCGAGCCTTTTTCAAATCCCAAGAGAGGACCTATCAACTCCACAACTGTCGGCCACTAGGCTGATACTATCAAGCCAACGGCCAAATGGCCTTCTTTGACCAGCCAGATACGAACACTATGCATCAAAGGAAACAATGGTGTTGTTTTTAGAGGGAAAATGCCACCTTCTTGTACTTTTGACTTATTGCTAGATCAGACGAGTACAATTTAATCAGTACTACCAGTTTTCTCTAAATCCTTCTGATCATCTTAGAATTTTGATTTGAAGTGGCCACTCCTGCGGGAGAAATCTCCTGCTGAAGAAATCTATCAGAAGTCTCTCTCATCTCCCTGCTCACCACTATAAAAAAATGCATTTTATTTGCATTGTTTTTCCAACGTATGTGCTTTGTAATGTTTGCAGCACACTTATGTGCGAAAATATTTGTGTAATACATGCTACGAAAGGTTGAACCACTCTGTTAGACAAAAGATATGCGAACATGAGACGATTACCGTGCGAATTCAACGAAACCTTTAACTATTGCCTTGATTTCTTTCTTATGCCATTTGCTCCGGCGGGTGTTTTCGAAGTGCAGTTTGGCTTTGGGAAGCGCAGTATTACGTGTTCTATAATGACGCACTGGTTCAAACTTCCACCGATGTGCTTTTCGGTAAATGGCCCTTGCCACCCGCTGTGCCAATCCCGAACGTTCGTTTGTACTGACATGATTCAGTAACAGCTGACAGCGGCCCCCAGCAGATTCTCCCGTCGTCATGACGACGGCTGTCCCGACTGCGGGAAAGAAGCACACAAAGTGCTGTTACATAACGTTGACAGCGTAATTTGGGCTCGAAAATGATGAAAATTAATATTCTCATTCTGTCTTCATGATGCTGCAGTGACACTACCCAATACTATTATTACACGGAACTGGTCCTGATGTTTCACTTGGGCACGTTTTTGCAAAGGTGGGACACTCCTTTAATACCCCTTACACTTTTTGATGCGATATTGCTGCCAAGTTTCAGTTTCGCCCAAAGCGCTGTACCCTATGTGTCTTAAAGCACTGAATTGCGTTCCTTCACCATTGTCGGAGAATTAACACCTCCGGATTTAAATGTAGACATTAGCCAGCAAGGGGAAGTATATCGCCCAGGACAGCAAAAAATGATACCACTACGGAATGAGGTCCAACTTATTTTGTAGGTTGGCTCGTTATTACTTTGTAATGTCGAAGGACAACCAGCCCACTAAATGAACTGACTGACCGACAGACCGACAGGCCGACAGACCGACTGACTGACCTAACTGGCCTGACCGGCCTGACTGGCCTGAATGGCCTGACTGACCTGACTGACCTGGCTGACCTGACTGACCATGTGGGTCCAAGCCCCTCACCCCACCA